>NC_091282.1:454567070-454900404 GCF_032444005.1 Ranitomeya imitator | reverse complement strand
TTTAAAAAATTTCCAAACTCAGAGGTAAATCCTTTAAAACTTGGGCATTATATAAGAAGCAGAAAACACTTTAAAGAAAGAATTGTGACATTCAGGCAAATAAAAAATATTTTAAAAATCTGCTGCAACTCTGCTGTAGATACTGATTTGTTGGCTGGAAAAAAGCATAAAATACATGCATTTATTACGCATTTTTGATGTGGTTCTTATGCATTTTTACCATTCATTATTAATATTATGGGTGAAATCTGCAGCAAAAAAATTGAAAGAATTAACTTGCAGCAGATATAAATCTGAATCAAATCTGCAAGGAAAGGAGAAACAACATGTAAATGAGACTTCAGAAATCTCATTCCCTTTGCTGGTACTAGGAAATCCTTCTGGATTTGTCACTAATTTGAGCAGAAAAAATGAGACAAAAAAAATGACAAATCTGCAATGTGTGCACAGATCCTGATAAGTTGTAAATGTGTAGTGACACCTAACTAGTTGAGTATGTTATATTTTATTTTAACACATTCGCTGCCTTTAGCAATTATAGACCTTGGCAACAAGTTTTAAATAGCATGGTAGAAGAAAAAGTAAATATTGATGAATTTACATAAGGCCAAGAACAATTTTATATAGACTCTAAGAAATAGTATTTCTTGCCTGAGGGAGTCAGTTTATATGATATTTGCATACCATATTGTTTCCTTATAAGTAAGTAAAAATAGTATAAGAATTCAGTAAAATATTATAGTGATCCTATATAATATAACAAAATACACTGTCCACATTGATATTATGTATATTTTAGCATGTAGATATTTAAGGCTGGTTTCACATTTGCGTTTTAAAACGCAGCGTTTTAAACGCAAACGCATTTGGTGAAAAAACGTGTTTAAACGCGTTTAAACGCTGCATTTTTTAGGCGCATGCGTTTTTGCAAGTTTTAACACAAACGCGCCGTTTTGACGCGTTTACATGCGTTTTTTTCCTGCATTTGCGTTTTTGAAACGCATGATGAGAAGTGTGTGACAGCTGCCAATCATCAAAATCAACTAGAAAACCCACTATAAACAGAAACCCTAGGGATCCTAACCCTAACCCTAAACCTAAAACACAAACTCTAACCCTAACCCTAAAACACAAACTCTAACCCTAACCCTAAAACACAAACTCTAACCCTAACCCTAAACCTAAAACACAAACTCTAACCCTAACCCTAAACCTAAAACACAAACTCTAACCCTAACCCTAAAACACAAACTCTAACCCTAAAACACAAACTCTAACCCTAACCCTAGGGATCCAAACCCTAACCCTAACCCTAACCCTAGGGAACCTAACCCTAACCCTAGGGACCCTAACCCTAACCCTAGGGATCCTAACCCTAACTCTAACCCTAGGGATCCTAACCCTAACCCCTAGGGTTAGGGTTAGGATCCCTTAGGGTTAGGGTTGGGGGGTGGCTTTCAGTGTGTATTCTTGTGTTTTTCTATAAAAACGCATGCAAACGCATGTGCTTAAAAACGCATGCATTTACATAGACATCAATAGGTTTTTTTTTGCCGCAAAAAAACGCGTGCGTTTTTTTGCAGCAAAAAAACGCCGCTAAAATTACTACATGTTGCATTTCTGCAACACAACACATGCAGAGAAAAAACGCATGTGTTGCAAAAACACGTCAAAACGCATGCAAAAAAAGCATGCATTTTTAATGTTAAGTATAGGGAAAAAAAACGCATGCTTTTATTGAGTTTTTTTGCGCAAAAACGCAAATCTGAAACCAGCCTTAGACGTTTCTTATATGTTTTATAGTTATGTTCTTTTGGATTCTATGTCGTTAAGAAAAGAAATAACCTATAAAAAACTAATTTCAATCTTCTGACTGTTGAGTTGTTTGTACTGTAAGACAGAAGTCACAAAGTTCAGCAATCTAGAAGTTCTTTTCCTTCCCTCATACATCTTATCATAAATGAGATCGCATTTAAGAGACGGCTGCATCCTGAGCTCTAAGAAGGAAATGTTCAGCTTTTTTCCACTTTTTCCATTTAGATTCTATTTGGTAAAGCTATTGAACATCACATTAGAAATGAAGCTGACCTAGAATCAAATTCTCACAATAAAAATGATCTGTCAGTATACCAGTAAGTTACATTAATTATGGAAAAGATGTGCCCTATAATATTTTTACTAAAGCTGGCAATATAATGGCAATTATTTTACTTGTTCAATCAGGCATGACATGTCAGTTTGTAGAGCTGGCAGAACACTCTAAAGTCTCCTAGGAATGTTTCGAACCCTTTTTGAGCTCTTCATTCCAAACACAGACTTAGAAAAGTCAAAATGACCTCAACATATCTGGCTATGGTTAAATGATTGGTAATCAGTGGGGACTAACAACCTGTTTAATAAAGCACAGCACAGACAGACTTTTCATGCTATTTAAAATAATAAGACTGTCCAAAAATTATCCGTTTTACTTTGGTAATGAGACATACCATTCTGTCATGTCCTGTAACTCCATGCAAAATGACTGAAATTTTCTGCACAAGGGCCAACTCAGTATTCACTTGCCCAGTCCTGTTATCTACACCAAACCTGATTTATCATGCATTTTTTAAATGATGCACGTTGGTCCTGGGCTTGATGAAAGCTTTAAATTTCTTGTGACAATCCTGTGTCTGTGTGTCCTATCAACTTTGGATGGTACTTTCCATAAGTAAAATGGTGTCCAGACTACAGGAAACAAAGAATCAGAGTTGTCACACAACAATTCCATGGAGGTGTGGTCTAGCATGAAACAGCTAACTGGGTTTAAGGCAAAGCCGAAGCATGGGGAAGTGGATCTGCTCTTGGCTAATGAAATGAATGAGTTTTTCAACAGATTCACCAACACAAGCACAGCATCATCAGGAATGGGGGATAGAGCTGGGAAACAATCGGCAGCATTGACATTGGGAGATAAACTGCCTGCTTTCACCGTCTCCCAAAGCGACGTGAGAAAACAGTTTAGTAAACTTAAAAAATATAAATTACACTGACACTCCAAATCCTTTTGCTAAGTTTAATAGACTTGTTATTGGCAAAGCAGCTGGGCCTGATGGCTTCAGCCCACGTGTCCTCAGAGCATGAGCAAACCAACTGTGTACTGCCTTCCAGCACCTGTTTAGCTGGAGCCTTCAATCACAGGGTGTACCAGAACTGTGAAAAACCACCTGAATGGTGCTGGTTCCTAAGACCAATTTTCTGACTTCCCTACAAGGCTATCATCCAGTGGCCTTAACATCACATGCTATGAAGTCCTTGGAGAGAATAATACTTGTGTCCGAGGGTGAGGGCTTTTACTGACCCCCTACAGTTTGCATACCAGCAAAGATGAGGGGTGGATGATGCTGTTGTGTCTCTGCTACATAAGTACATTCATTCTTGGACAATGATGGATCTGCAATGTGCGCTATGTTCTTTGACTTCTCACGTGCTTTCAATACCTTACAGCTGCTCTTACTAAATAATAAGTTGACAGATATGGTCCTAGATGAGGGGATGATGAATTGGATAAGCGACTACCTGACAACAGGCTGCAGTTTGTAAGGATTGAGGAGGTGGTATCTGGCAGTATATGGAGCAGTGTTGGAGCCCTTCAGGGTACAGTGCTGTCGCCCTTCCTCCTCACATTGTATACAGTTGACTTTCAGTATAAATCAGATTTTTGTCACCTCCAAAAAATCTCAGATGACTCAGTGATTGTAGGGGGCATTGTGCGGGGCCGGGGGAAGGAGAAATAAAGAATGGTGGTCTCTGACTTTGTGGATTTGTGCAGGACTAAAGGCCCCTTCACATTAAGCGACGCTGCAGCGATACCGACAATGATCCGGATCGCTGCAGCGTCGCTGTTTGGTCGCTGGAGAGCTGTCACACAGACAGCTCTCCAGCGACCAACGATGCCGGTAACCAGGGTAAACATCGGGTAACTAAGCGCAGGGCCGCGCTTAGTAACCCGATGTTTACCCTGGTTACCATCCTAAAAGTAAAAAAAAAAAACAGTACATACTTACCTAACACTGTCTGTCCCCGGCGCTCTGCTTCTCTGCACTCCTCCTGTACTGGCTG
Source organism: Ranitomeya imitator (assembly GCF_032444005.1). Classification (NCBI taxonomy): domain Eukaryota; kingdom Metazoa; phylum Chordata; class Amphibia; order Anura; family Dendrobatidae; genus Ranitomeya; species Ranitomeya imitator. The sequence continues at coordinate 454,896,306 of NC_091282.1, read as the reverse complement.
TGAGCACAGCGGCCGGAAAGCAGAGCGGTGACGTCACCGCTCTGCTTTCCGTCTGACCGACGCTCACAGCCAGTACAGGAGGAGTGCAGAGCACAGTGCCGGGGACAGACAGCGGTAGGTAAGTATGTACTGTTTTTTTTTACTTTTAGGATAGTTACCCGATGTTTACCCTGGTTACCAGTGAAGACATCACTGGATCGGTGTCACACACGCCGATCCAGCGATGTCCACGGGAGATCCAGCGACGAAATAAAGTTCTGGACTTTGTTCAGCGACCAACGATGGCACAGCAGGGGCCTGATCGTTGGTCGCTGTCACACATAGCGATTTCCTTAACGATATCGTTGCAACGTCACCAAAAGCAACGATATCGTTAACGATATTGTTATGTGTGAAGGTACCTTAACTGTCTAGAACTAAATGTAAAGAAAACCAAGGCGTTGGTGGGGAGTTATAGAAGGAAAAAGGAGGATTACTTACCGATTAATATTTCTTGCCAGGAGGTTGAGATTATTGAGAGCTACAAATATTTGGGGGTTCATGAGGAGAACATAATTTTACCTCTATACAAGTCACTAGTTTGACCACACTTAGAATACTGTGCACAGTTCTGGTCTCCGGTGTATAAGAAAGACATAGCTGAACTGGAGCGGGTGCAGAGAAGAGCGACCAAGGTTATTAGAGGACTGGGGGGTCTGCAATACCAAGATATGTTATTACACTTATTACACTTGGGGCTATTTAGTTTGGAAAAACAAAGACTAAAGGGTGATCTTATTTTAATGTATAAATATATGAGGGGACAGATGAGGGGACAGTACAAACACCTTTCCGACGATCTTTTTAATCATAGACCTGAGACAGGGATAAGGGGGCATCCTCTACGTCTGGAGGAAAGAAGGTTTAGGCATAATAACAGACGCGGGTTCTTTACTGTAAGAGCAGTGAGACTATGGAACTCTCTGCCGTATGATGTTATGAGTGATAATGAGATAAATTTAAGATGGGACTGGATTCCTTTTTGGAAAAGTATAATGTTACAGGATATATACACTAGATTCCTTGATAGGGCGTTGATCCAGGGAACTAGTCTGATTGCCATATGTGGAGTCAGGAAGGAATTTTTTCCCCAGTGTGGAGCTTACTCTTTGCCACATGTTTTTTTTTTGGCCTTCCTGTGGATCAACATGTTAGGGCATGTTAGGTTAGGCTATGGGCTGAACTAGATGGACTTAAAGGGAAGGTACCGCGTTTGTAGATCATTAATTAATCAATGTAATGTAGCATAACATGCTGTTATAACCCAGATTTGAATGCATGTAAAACAGATTCCGTGTGTTATATGAATAGAAAGAATGCACTGGGGGCTGACATCTTGGTTTTGCAGCAGTAGCAGGGCACTATCAGTGTCAGATTACGGCACCCCATGGACATAGGAGATAATAGACCGGCTCGGACCCTATCTGTAACATTGCAGCAGCATTAGCAGTGAGCTGGGCACGCCTCTGTGGGCTGCACAATTCACTGCTGTAGGTGTGACTAGCTGCCATTTTATTATAGTCCAGTGCTATTTGTTGAGCTCCACTTACTCTCTATCGCAGGACAGAAGCACTGACTGCTCCTCTGTACTCCAGGCACTGCAGGTTCTGGGCAGACATCCTCTGCTCTCACACGCTGCCGTGTGTGCTTCCCTCTGCTGTGTCTCCGCCTCCCCACTTGCACACAGTCCCAGTGATTTCCGGTAAACTGCACTCTCCCCCTGTGTCGCTCTCCCTCTCTGTGCGGCGTGGGGGGTCTCTGTGCGGCGTGGGGGGGTCTCTGTGCGGCGTGGGGGGGTCTCTGTGTGGCGTGGGGGGTCTCTGTGCGACGTGGGGGGGTCTCTATGCGTGTGTGCAAGCATCGTCCGATGGGACTACAAGTCCCATCGGACGATGCCTGCTACAATGACAGTGATTGACACATTAGCCAATTATGGGACAGTAATAGTCCCATCATCCGGCTAATGTGTTGAATGAAAAAAAAAAATACTCCATACATACTCCATACTCCATACATACGTGCTACATACATGCATGCTACATACATGCATGCTACATACATGCATGCTACATACATACATACATGCTACATACATGCATGCTACATGCATGCTACATACATGCTGCATACATGCTACATACATGCATGCTACATACATGCTACATACATGCATGCTACTGCACATGCATGCTACATGCATGCTACATACATGCTACATACATGCTACATACATGCATGCTACATACATGCTACATACATGCTACATACATGCATGCTACATACATGCTACATACATGCTGCATATATATACGAGCTGTCACATATACGAGCTGTCACTCTGATGCAGTAACTGCTGGTGATAGCAGGTCACAGGGCAGTCACACACAAAATGGTGCTGCCCTGTGATGCTGCTCTTCATTCTTACTGTTGGGGCAGTAACTGCTGACATCACCATTTCCCTCCCCTTTTGGGTGGTCTAATATCCCTGGGGCAGAGCTGCTAAATCTTACTATAGCTGCTTGAGGTCTAAAACGGAAAATGCTCCCCCTAGTGGTAAATATGTATATTTGTAGAAAAATCTATAATATTTTTCATATAGAAATGTTTGCAAACAGTGCAAACATTGCATTAATACATTTTAATTACTATTTTAAGCTTAATTTCACACAAAAACAAAATACAAGAAAACTGGTGGCACCTTCCCTTTAAAGTCTTCCTTCAACCTTAATAATAACTATGTTACCTTGACAGTAAACTCAATTGGAGGTGTCATACAGAAAAGGTTTACAAGAAGAGAATGAGCAGACTCTACTTTCTTCGGAAGCTCAGGTCTTTCAATGTGTGCAGTAAAATGCTGGAAATGTTCTACAAGTCTGTTGTGGCAAGCGCCATTTTTTTGCGATCATATGCTGGGGCAGTAGTGTGCGAGTATCTGACGCTAATAAGCTCAACAAACTTATCAAGAAGGCAAGCGCGGCTGTTGGCCTCCGTCTGGACTCTTTTGAGGAGGTATTGGAGGATATGATTCAGAAGAAGTGTATGGCTATAATGATCAATAATACACACCCACTATACGAGCTGTTCTTGAAGCAGAAGAGCATATTCAGCAGCCATCTAATCCTACTAAGATGAAAGAAGGAGAAATTCAGGAAATCATTTGTACCTACTGCTATGGGGATGTATAATAATTTCCTACGGGTTGTAGACAACAATGACTGGTTGCAGGTGTACTAATGTCAATTAACAGTGACTTATATACCTGAACTACCCACATTTATTTGTTATGTAATGTTGGTATACCTGTGCAAGATTTGTGTCCTAATATTTTATGTACTGCTGTTTGTATTGCTGCTGGAATACCGTAATTTCCCCTGGGATCAATAAAGTGTACCGTATCATATCGTATTGTATCGTATCGTAAATAGTAGTATATTCTTATGTCATAGAACTGCTAATATAAGTACCAGACTAAATCAGGACTGTTCGTCACGTGTAGCATGAAGAAGGGGATGAGAGGAAAAGAAACAATCAAAATGTCCCATATACAATAAAAAAATATCATCTTTATTGAATAATTGAACAGGCATTGGAAAACATGGACGGATGACTCATACCAAACATACACAGGAAATGTGCAGAGGACACACAGGAGAACAGGGAGCTAACAGATCCCACAATGCTACTGTATTATTGGTGAAGTATGTGCTGGAAAGTGAAAACAGGGAACCCTGCAATGTGGTGTAAGGTAGCAAATGTAATATAGAATATACTCTAGGCATTGATACATATAGGGTCTGTGCATTCGCCCCAACGCGCGTTTCGGATGAATACCTTCGTCAGGGTTCACGAGCTCCTGCTAGTGTTATCTTTCAGGTACATTTATACTTTTGGCATCATCCTTGGACAGTATGTCTGGGCCATCACAGTGTGTTCAGTGCACTTTGAATATCTCTTTGGTGACTACTATATGTATCAATGCCCAGACTTTATTCTACATTACATTTGTTACCAATCACCATATTGCAGATTCCTCTACATGTTTTCACTTTCCAGCACAATAAAGGACAATGATAACTTGGTGTATTTTTTGTTTTCAAGAACCATAACATTTTTTATTTTACCATTTACATAGCAATATGAGGGTTTGTATATTTTGCATGACAAGTTGTAGTTTTGAATGACGTTTTTTTTACTTACCATAAAATGTCCAGAAAAAGTGGAAAAATATTCCAAACGCAGTGTAATTATGTGGGAAAAATACAATTGCTCCATTGTTTTGGAATTTTATTTTTATGCCATTCACTGTACAGTAAATATGACCTGGCAATATTATTATTATTATTATTCAGGTTAGTATATTTATAGCAATGCAAAAACATGTAATTTTCCTGTTTTAGTAAATAAAAAAAATGCCAACTTTTTGAAAAATTACTGGCTTGTGTCACAATTATCTGGGCAGTAGTTTTTATTGATATCCCTTTTGGGTACATACAATATTTTGATTGTTTTTATTTCCTTTTCTAAGTGGAAGTATGGCAAATGGAAAAAAAGGGAAATTCTGGCATTTGGATTTTTTTCTCATTTCAGCATTCATTTTCTGGGATAAATAATTTTAAGCTTTATTATTTTTGGCAATTACACATCCAACAACACTACATAGGTTCATTTTTGTTTATACCTTTTGCTATTTACATTGCAAAAAAAGTTGGGTGATTTAAACGTTAATATTTTGGGGTTTTTTTCAATATTTTTTGATGATGTTTACTTTTTTATTTGTCCCGTTACATCAATACTTTTGTATCGCAGTGCATTGTGAAATTGATAATCTCCTACAAAGTTCAGCAACATGCTAAAGTTCATTGGAGTTCTAGCATGGCAGACTTGTGGCAATTAATAAGACTCAGCAGTTGGCACCCCAAAATCTCATCATTTGGGGGGCTGATAGTGGTCAAAGTGGCAGCCTTCATATTTTTTTACTGCATAATCGATGCTGCCATCTTACCTGACAGTGGCATTTAACCCCTTCATGACCTTGGGATTTTCCGTTTTTCCGTGTTCGTTTTTTTGCTCCCCTTCCCAGAGTCATAACTTTTTTATTTTTCCATCAATATGGCAATGTGAGGGCTTATTTTTTGTGGGTCAAGTTGTACTTTTGAACGACACCATTGGTTTTAGAATGTCATGTACTAGAAAACGGGAAAAAAATTCCAAGTGCGGTAAAATTGCAAAAAAAGTGCAATCTCACACTTGTTTTTTGTTTGGCTTTTTTGCTAGGTTCACTAAATGCTAAAACTGACCTGACATTATGATTCTCCAGGTCATTACAAGTTCATAGACACCTAACATGTCTAGGTTGTTTTTTATCCAAGTGGTGAAAAAGAATTCAAAAATTTGCTTATGTAACATGTGAAAACAAATTCCAAACTTTGCTAAAATAAAAAAATAAAAATTGTGCCATTTTCCGATACACGTAGCGTCTCCATTTTTCATGATCTGTGGTCGGTTGGGGCTTATTTTTTGAGTGCTGAGTTGGCATTTTTAATGATACCATTTTGGTGCAGATACGTTCTTTTGATCGCCCGTTATTGCATTTCAATGCAATGTCGCGACAACCAAAAAAACGTAATTCTGGCGTTTCAAATTTTTTTCTCGCTACGCCGTTTAACGATCAGGTTAATACTTTTTTGAATTGATAGATCAGGCGATTCTGAATGCGGCGATAACAAATATGTGTAGCTTTGATTTTTTTATTGATTAATTTTGAATGGGGCGAAAGGGGGTGATTTAAACTTTTTTTTTTTTTCACATTTTTTTAACTTTTTTTTAACTTTTGCCATGCTTCAATAGCCTCCATAGGAGGCTAGAAGCTGGCACAACTCGTTTGCCTCTGCTACATAGCAGCGATCATCAGATCACTGCTATGCAGCTGAATTGCAGATGTTCTATGAGCGCCGACCACAGGGTGGCGCTCACAGCTAGCCGGGATGAGTAACCATAGAGGTCTCAAGGACCTCTATGGTTACCATTCTGATGCATCGCTGACCCCCGATCATATGACGGGGGTCGGCGATGCGCTCATTTCCGGCCGGATGGCCGAAAGGGCCGGTTAAATGCCGCTGTCTGCGTTTGACAGCGGCATTTAACTAGTTAATAGCGGCAGGTGAATTGCGATTTCACCCGCCGCTATTGCGGGCACATGTCAGCTGTTCAAAACAGCTGACATGTCCTGGCTTTGATGCAGGCTCACCGACAAGCCCTGCATCAAAGCAGGGTATCTGACCTCGGACGTACTATCCCGTCCTAGGTCAGAAAAGGGTTAGGAGGTTATACTGTTGCAATTAGAGCTAACTCTTTGGATGTAGGTCATGTAACACAGTGGAAACCTGGGCTGTATAGAGCAGGATCAGCTCCTGCGACCGCTCTATCTAGTAATGGTGTGCAGCCGTCATACATGTATGGTAGCCATCTCTAAGGGGATACGCCGTTCCATCTATTTTTAATAATACATTGAAGTGGAAAACCACTTTAGAATTTTGAGCTGAAAATCTTGTAGAATTTACTAGAGTGATCAGTAGAAGAAGCAGGTGTTCCGGGCTCACCGGCGGTGTCACCGGCGGTGAGCCCACATCAAAGTCACGACATGTCAGCTGTTTTGTACAGCTGACATGTGCGCGCAATAGCGGCGGGTGAAATCGCTATTCACCCACCGCTATTAACTTGTTCAATGCCGCTGTCAAACACAGACAGCGGCATTTAACCGGCGCTTCCGGCCGGGCAGCCGGAAATGATGTCATCGCCGACCCCGTCACATGATCAGGGGTCGGCGATGCATCAGGATGGTAACCATAGAGGTCCTTGAGACCTCTATGGTTACTGATGCCGGCCTGCTGTGAGCGCCCCCCTGTGGTCGGCACTCACAGCACACCTGCATTTCAGCTACATAGCAGCGATCTGGTGATCGCTGCTATGTAGCAGAGCCGATCAGGCTATGCCAGCTTCTAGCCTCCCATGGAGGCTATTGAAGCATGGCACAAGTAAAAAAAAATGTTTTTAAAAATATGAAAAAAATATAAAAAATATAAAAGTTTAAATCACGCTCCTTTCGCCCCATCCTAAATAAAACAATTAAAAAAAACAAACCTACATGTATTTGGTATCGCCGCGTTCAGAATCGCCCAATCTATCAATAAAAAAAAGCAATAACCTGATCGCTAAACAGCGTAGCGAGAAAAAAATCCGAAACGCCAGAATTACGTTTTTTTGGTCGCCGCAACATTGCATTAAAATGCAATAACGGGCGATCAAAATAACGTATCTGCACCAAAATGGTATCATTAAAAACGTCAGCTCGGCCCACAAAAAATAAGCCCTCACATGACCCCAGATCACGAAAAATGGAGACGCCTCGAGTATCGGAAAATGGCACTTTTTTTTTTTTTAAGCAAGTATTTTAATTCTTTTTCACCACTTGGATAAAAAACAACCTAGACATGTTAGGTGTCTATGAACTCGAAATGACCTAGAGAATCACAATGGCAGGTTAGTTTTAGCATTTAATGAACCTAGCAAAAAAGCCAAACAAAAAACAAGTGTGGGATTGCACTTTTTATGCAATTTCACCGCATTTGGAATTTTTTTCCCGTTTTCTAGTAAAAGACATGGTAAAACCAATGGTGTCGCTCAAAAGTACAACTCATCCCGCAAAAAATAAGCCCTCAAATGACCATATTGACGGAAAAATAAAAAAGTTATGGCTCTGGGAAGGAGGGAAGTGAAAAAGAAAAATGCAAAAACGAAAAAGGGCCACGACTTGAAGGGGTTAAGTCATATTATAACAAGGTGTATAGTGTATCAAGGAATGAATTACCCAGCTTGGCAAGAATGCATTCACTTTAGTAATATGCTGTTGATTTAGTTGTATAAAATCTTTTAAATTGCACACAATATTCTCCTAATAAAATATGGAGTGCATTTCCAGCTAAGTCCCACATATTGTTAGAAAAATCTCAAACAGGCTGGAAAGGCACACAAAATATAGGTAGGAGCTCGTCAAGAAAATGGAGAAAATATCCCAGTGACGTTACTCTTCCTCTGTAGAAGAGGAAAGAAAATACCAGCATGACTTCCTCTTACATGCAAGACTCCCTGTTGCAAGACTTGTTTTAAAAATACTCTGTCAATTTGGTATTTGACAACTTGTCTACGAATTGTGAAAATTGCCTGCAATCCTTGTATAAGCCTGGCTAATCAACCACAGCTATGGTAAAATCTTTCCAATTCAAGTCAAAGTTTCACACAGAATAAATGTTAAGAGCCAGCATTGCTTTTGTATTAAGCTAACTAGAGTCATTGGGATGTGAATTATGGTAATAACGTATCCAGTCCCACACTTACTGAATGTGTGTAAAATAAGGCAAATGCAAATGACAGTATAGTACAGTAGAAAAACAAGGAGAAATAGATAAATGTACATATCTGTTACAGTAGATGAATACATAGATGATAGCTAGAATATTACATTAGACGGGTAAATAGGTAATAGGTACTGAGATAGATTGATATTAGATCGTAGATAATAGATAGATAGATATTAGATAGATAGATAGATTTTAGATAGATAGATAGAAATATAGTAGAGTTGGGCAAATCTGTTAAATGCTACTCGAGTTTCATGAAATTTGCCGATCTTTGTAAATTTGAACATTTTCTGGTTAGTGATGAGTGAGTGTGCTCGTTACTTGAGTTTTCCGAGCATGCGCAGGTGTTCTCCAAGTATCTTGGGCGTGCTCGTAGATTATATTTGTGTCCCCGCAGCTGCAGGATTTGCGGCTGTTAGACAACCTGAACACATGCAGGGATTGCCTGTTTGCTAGGGAAACCGAACATGTATTCAGGCTATCTAGCAGCCTCAAATCATGCAGCTGCAGGGACTCAAACATAATATACGAGCACCCCAAGATACTCGGAGAACACCTGAGCATGCTCGGAAAACTCAAGTAACGAGCACACTCGCACATCACTATTTCTGATTTGTTTAGGACAAACTGTCCGGCACCACATTGCCACAGATTGCATCAGCGACAGATGATCCACTCAGATGCAGCCCCAAGTGCTTCCTTATAATCCCATGCAGCTATCACAACACATTCTAAAGAGAGAGCCTATCAGAGACCCTATAAAAGCTGAGGCAGGGAAGGTAGCACCCATTTTTAGGGTGTTATAGTATTGAGCAAACATCTTAGCATTATAGATAGGGAGAGAAAGAGCTAAACTATTAGACAAAGTGTGGTGTATGACTGCAGCTTAAGATAGAACATGGGAGTAGTAGTCTGTGAGTAATACAAAAATTCAATTGATAGGGGAAGGGAAAGAAAGGAGAGGTAGGAGAGGTGGAAACAGCAGCAAATTTGATTGAGAATGATATGCTCAAAGACTGTTGGCACCTTGTACTGCTGTCTGTGAATTATGCATTTGTTTCTTCATTCTTCAAGCACTAAAAAGCACAAAGCCAGTTCAAGTGCCTTGGCACACATTTTTCTGCTGAAGAGAAAAAAATTAAAGCAATGCAACCCTATTAGTGAAGTGGATGAATAAGTGTTTTTTTTTTAAGACAAAAGATAACTGCCACAAAGTTAAATGAGTGGGTTTGAATAGTGTTAACAAATATATATAAATGTATTATAGTTATATTAGTCTTTTATTTTATTTTTTTAAATCTTCACAGTATTGAGGGCTGCTGTCACATTTTGGTTTCCAGGCAAGTACCTAATACCAATGTAATATTTTTTTTGTTATAGCCTTTTTGACAAGGGGGAATGATTAATGTTTAAAAAATAGAAAAAAAAAGAAAAATTAATTTAATTGTTTAATTTTTTATAAACCTGTTTTACTAGTCCAACTTGACAAACATACATGCCAAAACAATGTTGTGACCTTTCACCGAATTTGCTTTCGGGATGTGTACCAATCTGGCAATTTTTGTTACGTCCTTATAGGGAAGACCAATTTAATGTTATTACAAAATAGAAAAGAAAATTACATCTAACTTTCAGTGTTTTTAGACACTTGCCTAAGTAGTCAAATTTAAGTGCAGTACATGAACATTGATACTGAAGGATGTTGTTGCATTAAGTTTTTGGACATAATGTGTACCCACTTAACCCCTTTACACCCAAGGGTGGTTTGCATGTTAATGACCGGGCCAATTTTTACAATTCTGACCACTGTCCCTTTATGAGGTTTACTCTGGAACGCTTAAACGAATCCCGATGATTCTGACACTGTTTTCTTGTGACATATTGTACTTCATAATTTTGGTAAAATTTCTTTGATATTACCTGTGTTTATTTGGGAAAAAAATGGAAATTTGGTGAAAATTTTGAAAATTTCACAATTTTCCAAGTTTTAATTTTTATGCAATTAAATCACAGAGATATGTCACACAAAATGCTTAATAAGTAACATTTCCCACATGTCTACTTTACATGAGCACAATTTTGGAACCACAATTTTTTTTATTAGGGATTTATAAGGGTTAAAAGTTGACCAGCAATTTCTCATTTTTACAACACCATTTTATTTTAGGGACCACCTCTCATTTGAAGTCATTTTGAGGGGTCTATATGATAGAAAATACCCAAGTGTGACACCATTCTAAAAACTGCACCCCTAAAAGTGCTCAAAACCACATTCAAGAAGTTTATTAACCATTCAGGTGTTTCACAGGAACTTTTGGAATGTTTAAATAAAAATAAACTTTTTTTCACAAAACATTTACTTCAGCCCCAATTTGTTTATTTTCCCAAGGGTAAGAGAAGAAATTGGACCCCAAAAGTTGTTTTATAATTTGTCCTGAGTACGCTGATACTCCATTTGTGGGGGTAAACCACTGTTTGGGCGCATGGGAGTCCTCGGAAGGGAAGGAGCGCCGTTTGACTTTTCAATGCAAAATTGACAGGAATTGAGATGGGACGCCATGTTGCGTTTGGAGAGCCACTGACAAGCCTAAGCATTGAAACCCCCTACAAGTGACACCATTTTGGAAAGTAGACCCCCTAAGAAACTTATCTAGATGTGTGGTGAGCACTTTGACCCACCAAGTACTTCACAGAAGTTTATAATGCAGAGCCATAAAAATAAGAAATCATATTTTTTCACAAAAATGATCTTTTCGCCCCCAATTTTTTATTTTCCCATGGGTAAGAGATGAAATTGGACCCCAAAAGTGGTTGTACAATTTGTCCTGAGTACGCGATACCCTATTTGTGGGGGTAAATCACTGTTTAAGCGCATGGGAGAGCTCGGAAGGGAAGCAGCGTCGTTTGACTTTTCAATGCAAAATTGACAGGAATTGAGATGGGACGCCATGTTGCATTTGGAGAGCCACTAATGTGCCTAAACATTGAAACCCCCGACAAGTGACACCATTTTGGAAAGTAAACCTCCTAAGGAACTCATCTAGATGTGCTGTGAGAGCTTTGAACCCCCAAGTGTTTCACTACAGTTTATAACGCAGAGCCGTGAAAATAAAAATTATTTTTTTCCCCACAAAAATTATTTTTTAGCCCCCAGTTTTGTATTTTACCAAGGGTAACAGGAGAAATTGGACCCCAAAAGTTGTTGTACAATTTGTCCTGAATACGCTGATACCCGATATGTGGGGGAAGCACCGGTTGGGCACATGGGAGAGCTCGGAAGGGAAGGAGCGCCATTTGGAATGCAGACTTAGATGAAATGGTGTCACATTGGGTAAACCCCTGTTTGGGCGTACGGGAGAGCTCAGGAAGGAGCACTGTTTTACTTTTTCAACGCAGAATTGGCTGGAATTGAGATCGAACGCCATGTCGTGTTTGGAGAGCCCCTGATGTGCCTAAACAGTGGAAACCCCACAATTATAACTGAAACCCTAATCCAAACACACCCCTAACCCTAATCCCAATGGTAACCCTAACCACACCCCTAACCCTGACACACCCCTAACCCTAATCCCAACCCTATTCCTAACCGTAAATGTTATCCAAACCCTAACCCTAACTTTAGCCCCAATGCTAACCCTAACTTTAGCCCCAACCCTAACCCTAACTTTAGCCCCAACCATAACTGTAACCCTAACCCTAACCCTAGCCCTAACCCTGGCCCTAACCCTAACCCTAGCCCTAACCCTAACCCTATCCCTAACCCTAACCCTATCCCTAACCCTAATGGGAAAATGGAAATAAATACATTTTTTTAATTTTTCCCCAACTAGTGGAGTGATGAAGGGGGGGTTGATTTACTATTTATAGCAGGTTTTCAAGCGGATTTTTAAGATTGGCTGCCATCACACACTAAAAGACGCTTTTTATTGCAAAAAATATTTTTTGCGTTACCACATTTTGAGAGCTATAATTTTTCCATATTTTGGTCCACAGAGTCATGTGAGGTCTTGTTTTTTGCGTGACAAGTTGACATTTTATTGGTAACATTTTCGGGCACAGGACATTTTTTGATTGCTTTTTATTCAGATTTTTGTGAGGCAGAATGACCAAAAACCAGCTATTCATGAATTTCTTTTGGGGGGGGCGTTTATACCGTTCCGCTTTTGGTAAAATTGATAAAGCAGTTTTATTCTTCGGATCAGTACGATTACAGCGATACCTCATATATATCCTTTTTTATGTTTTGGCGCTTTTATACGATAAAAACTTTTATAGAAAAAAAAATTATTTTTGCATCGCTTTATTCTCAGGACTATAACTTTTTTATTTTTTTGCTCATGATGCTGTTTGGCGGCTCGTTTTTTGTGGGACAAGATGTCTTTTTCAGCGGTGTCATGGTTATTTATATCCGTCTTTTTGATCGCGTGTTATTCCACTTTTTGTTCGGCAGTATGATAATGAAGCATTGTTTTTTTTGTTTTTTTACGGTGTTCAGTGAAGGACTTAACTAGTGCGACAATTTTATAGGTCAGGTTGTTACTGACGCGGCGATACTAAATATGTGTACTTTTATTGTTTTTTTTATTTAGATAAAGAAATGTATTTATGGGAACAATACTTTGTTTATTTTATTTTTTTTAGGATTTTTTTTAAATTTTTTTTTACACATCTGAATATTTTTTTTTGCACTATAACATTGCCCCGGGGGGCATCATGTTATAGTGTAAGATCGCTGATCTGACACTTTGCTGTGCACTCCTGGAGGCTTCCCAATGCCTGCTCCGAGCAGGCGCTGTTAAGCCACCTCCCTGCAGGACCCGGATGCAGCCCCGTGGCCATTTTGAATCCGGGCCTGCAGGGAGCAGAAGGTAAGAGACCCTCTGAGCAATGCGATCACATCGCATTGCTCCGAGGGTCTCAGGGAAGCACGCAGGGAGCCCCCTCCCTGTGCGATGCTTCCCTATACTGCTGGAACACTGCGATCATGTTTGATCGCAGTGTGCCGGGGGTTAATGTGCCGGGGGCAGTCAGTGACTGCTCCTGGCACATAGTGCCGGATGTCAGCTGCGATAGTCAGCTGACACCCAGCCACGATCGGCCGCGCTTCCCCCGTGAGCGTGGCTGATCGCTCTGGACGTCCAATGGTAGAAAGGGGTTACAGGGACCCTGTCAGAAGGATTGCACACAGTAACCTATAGACAGTGTCAGGTCGGCACCGCTATATTGATTAAAATGATACCTTGGTTGATGAAATCTGTCTTATGGCTTTTGTTTAATCTTTATTTGCAGTTATCAGTTAATGATATGCTCATGCCCCGGGGTGGCCTGTGGGGGAGCCTTTATGTGGTGCTCTGCTTACATTTTCATCTGTATGGCTTATGACAGGTCACTGATTCCTCAGTCACCTGCCCCCTATTTTGCATATTGTATATGTTATGGTTCGAAAAAAAATTACATTCATCATGCCGGCGCCTGCGCTGTAGCGTGATCGGATCTATAAAACCCATATTTTTATTTTATTTAGTGATATAAATTGCTTGAGAAAAAAAATGTCTTAATCAAAATGGCGCCGGCTACGTCTGCACAGTAGCATAATTCGGAACGTGATAGATGCTGCTGCACAGATGCCATTTTGCTAGAGGAAAAAAATGTATCTCCACCAAGATGGAGCCGGCTGCGCTTGCACCGTAGTATATGAGGGATCAGTGAATATGTAAGCAGAGTACCACATAAAGACCCCCGCACACAGGCTGTCCCAGAGCAGGAGCACATCATTAACTGAAAGTAGAGATTAAACAACAAGCCACAAGACAGGTTTGATCAACCAAGGTATAATTTTAATCAGGATAACGACGCGAACCCGACACTGTAGGTTGCTGTGCACAATCCTGCTGACAGGTTCCCTTTAACATTTCTTGTTCAGTCCTTTTTCCCAAGGGTTGAATAGGAGTAATTGGAATTTTTTGGAAACGTTAGTTAAACTTGTATGCAAATGTTTGGTTAAAAAAAGGAAGAAATTTTGCATCAACAATTTCCAGGTTAATTATATTGGATGAGATGAACAGTCAAGGTTCTTACCCAGATGTTATGGGGCTAAAAGAGGTGGAGGACACTACCCAAATGCTTAGCAATGTTGCTGCTCTGCCTGCTGGGGTATAATTGGCATAGGCAGTGGTTGCGTGACTTTGAGTCAGAGCAAATCTCGAGGTGAGAATGAGGTGTGGCAAGGTACGGGCATGGAATTCAGGAAATTTCAGAAACTGAGACAACTGTCAGCTGAGTCAAGGATGATAATGATGACAATAATTTTTACTTTGCAGTATTCAAGACCTGGGAGTTGAATTTCCTGGAAAAATCAGAGCAAATTCATGAGTTTTAAATTTTGTTAGATCCGCTCATCTCTAAATCTATATGTTTAGAGTAGCTAGGGCCATATCCTGAAATATAGTATAAAGTCATTGATGCTCCTTTATAGGTGATCTGGCATGCTTTCGGGGGCATACATAGAAACGATGTAAAAGTAGCAAAAGTACTAATTGGGTTCACTCTCAGTGGAGTAGGAAGGGTCACAGAGCAAAAGAGGAGTCACACAATGACAAGCCTCATAAATTTAAAAACAAAGGGGGACATGTATTGCAACACATATAGAGCCATTGTGATCCAATTGAAGCCCCTTACTGTTCTCTCCCATTACAGTATCCCTTTTAAGGCCCCAAAGAGTATGATGCCTCCAAATATGCATCTAACACATTGTATGGTACCACCACACGGACAGTATGTTGACCCCAGTGTCCTTAAAACAGTATGATGTCCCCAGAGTAAATATGTCCACACAATATGAAAGCCCCACACAATTTGAGACCCCTAAATCACAGTAAAATGGCCCCACCAGAACAATTCCCCCACACATAATATGAATGCTCCCACAATGATCCTCACCACCAGAGAGTATGATGGCCCCCTATAAATACTGATCAAAGAAAATACTACTTGTCTAGACACGTCCCCCTCTTGCACTGATCCGCTCTGTGCAGCTTGTGGACTGTGGCTCCGTACTGCAGGAGACTCACATAGACATCTGAATTGTGGAGAAAAGATCTGACGGCTCCCTGTTCTGCCATTATGTTCAATGTTGGACTGGGGTACATGAGACCCACCAGTGACATTGATTCTCAGGCCCCCCTTACCAGGAGTGGAATGCAAAGTACACAACACTTTAAGCTTCTACTTCTGATGATACAGATCTTTGTGGAACAGGAAATAGAAGAGAAATTTGCATCTATGAGCGCCCTCCATGATGGGAAGCCTGATACTTTTGCAGGGGTGCAGTGTTCGGGCTTACTCCATGGTCAGAGAGAGAGTGAGGGAAGGCCGTGGGAGAGAAAGCATTTTTTTTTCTTTTCTTAGCAGTTCGGGAAAACATTATTTTCAATGGGGTTCGTGTTCTGGTGGTAGTTTGGGTATTGTTGTGGTACCTGAACTGAAGTTCCTAAAAAGTTTGGATCAGGTAACAGCACGCGAACTTCTACCCATCCCTAGTTATGACTATACATGACTTTCATAACAGGTGTAGATGAAAAGGAGGCTAGCTTCTTGGTTTCACATGTTAACCAGGAGCCTCTATGCACCTAACACTAATAAATTGTAGTTTTTGTTGACACCATATTGGGGTACAAATAATCATTTATTTACAAAAAAATTTGGATGGGGAATAGAAATTATTTTTTAACATTATGCTACACTGTAAATAATATTTGATCTTTATTACTGCAGATTGATCAGCACAATTATGGCAATAAAAATGTATTGAATATATTATTTATGTTTTAAAATGTTTGATAACTAATATTAACCCCTTACCCACCTCCGCCGTACTATTACTGCGGAGGTCGGATCCCCTGCTTTGATGTGGGCTCCGGCGGTGAGCCTGCGTCAAAGCCGGGACATGTCAGCTGTTTTGAACAGCTGACATGTGCCCGCAATAGCGGTGGGTGAAATCGCGATTCACCCACCGCTATTAACTAGTTAAATGGCGCTGTCAAATGCTGACAGCGGCATTTAACCGGTGCTTCTGGCCGCGCAGCCGGAAATGCTCTCATCGCCGACCCCCGTCACATGATCAGGGGTCAGCAATGCATCAGCATAGTAACCAGAGGTCTTCTTGAGACCTCTGTGGTTACTGATGCTGGCTTGCTGTGAGCACCACCCTGTGGTCGGCGCTCATAGCAAGCCTGTAATTCAGCTACATAGGAGCGATCTAATGATCGCTGCTATGTAGCAGAGCCAATTAGGCTATGCCAGCTTCTAGCCTCCCATGGAGGCTATAGAAGTATGGCAAAAGTAAAAAAAAAAGGTTAAAAAAAATATGAAAAAAATAAATAAAAGTTTAAATCATAATATCATATAAACTATCCTAAAATTGTAAATCTTTATTAATTGAAACTATACGTTGGTTCACACCATAGAACAGACAAAAATAGAAAAAACAAAAAATACTGTGCTCAAAAAACAAACACTAAGTTTAAAAATGGGGTATACTGTGTATCCTTAGTGAGCACTACACTCACAACCTGCCTGGCTGTGGGGGTTGGCACCCTACAGGGAAACGTTATGGCGCCCCCACTCCGCGGCGGCTGTCCCTAGATGTCCTGATGTACCCTATGATAACCACGGGACACCCACTACCCACAGCCTAGGACCCACTGCAGGCTAGACAAAGATACTCCTGCACTAAAGGAATACTAGATCCCCATGTATAAAAACAAATGTAAAGAACACAGAAGGCAAACAGGCAATGACGTGCTATTGAGGGAGTCTTTTTATATGATATTACAGTTGAGATCCTATTTGGTATTACTCTCTTCGATAAAAGTTTAAATCACCCCCCTTTCACCACATTCAAAATAAATCAATAAAAAAATCAAACCTACACATTTGGTATCGCCGCGTTCAGAATCGCCCGATCTATCAATAAAAAAGCATTAACCTGATCGCTAAACAGCGTAGCGAGAAAAATATTTGAAATGCCAGAATTACTTTTTATGTTTCAGCATGCAAAAAAATAAGCCCTCACCCAACCCGAGATCATGAAAAATGGAGACGCTACAGGTATTGGAAAATTGCACTTTTGCTTTTTTTTAGCAAAGTTTGGAATTTTTTTTTAGCACTTAGATAAAACGTAATATAGACATGTTTGGTGTCTATGAACTCATAATGACACGGAGAATCATAATTGCAGGTCAGTTTTAGCATTTACTAAACCTAGCAAGAAAGCCAAACAAAAAACAAGTGTGGGATTGCACTTTTTGTTTACAATTTCACCACACTTGGAATTTATTTCCCATTTTCTAAAAAAAAAATGTGAAAAATGAATACGCAAAAACGGAGAAGGGCAAGGTCTTGAAGGGGTTAAATAATAATAGCGACAGCTTTTTTATTTTTCTGTGCCTATGACCTTAACTAGACATACTATACCATGTTTTGTAGGCAAAGCACCAGAATTAGACAATTTTAATATAGATTTGTGTAAAGGCTACATTACCAGTCCCAGTTATCATGGTGCTCAATTACAATGTTTATACCATAAACACTTAATGTATAGGTCGATTTTTATTTATAAATGCAAATCTTCACATACTGCTGAGTAAACAATCGGCAACAGCATTTTCCTTGATTTGTCATGGGGTAGACATTGAAGAACAGAGCCCACACATATGCTTTGCAGAGCTGCATTCTATTTTTATTCTCTCTGTATTGTACAGTACCTACACATAAATGACAGTAACTAGCAGAATATAATATGATTTGCCCTGTTATATTTTAAGACACTTCACTAAAGTTCTAAACTCTTTTTCCTAATCCACTGGTTGTGATGAATCATTCAAAGTGTCATGGGTTTATCAAATTATTTTCACTGCCCTTTGGTAATTACATTATATTAAGAGAACAGTCTGATAGTGTCACATAAAACCAAGAGCACAGCTCAGGTTAAGCCAATGTAAATATCCTCTCTTATAGGGATTAAATAAGGTATTAGGGAAGTGGAACATTCTTTTACTACTCAAGTCGGAGAATTTATAGTACAATTTGTATGTTAAACCATCACTGTACTGAAGAACAATGTTTTTCAAACAACGAGTTTGCAAGATGATTGACTAATTTTGTACTTATATTAATGTTATAGAGAGTTTAGGAGAAAAATGAAAGGTAACGTGAGAGATATTTTTTGATATAGCATGGCCTTCCAATACATATGCTGAGGCACAGACATCACTGCCGTTTATCTTGTGTCGGCTGTTACTTTGGTCTGTCTACACCGGCTTCTTACTTTAGTCAGTTTGTTAAGGCCCCAGTAAAATAAAAAAGAAGCCCTGCTCTATAATATTTTTTGGTAACTTTTTACTGTTGAAACCATATCTCATGGAAAGCCGGTAGGTATTTAATATGCTTCCAAAATAAGAAAAAAGAGGACTAAGGGGAAAAAAGAACAGAATTCATACCAATAAAGAAGCTTTTACATATAGGAGACAGAAGAAACAACTAGAAACTACACTCTACAGCAATGAATTTGCAACACCTGGAAAGAAAAGTCGTGGAATTATGGAAATCACAGGATTAATAGTCATGTTAATAGTGACAGTATTTTACCTTAATTAACCAGACATCTATTTTTACAAGCCAGGAGGAATATACTGTTCTCTATATGTTGACTTTTGAATTTATATGTTTATTTCTTGTTGGTCAAGAAAACACAGACTTTTGTCCTTATGAGCCTGTAATGTTGTAAGTTGACATTTGATGTAACATATTGTGCTGTTATCCTGGATGACTAGTGACACAAGGTCATTCAACAATGATGTTTGCTGATATGTTGATTACACATTGTCCAGGCAAGCAAGTTTGTTGACTTGAAAAACAGAGGAGGAAAAACTATGCTAATAAATAAAATAATAAAATAATGCGAGTTGATCTAGCCACCATTCTTCACATTTACCTGGGAATGCTAGTTTGAAGGACATTTGCTAGCTGTAAAAAGGATATATACCGCCAGACATCCAGACAGCCAAGAGATCCAGAGATCCAAAGAACTACAGGCTTTTAACAGGACAACAGCCAAGACATCATGGCTCCATCATGAGGGACACAGATTTGTCTTTCTACAGGACGCTAGCTTAGGGGACCACGGCCTTGGCTGGAAGAATACAGATCTTCTCCACTGACCATCACTGAACCATGGATATGCTTGGGATAGTCAGGATTTGGACCCATTGGTCATCTGAGCGCTATGAATACATTTGGGAAAGCCAGGATTTGGACACACTTGACACCTGCTCCATGGAGATGTTCAGAGAAGCCAGGTTGTGACTCTCTGGTCATCTGGCTTTGTACCTCAATAAATGGTCATCTTCCTAAACTTGTCGCTATGTGTTATGTGCCTGTTTTATGATTCAATATTGTATTGCCACACTGTTTTACACTCACTCTGTGTTGTCTGAGTAGTATTAAGCCCACGGTAAAAGGACAGTGGGCATTCGACGGGATGATGCCTGGTCAACGTGGTTTCGGCTAGCAGACCAGGGAACCCGCTGACCACCCTGTGGCTCCACATTAATGATATGCAAATATTTAAAAAATGGAAATAACATTTTCAAAATATCTTGATTTATTCAATATCAAGTATAAGACACTTATGCAGCTTGCCATGTTTTCAGTGAGAATATTAATGCTTGTCTGAGCAATGTTCTGCTATGCTGAATGCATGAGATCCGCTGCTGACTGCTCCCATTACAACTTACAACAATGATAAGTCTAGAGATACTGCAGGCCATGGCAGCATTTTAGGCTTCTTGCAGTAACAGGAGCAGCATGTGGCTTGGCCTTGTTGTGTTCATTTTTTGGAGCACTCTTTTATACCCCTCCAGATTCTGTCTCTCTTCTTCATCTTGACCCTTTATTTTGAGCATGGTCAGTGTGTGGTTTCCTTTTTTGCATTGTGAGTTCTATGATTAAAAGTCAATGTAAAAATTATCCCATTTGTGCAGCAAACTGATGAAGGAGCCAGGCTATGATTGCTGTATGCTAAAGACAAGAGAATGTCCTACGAGGTACATTTTAGGTAGTGTGACAGATGTAAAGTGTCTTGCGAAAGTATTCACACACCCACTTGGCATTTTTTGTGTTTTGCTACCTCATAACCTGGAATTTCATTTTTTTCAGGGTTTGCATCAGTTCACGTAAAGAACATGCCTACGTCTGTGGCTTTCCTTTTTCTGTGAAATACACAACAAATAGGACAAAATAACTGAAAACTTCAGTGTTTATAACTATTCACCCCCTAAAATCAGTACCTTGCAGAGCCTCCTTTTGCAGCAATTACAGCAGAAAGTCGCTTTGGATAAGTCTCTATGAGATTTCCACATCTTGCCACCCAGATTTTTGCCCATTCCTCAAGGCAAAACTGCTCTAGCTCCTTCAAGTAAGATGGCTTCCTTTGGTGAACACTGCAGCAATCTTCAAGTCTGATCACAGATTCTCAATTGGATTAAGGTCTTGGGTTGGACTACGCCCCTCCAAAACATTTGTACCTTTTCCCTTAAACCACTTGTTGTGAGGTGAACCTCTGTCCCAGTTTCAAATCACTGATAGACTTAAACAGGTTTTGCTTAAAAAATATCCCTGCATTTCACATAATTCATCTTACACTTAACTCAGTCCATTTTCAATGTCACTGCTGTCAAAAAACATCCCCACAGCATGATGTTGTCACCACCATGTTTCACTGTGGGGATTGTGTTTTGGGGATGATGAGCTGTGTTGGTTGGTTAAATTTTGGTCTCATTTGACCACAGCACCTTCCTCCATACATAAAGGGAGTCTCCCACATTTCTTTTGGCAATCTCAAAACATGCCTTACATTTGTTGTGTGCAAGTAAAGGATTTTTAATGCTCTCTCTACCATAAAGGCCACCTCTATTGAGTGTACGGTATATTGTGGGTGTATCTACAGCTACTTCAATCTCTGCATGGGAACTCTGCAGCTCTTTCAGAGTTAGAGAATTGTATATTTTTTATAACCCAATGCGGACTTGTACTTCTCAACAACTTTGTCCCTAACTTATTTGGAGTTCTCAATGGTCTTCATGGTGTTGTTTGGTTACTGGTGCCTCTTGCTTCCTTCATGGTGTTGCAGCCTCTTTGGCCTTTCAGAAAGGGTGAGTAAATACTGACTGACCATGTGACACTTAGATTGCACACAGGTGGACTTCCTTTCATTAAGCACATGACTTAAGAAGGTAATTGCTTGCACCAGAAATCTTTAGAAGCGTCATTGCAAATGGGGTGAATACATATGCACATGCCAAGTTTTATTATTTGATCCCATAAATTTAATGTATGCTTAAATTTTTCTCACTTCATTTCACCAATTTATACTATTTAGTCCTCGTGCATCGCACACAAATTGAATTACAAAAATATTTAAGCACAGGTTGTAATGTAACAAAATAGGTAACATGCCAAGGGTGTGAATACTTTAGCAAACTATTATATATACATTAACACATTAGCACAAAAACACATGTATGTAACAGTATGCAGCACAGTGGAATAATGATTACCACTGTTGTTTTGAAGTGCTGGCATCCTGGGTTCAAACCCACCAAGACAATGGATGGAGTTTGTATGTGCTCTTTGTGATTGTGTGGGTTTCCTCTGGGTTCTCAGGTTTCCTCTCACACCCTAAAGACAAATTGATAGTTAATTTAGATGGTGAGCCCCAATGGGGCAGTGATGATAATGTTTGTAAAGTGCTGTGGAATTAATGGTGCTATACACCATGTTCCAAATTATTATGCAAATTACATTTTTCCCAGCTTTTCCAAAATGGTCGATGCAAATGACAGTCAGTCTAATAAAAGTAATCACCCGTTAGAGTATACATTGAATTTTAATGAAGAAACCTCCCAATGATAACAGTATAATCTCCAAAATGAATAAAAACTCAAAATGCACTGTTCCAAATTATTAGGCACAGTAGAATTTCTAAACATTTGATATGTTTTAAAGAACTGAAAATGCTCATTTGTTGAATTTGCAGCACTAGGAGGTCACAAAACATCCTAACAGGCCAAGTTACATGTTAACACAGGAACCCTTCTTTTATATCACCTTCACAGTTCTTGCATCCATTAAACTTGTGAGTTTTTGGAGAGTTTCTGCTTGTATTTCTTTGCATGAAGTCAGAATAGCCTCCCAGAGCTGCTGTTTTGATGTGACTGCCTCCCACCCTCCTAGATCTTTTGCTTGATGATACTCCAAAGGTTCTCTATAGGGTTGAGGTCAGGTGAAGATGGTGGCCACACCATGAGTTTATCTCCTTTTATGCCCATAGCAGCCAATGACTCAGAGGTATTCTTTGCAGCATGAGATGGTGCATTGTCATGCATGAAGATGATTTTGCTCCTGAAGGCACGTTTCTGCTTTTTATACCATGGAAGAAAGTTGTCAGTCAGAAACTCTATATTCTTTGCAGAGATCATTTTCACACCTTCAGGAACCTTAAAGGGCCCCACCAGCTGTTTCCCCATGATTCCGGCCCAAAATATGACTCCTCCACCTCCTTGCTGACGTCGCAGCCTTGTTGGGACATGGTGGCCATCCACCAACCTTCCACTTCTCCATCCATCTGGACCATCCAGGGTTGCTCGACACTCATCTGTAAACAAGACTGTTTGAAAATTAGTTTTCATGTATGTCTGGGCCCTCTGCAACCGTTTATAGTAGGTTTATGAACCAAAGCAAGCCTTTGAAGGATCCTACACCTTGAGGTTCGAGGGACTCCAGAGGCACCAGCAGCTTCAAATATCTGTTTGCTGGTTTGTAATGGCTTTTTAGCAGCTGCTCTCTTAATCCGATGAACTTGCCTGGCAGAAACCTTCCTCATTATGCCTTTATCAGCATGAACACGTCTGTGCTCAGATTCAGCCACAAATCTCCTAACAGTACAATGATCATGCTTAAGTTTTCATTAACTATCTAAGGTTTTCATCTCTTGATCAAGACATTGCACTATTTGATGCTTTTCGGCAGCAGAGAGATCCTTTTTCTTTCCCATGTTACTTGAAAACTGTGTCCTGCTTAATAATGTGGAACATCATTTTTAAAGGGAACCTGTCACCTGAATTTGGCGGGACCGGTTTTCGATCATATGGGCGGAGTTTTCGGGTGTTTCATTCACCCTTTCCTTACCCGCTGGCTGCATGTTGGACGCAATATTGGATTGAAGTTCATTATCTGTCCTCCGTAGTACATGCCTGCGCAAGGCAATCTTGCCTTGCGCAAGCGTGTACTACGGTGGACACAGAATGAACTTCAATCCAATATTGCGGCCAGCATGCAGCCATCGGGTAAGGAAAGGGTGAATCACATGTGTTTAAGAATGATTTAAGTGATCAATTGAGCCCTGAGACACAATACTATCCACGAGTTTATTTGAAAAACAAAACAATTAAATCTTTATGACACTTAAATATAATTTGCATAATAATTTGGTACACAGTGTATAAGCTAAGCATAATATTGTACAATTAATTTAATAACAGTATGCATTGACACACAAATTTACACATTCACAAACATTTACACATTCTGACACACAGTTACATAGTGAGACATACATTAACCATCTATGCTGATTTTATTTTTTCCTGGGCACTGTAGGACATGACTGTTGCAGCCAGCGCCCACATAAAAATGGTAGGATTAAAAATCAAACTTGTAAGAAAAGCTGCTTCATTTTTAAAACTGGATACATTGGAGTAATAAAAGAATCTGCAAAGGTGGACATAATCTTTAAGATTACCAGATACAGAAGTTCTGGCATAAACAATATATATGATTTTTCAATAAAACTTATAATGAAGTAATATTACAAAGCTATAATAAAGACTATGGATATCACATATAATTTATACATTGTAATAAAGGATGTCCTTTGTTCTTCATAAACTAAGTCACAGTTGGTGAGAAAAAGCCATTCATCTTGCATTGCATTTTAATCTGTGTCCTATCTCCTGTAGTCTCCCCAATAACTCCACAGGCTAGTTTATTAATATACCATGCATTCAGAAATTATTGTTCTAGAAAGAGTTTTAATGTAAATTAATTAGATGTTTTGTAATGGAATAACTGTTTATGGAAATTAAAGTCTATAAAACACAATCTATGAAAATGATAATTATTTTAAATTTGAGATACAATGCATGCAGAGAACTAAAGGCAGTCTTATAATATGTTGTAGTGATGTGGTAAAATTGTTACTAAAATGGATGTATGAAGATTACTGTTTTTAGATCACCCGATCTCTTCAATTAATGCATAATCTCTCACAACATTTTCAGTTATTTGTCAAGCTCAATCCTCTAGTAGTTATACTATGAATAGGGAAAGTGATCTTAAAAAGTTTAGGTTTACATTTGTATTGACAAAAGGTTATAATATTGTTATTAGCATTCCTACTGTCACGCCGTTAATTCGCACGCCTTCTCAGCGCAGTCATACTCATTGCGTTCACCGCTCTGCTCCTCCCAGTGTCAGGCTATCGCGCTGAACTGCCTCATTGCGTAGTGCTGATTTTGACTCCATGAGTATTTTCCAGAAACAAGCAGCAATGAATGTTGCCAAGTGAAAATTGCAAACTGTCACTGCAGTGACAAGTATGTTGCAGTCATCAGTACGTTATGCCCACCCTGTGCTTCTGTATTCATGCTCTGTAAGATAGGTAGGCTCTCATCACTTCAGAAATGCAAACATGGACTTATATGTGGTTTAGGTTCACTGTGGGGCTCAGAAGGGAGGGGGGCATTTGGATTTGGGATTGAGTTGAAGCTTTTGTTGCGAACATTTTGCATAACGTTTGAGATCACATTTACCTGGTGCTCTACCCTGAGAACTTAATTTGGCGGTTTTGATCTACTGGTAAATCTCTGAGTGACGTGATTCAGATGAAACCCCAGAGGGATCCATTCACTATAATGAGGCAGCAGGGTTACTCTGGACTCCATCTGACCTCTGTTCTGCAGTGTTCTTCTTTTCAAAAGTGCACAAAACTGTGGCCAATGGCACTTTATACAGGCCTAAAAAGATGAACACCGCCGGATCGCAGGTCCTATGGTGCCCACAGTGCCTCCATCTGTCTCATTATAGGGAATCTTCCACCAGAGGTTCCATCTGAATAAAATATTTCAGAGATTTACATGGAAACCCTGGTGTAAGCGCTCAACGCAGAGCGCAGGATAAATGTGCACCAAGCCTTACTGCGATCTTTGGGAGACACAATGAGAAAATGAACAGTAGATGAAGAATTGGTTTCATTTATTTTTTACGCCTTTCCTCGTGCGGTATACAGTAAGTGATTAGGTGACTATCATTTATATCAGGCTTTTATGTTTGGCGGCTGTCACACACTAAAAGATGCTTTTTACAGCAAAAAATAGTTTTTGCATCACCACATTTTGAGAGCTATAATTTTTCCATATTTTGGCCCACAGAGTCATGTTATGGCTTGTTTTTCGCAGGACGAGTTGACATTTTTATTGGTACCATTATTGGGCACATGACATTTTTTGATCACTTTCTATTATGATTTTTGTGAGGCAGAATGAACAAAAAACAGCAATTCAGGAATTTCTTTTGGGGGTGGGTTTATGCCATTCCGTGTGTGGTAAAATTGATAAAGCAGTTTTATTTTTCGGGTCAGTACGATTACAGCGATACCTTATTTATATTTTTTTATGTTTTGATGCTTTTATATAAAAAAACTACCATATATATTTGAGTATAAGCCGAGATTTTTAGCTACTTTTTTAGGTTGAAAGTGTCCCTCTCAGCTTATACTCGAGTCATTGTCCCAGGGGGGTTGGTGGGGGAGGGGGAGCGGCAGCTGCATCATACTCACCCTACTGGTGCGGTCCCTCGCAGCTTCCCTGATTCGATGGTCTCTGGGCGCCGGCAGCATTTCCTGTGTTCAGTGGCACCACTCATTAAAGTAATGAATATGGACACGACTCCACTCTCATAGGGGTGGAGCGCATATTAATTACTTTCATGAGCGGTACCAGTGACGGCTGAACATAGGAAGAGCTGCCAGCGCCCGGAGACCATCGCATCGGCGAAGCTGCCAGGGACCGCACCAGGAGGATGAGTATGACAGGGGAGGGTGAGCATTGCGATATTCACCTGTCCCCGTTCCACCGCCGGGCTCTGTCTTCCACGTCCTCTGGCTGTGATGTTCAGGTCAGAGGGCACGATGACGTGGTTAGTGTGCGCCCCCTGCCTGAACAGTCACTGCAGAGAGCCGGAAGACACAGGAGTGCGAGGTGGTGGAACGGGGACAGGTGAATATCCCAAGTGACGGTGTCCCCGCCTGCTCAGGAAAAGAGGTGAGCATGTCATTTTTTGTAATCGCAGCAGCAGCATATGGGGCATAATATTCTATAGAGCATTTTGTGGGGCCATAATCAACCCTTGTGCAGCATTATATGGAGCAAATCTTTCTATAGAGCATCCTATGGGGCCATAATCAACCTTTGTGAAGCATTATATGGGGTAAATGCTTCCATGGAGCATCTTATGGGGCCATAATCAACCTTTGTCCAGCATTGTATGGGGCAAATGTTTCTATGGAGCATCTTATGGGGCCATACTCAAGCCTTGTGCAGTATTATATGGAGTACATTTTTGTATGAAGCATCTTATGGGGCCCATCATAAACTTTATGAAACATTATATGGGGCGTATTTTGTATGGAGCATTTTATGGGCCCCATCATAAACTTTATGAAGCATTATATGGGGTGTATTTTGTATGGAGCATTATATGGGGCTCCTGATTCAATATGGATATTCAAAAACGCAACCTACTGATCTCTCAATTATTTTACTTTTATTGGTATCTATTTTTATTTTTCAAATTTACCAGTAGCTGCTGAATTTCCAACCTTAGGCTTATACTCGAGTCATTAAGTTTTCCCAGTTTTTTTGTGGCAAAATTAGGGGTCTCGGTTTATACTCGGGTTGGCTTATACTCAAGTATACATGGTATTTTATGGAAAAATAATTATTTTTGCATCGCTTTATTGTGAGAGCTATAACTTTTTTCTCTGATGGACCTGTTTGATGGCTTGTTTTTTGCAGGGACAAAATGATGTTTTCAGTGGTACCATGTTTATTCATATCCGTTTTTTTATTGCGTTTTATTCCACTTTTTGCTTGGCAGTATGATGGTAACGCATTGTTTTTCGCCTTGTTTTTATTTATTTTTTGTGGTGTTCACCAAAGGGGTTAACTAGAGGGTCAGTTTTATAGGCTGGTTGTGGTCGTTGCAGATGTGGTGATACCAAATATGTGTACATTCATTGTTTTTTTGTTTAGTTTTTTTCGTTCAAATATTTATTTAGAAATACAATATCTTTAGATTTTTTTTTTATTATTATTATTATTATGTTTATATTTTTAGAATTATTTTAAAAAGTTTTTACTTTTTTCTAACTTTTTACTTTGTCTCACTATGGGATAATCATTTTTTGCTGGCTGATCACTTCTACAGCATAGAGATGAAGCAGCATCCCCATGCTGCAGAAACTGTCAGCTCTGCACTGACAGACAAACTTGCTCATCATGCACTGGGCATGATCAGCAAGTTTGCTAGGTCTGGTGACCCGGTTGTTTTCATGATGACATTTGGTCACCATGGCAATGATCGGGACCACACATTAAGTCGCGGGGTCTCCGGTCCAAAGGCAGAGGGGCTGTCAGCCCTCCGTGGGCTACTGGAATTCTGCGGTCGTGTTCGATCGTAGCATTTCGGGGGTTAAAGTGCAGGAAGCGGTCTGTGAATCAGCTTACACCAAGTAGCACAGACGTAATATTCTGTCCACGGTCAAATAGGCCCAGGGCACATGGACAGAATATTATGTCCAATGTCAGAAAGGGGATAACACTAGGACTACTGGTATAGTCATTTTGACTACTTACTTGCAGTAGGTCTAGTCAGGGTCACGAGTCCAGTAGTCCTAGTGAAGAACCATCAGTATGGCAAGTATGAAAAGTGTGTCTTCGGACAGATCCTCTCTTTAGTCTCTGGGGTACATCATCTCTGAGACTGTCCTGAAAATAGACCCCGAGAAGTGGCTCCGTCTAGACTGCAAAGGCTATCCAGCAGTTTCTCAGGTTCGCAAATTATTACCACCAGTTCATACCGCATTTCCCCTTCCAGACCGCTCCCATTTCTGCCCTGACCCGCAAGGGGGCCAATCTTAAGATATGAACTCCAG
This sequence comes from Ranitomeya imitator, assembly GCF_032444005.1. Taxonomy (NCBI): domain Eukaryota; kingdom Metazoa; phylum Chordata; class Amphibia; order Anura; family Dendrobatidae; genus Ranitomeya; species Ranitomeya imitator. The sequence goes on along the minus strand of NC_091282.1, from coordinate 454,867,521 downwards.
CAGCAAAGAACGCCTTTGTGTCTCTAAAACAGACATTCGCCTCTGCTCTTGTACTGCATCGTCTGGAGAGTAACAAGCAGTTATTTCTAGAGGTGGATGCTTCTTCTGTAGTCGAAGCCGTTCTTACCCAAAAGTCGTATTGTGGTCGCATGGTAACCTGCAGTTTCTTTTACAAAATCTTCTCTGCTTCAGAACGCAACTAATCGATAGGTGATGTAACCAGTGGTGATCACAAGAATCTAGCTTATCTGCGTTCCGCACATTGACTTAATCCCTGATAATCCAGATAGTCTCTGAAGTCTTCCGCTTCAACTTTACTCTCCATTTCCATCCGGCTGGTAAGAACATCAAGGCAGAAACACTCTCTAGATATTTCCTGCCTTCTGGCTAGGAGGAGGAGCCTTTACACATCAGTGAGCCCTCCAAAATTATTATGGTCACTTCATTGGATCTGTTTGGGCTTCTTCCAGAAAGAGTTATGTTTCTGAACCAGATGGGAAGCAGATTTTCCTTTGGGGCCACTCCTCTAAGTTGGCTGGCCATGCCGGACAGAAGAAAACGTCTCTGCAGGGATAATGCGGATTTCTTCTCTGGCTGTCCCTCTTGTGGCTGCCTATAACATATGCTCCCTGGCAGCATATTGAAATGGATTTAATCACTGGTCTTCCAGAATCAGACCCGTGTACCATTATTTGGGTGGTTGTAGATCATTTTATCGAACCCGTGTACCGTTATTTGGGTGGTTGTAGATCATTTCACAAAGATGGTTCATTTCACTCATTTGTCTGGTCACCCATTTGCTCCAGTGCTAGCAGAGACATCTATTCTATTCTACTCATTCACCTCTGTGGCCCTGCACTCTCTCCTCCGTCTCCTGCTGCCCTGTGATTATGGTGTGCATGGTCTGGCCCTCATAAAGGGCCAGTGTGCACTGTCCTAACGTGTCCCAAGGAATAGCTGGGAGACATTTATTATTTAAGGCATCTCCACTTGATGGGAAGTGCATGAGCAATGTGTTAGCTTAGGCCGGGTTCACACTGCATTAGCAGCAACCCGTTCAGCACATACGCTAACGGGCTGCTGTAACGCAAGTGCCGACGTTTGCATCGTGCTAGCGCAGATAGAGCATCTGCTAGCTCTATCTGCGCTAGCAGTGATAGACCCGGAAATTCTGCAGCCTGCGTCTCAGGGTCCATCACTCAATCACTCAATGATGGCGTTAATGGACTGCGTTACACCGCGTTATGCCGCGGTGTAACGTAGTCCGTTTAACAGACCACCATAACGCAGTGTGAACCTAGCCTTAGTTTTTCTTACATGCTTGCTAGTAGTCAGATCACCAGTGCGCATATCCCAGTATAACTGCCCTGCATATCACGTCTGCCATGCCTACCCGTGAAAAAGTAATTTCTTCATTAAATCGTTTAGTCATGAAACTGCCGCCATCCACTTTTCCTCCCCCTGCATGCCTCTTTGAGCCTGCACGTCCACATGTCGCTTGAACACAGTGTGAAGGGTGTAATAAAGGACTGAATATTTGCTTTCAAACTGGTGAGTGCCGCTGTTTTTCTTATTTTTCATCTATCTTATGTTTTCAAGTGGCGGAATACTCTGTCAACATCGCTCCTAGCAGTGACTTGGGAGTCAGAGATGCATCCAGGCATCTTCTCATTGCTGTTCCAATTCTATATGAGCACTTTTTCTATTCATTTCAGCAATTGTACTGCCCCCAGACCTGCTGGGAGAGTCTGCCAGAAAAATACTCGCATTTCCCATTGACTTCCATTATAGTCATTAAAGGGAATCTGTCACCCCCAAAATCAAGGGTGAGCTAAGCCCACCGGCATCAGGGGCTTATCTACAGCATTCGGTAATGCTGTAGATAAGCCCCCAATGTATCCTAAAAGATGAGAAAAAGAGGTTAGATTATACTCACCTGGGCGGGCGGTCCGATCCAGTGGGCGTCGTGGTCCGGTCCGGGGCATCTTCATAGGATGATGTCCTCTTCTTGTCTTCATGCTGCGGCTCTGGCGCAGATGTACTTTGTATGCCCTGTAGATAAGCCCCTGATGCACAGAAGAATAATGGCATTGTGGCATTGTATTTTTGGTGTACTCATAATGATTAACTTTCACAGTCTCTCTCATATGATGTATATAGTGACTCAAAATTAATAGATTCACAATCACCATACAACAAAATTTGAGAAACACATTATGACATCTGTTACGCCGAAGGTGGTGAGTTCCAAGAGTGGACACATTGGACCATGGAACCGACCCTTCCCCAAGCAAGCGCACCAGAATAAACCAACCCCTATACAGGGATCGTTTGGGAGCAAGCTCAGGAACCTCTAGAGCCACGGATGCCAGGACCAGGATCGGCTCAGGGAAAACCAGTGAGAGAAACTGAGAGGAAACTACAATGGAAGGAATGGAGGAGAACAGAGTAAGAAGGAGCCAGGGAGAAGGGAGGCTGAGGAGAACCTGGAGAAGGGGTAATGGAGCAGAGGAGAAGGAAACTGGAACTGGTAACTGACTGAGATGAGCAGACAAGGAGATAAAACCGGACTGAAGGGAAGAAGACAGGGACCAAAGAACACAGGACAGGAGCGGACTCTGGAAGAAAGGGAGGACAAACAGGGGTTGATAGCAAATAAGGCAAACGAAGCAAGAGACAGCAAGGCGGCCTAACTATGGTAAGGGAACTTGATAATCAGGCGCCTCCACTAAGGAAGGACGGCCTGAAGTACCTGACGCCTGTCCTCGATTGGACAGGAAACACTGCCGGGTCAGGTCATTCAGGGAGAGAAGACTGAGGGGAGTAAGCACGGTCAGGACCTAAAGCACCTGCGCAAACTACAGCGCACCCGATGGCAGGGAAGGAGCGCGCTGGGACACCAGCGCAGAGTCCAGGCAAGGAGCGTGGGCGTGAGACCGGGGCAAAGAGGACGAGGTGGTGTGGGCGGCAGCGGACCCGGTGGCAGCAGGCAGGGAGCCCGGGAAAGAAGGAGAGGTAACAACATCCAATGTGCCAGCTATGTAAAAAAACAGACAAATTACTACCCACATATCCTGCCATAAAAAGTGCCAGACACATAAAACACTATATACAATGATGCTTGGACTCGCAGAAGCGATGAAATAGGGGCGAAGTGGTTGTTGTCCTCCTTCACTTCCCTGCTCCCCCTGCATGTTTAAGGATTGTCCCACCATATGGAATAAAGGACATTAACCTTTTTAAGAGGCAATGGTGAGTGCTGTTTATTTTATCAGTATAGAATGCATTTGGTCTTCCACACATTTTTCATGCACCACCTAGCTCACTATCACCACAGCCCCATGTGTCACGGCTGTGTAACTGTCATAGCACATGCATGGAGAGCCTCTGTGTTGGGCTCTCCATGAATATGCTATGCAAATTGCCTCTTGTGAGAAAAAGAGGACTTAAACTCTATAGCGCCACCTGTTCGAAGTAGCGATCCTACAAGTCACAATCAACCCTTTAACGAGTCATGCAATATGACTTAGGATAAAAGCCAAATCAATATCTCAATTCGCAGACACGGTGTTTCGGGCTGTTGGCCCTCGTCAGTGCGAAGCATGAGAACTGATTTGGCTAGGTGAGAGGCTCTGGACTGGGGTCTAAGGGGTATCGTTTCTCCTTAAGGAGAGTGACATACCATCTCTGGCTTGTCAAGGTAAGGAGGCTTATTCGCCGTGCAATGCTCCTCTGGAAAATATAATATGCAAATTGCCTCTTCTGAGAAAAAGAGGACTTAAACTCTATAGCGCTAATTAAGATATTGATTTGACTTTTATCCTAAGTCATATTGCATGACTCGTTAAAGGGTTGATTGTGACTTGTAGGATCGCTACTTCCAACAGGTGGCGCTATAGAGTTTAAGTCCTCTTTTTCTCAGAAGAGGCAATTTGCATATTATATTTCCCAGAGGAGCATTGCACGGTGAATAAGCCTCCTTACCTTGACAAGCCAGAGATGGTATGTCACTCTCCATAAGGAGAAATGATACCCCTTAGACCCCATGAATATGCTGTGACAGTGACACAGCCGAGACACCTGCAGATACAGAGTCGAACAGCTGATCAGCCGGCGTGCTCCATGTATTCGGGTTCCCTCTGCAGCTTATTTGGCAAGCGATATTGCTTGCTGAATAAGCAGGGACCCAATCAAATTTGCTCAACTCTAGTGGTCGGTAGGAGAGCTCAGCACCAATGTCAATAACTCATTATTTTTGAATTATCTTGGATTGTGTTGGTATACACTTCTGCTCTTAAGGTACTGATGACTAGTTGCCTCTCTGCAGTTGACCTTGTAGCTCCGAGAAATGAAAAACACTACCAACCCCATTAGTAGAAAATGTTGGATTAAGGGGCCAGAGACAAACAAAGGCAAAACCAAAAACCAAAGCATAATATTAATGTGTTAATGAATACAAAGTATCATGTCCGGCCGAGCAAATCTTTTTGTTAATCACAACCAATCAATTCCCTATGAGAAACTTACAATAATTTAGTACAAAACATCCTGTAGTCTGTGCTTGTAGGAATCAATGTACAGAACATAGCAAAATACAAATGCTTCTCACCAAATTAGAATATCATTATAAAGTTCATTTATTTCAGTTCTTCAATCCAAAAAGTGAAACTCATATATTATATAGAGTCATTACAAACAGATTGATCTATTTCAAGTGTTTATTTCTGTTAATGTTGATGATTATGGCTTATAGCCAATGAAAACCCAAAAGTCATTATCTCAGTAAATTAGAATACTTTATAACAGCAGCTTGAAAATGGATTTTAAAATTGGAAATGTTGGACTACTGAAATGTATGTTCATTAAATGCACTCAATACTTGGTCAGGGCTCCTTTGCATCAATGTGGCGTGGCATGGAGGCAATCAGCCTGTGCCACTTATGAGGTGCTATGGAAGCCCAGGTTGCTTTGATAGCAGCCTTCAGCTCATCTGCATTGTTGGGTCTGGTGTCTCTCATCTTCCTCTTGACAATACCCCATACATTTTCTATGGGGGTTAAGATCACGCGAGTTTACTGGTCAATCAAGCAATACTGTTGTTATTAAACCAGGTATTGGTACTTTTGACAGTGTGGACAGATGCCAAGTCCTGTTGGAGAATGAAATTTCCATCTCCAAAAAGCTTGTCAGCAGAGGGAAGCATAAAGTGTTCTATTGGTCATGAGTGGCTTGACACAAGGAATGCAACAATTGTAGTCCATGTCCTGGATATGTCTGTGTGTGGTGGCTATTGAAGCAATGATTCCAGCAGCAGTCCACTCATTTTGAATTTCCCCAAAATTTTTGCATGGCCTTTTCTTAGCAATCCTTAGGAAGACTGTGGTGCATCGTTTTGTACCACACTTTTCCCTTCCACTCAACTTTCCATTAATATGCTTGGATACTGCACTCTGTGAACATCCATCTTCTTTAACAATGAACTTTTGAGGCTTACCCTCCTTGTGGAGTGTGTCAATGACTGCCTTCTGGACATCTCTCAAGTTGTCAGTCTTACCCATGATTGTGGAGCCTACTGAAACAGACTAATGGACCTTTTTAAACACTTTGGAAGCCTTTGCAGGTGTTTTTTGTTACAGTACTTATCCTAATTTACTGAGATAGTGACGTTTGAGTTTTCATTGGCTGTAAACAGGACAGGACTGGCTATCTGGCAATTCTACATATGTCTCCTGCAATCCCAGGGCACTTCACAGCAATATCACAACTAATCTCACATAATTATACGCGAGAAGAAAAAGAGATCCCAAATAACATTTAAAACCAATATTTATTAATAAATGTGATGTGAGATTGGTGTTCTCAAGACACCCATACTGTTAGGAGTTGTGATGGAGCACAAAGTTGATAACTCCATAACTTACCTCAGGAGGCCACAGGTATCATTATAAATATTGTCTTGTAGTAAATCTTGCTTTCCTCCATCCAGGGTAATATTAGTAATGTATCTCCATCTGGCGCTTCAGGATGGGGACAACATGCGCCTGTGTGATTTCAAAGTCCAAGGCTGAATTTCTGCCCTAGTCCATACCTGGCTGCAAGCCGTAATCATCAACATAAACAAAAATAAAGACGAAATAAATCACTCTGTTTGTAATGACTCTATATAATATATGGGTTTTACTTTTTGTATTGAAAAACTGAAATAAATTTACTTTTTGATAATATTCTAATTTAGTGAGAGGCACGACTAAGTATCCTAGCATTATAACAAGATCAAAAAGCAACCTTTAACATCATTTTTCCATCATCCCATTTTATTTAGTTGTTAGAGATTTTTATTATTAGTGTGTTTCTCTTTTCTAGGTATTTTAGGTGAGAAGTAAGACTTTCTCAAACTGTTCGAGTATGTCTCCCTATGAACTCCAGTATCGTTTTGTAACTTGTAATTTAGTATCCTGGGGAAATTAGACCATCTCTTCCATTTTAAAACAAGATAATTTTGTCATTATAAGGTCAACTTTGTATATATTATCAAAGTCCCTCAGTATCCATCTGGAATATTATTTTCTTTTCAATTGGACAGGTGTCACAGCTGGATCTCTATACCTTAGCAATGTCAGTGGTTTTACTGGTACACATTATTTGCTTCAGACATGGTTAATATGTATGTTACTGTGACGCCCAGGAGACCGGGATACCCAGCACCGGGCCAATGGGGTCTGTCTCTTAAGGGGGATGTCACGGGTGGCTTGACCCGGTGCTGTAGCCTCAGGCGATGCACAGTGTAAGGGGTATCGTGAGGGAGCAGGCACTTACTTGATCAGCAGCAGGTTCTCCCAGCGGCGATGATCCCGATCCTGGATATTGGCTATTGTCCAAATGAAAGACTGAGGCACTGAAACGTTTAACCAGTTTACTTTAACATAAAGGGATTTACAACCAGTCCTGTCACCGGAGTCTGTATGGGAACTCTGAGTTACTGTGACCCTGCCGGGGTCTTCGCCTCTTATTGTACGCAGTTTCTGTGTGGCCCTGCTGCTGTATGTGAACTGGCTGCCGGCCCAATCTGTCCCCTCCGGGTCCTGGTTCGACGGGCAACCCGAGTCCTTTTATCGGCTTACCCCCTCCAGGAGTACCGCTGAACTCTGTGTCTGTTGCTGCGTCCGGCCCTAGTGAAGCTGATATCACCTCACGTTTTTCCGGTTGCTGTATTATATATCATGAATACAGCCACGGATCCGGTATCCGTCTTTGCGCCTGTTCTGGGTAGTGATTAATGCTACCCGGTTCTCACAATGTCCTTTTTCTCTGTCCCTTTTCTCCTCAGGCCGGTGATTTGGGCCTGGAAACCGTCATAGGGCTGTTAGAAATTCAGCTGTATGACCTCTCACTATCAGCTCCTTAGCCCAACTGCCATTTCTTCTCTCAGACCAGAATGGATTAAGGGGAGTCTCTGGAGCTCCCCCTTCTGGCCGGAGGTGGTAGTGCAGTTTTGCTATTTTAGTATTTGTGTCTAGTGTCAGTAACTATTTTTGTGGCAAATACCCCTAGGGGTGCCACATTCCCCCTTAGTTAAGAACAGTACTCCGGGACTGTGGGACGATAACATTTTGAAATAACAATTAATATGTACAGAGTCTTAAAAATGAAAAGTTACAAAAACGACTCAAGGAAACAAAAATAGAGTTCTGTAAAAAGTCACTTCAAATAGCGTCCATTAATACAGTTCTACCCTTGAAGGTACTCAATATAAAGTCTAAAGAAAGTTCAAAAAGAGCAAAAAGCTAAGTTCAAAAAGCAGTCTTTCCAGAGCTTTGATTTAGTGCCTCCGGGCTGATAACAAGTTCAAGAATATGCAAGAAGTTCATACAGACAAGTCTCTGTAGGTACTGGGCTTAAACGTTGCAGACTGATAACAATGACTATACTACATTTTCTGTTTAACTATATACGGCATAACATATACAATTCACATTATGAGCTTTATAGTTGGTAATCTGCATACCTGGCCGGTAATTGACCCTGGGTACTACGCTGTGATCTACGTAATAGCGGTATCTCTTCATGTGGAGTACTACTGTCTACTGCGGATGTAGTATCTGCCCGCTCTGCTAAAGATAATTCCATAACTATGGAGTTGGCAAGTCCACCGTGAATGGGATTACTCTTTTCAGGAATCTGTTCTTCCTGGCCTGGAACCTCCTGTAGTACGGGGTCAGCCTCTTCCTGTCTTGGGACTTCTGGTATTGGGTTCGGTGTTGGATAAAAGGCCACCATGGGAACCACTACTGCACCATGGTATGTTAGTAGGGTTTTGGGAAAGTCTCCTATACAGGTGTGATACACTTCCTCTTCTTTTTCCTTTACTGGTTGAACCTGTATGGGTTGAATAACTTCTGGTTCTGGCTGGACAACGTCTGGCTCTTTCAATGCTTCCGGACATAATTTAAGATTGTCTCTTGACACTAGTACAGATGTTAAGCCTCCGTTTTTGCTAATGAGACACATTTTAGGATTATCCACTCTTGTTGGTAAAACTGTGTAGGGTACGGCTTCCCACTGATTGTCCAGTTTATTGGTTCGACGGTTTCTCCTGAGCACTTGATCACCCAGTCTTAATGGGGTCGCTAGAGCATTCTGGTTGAAAGTTCGCTCTTGTCTTTCTCTAGTTTGCTGAAGGCTTCTTTCCACACTCTCTTGCACTTGGCGATACTGCTTTTGCCATATGATATCCCAATTGGAGTCTTGAACTTCTGCGTCTGGTTTCAGAATTCCCATTTCTAGATCGATTGGTAATTGGCCGGGTCTTGCACGCATAAGGTAAGCTGGGGTGCAGTTGGTGGAGCTCACCGGGACATGATTATACAGATCCACCAAGTCAGGCAATTTCTCTGGCCATTGATTCCTTTCTGTCTCAGGTAAAGTCTTTAGTAGGTCTATTACAATATGGTTCATCTTCTCGCATAAGCCGTTTGTTTGTGGATGATAGGCCGTCGTCCGGATCTTTTTGCAACCATACATATTACAGAATTCTCTGAAGATCTCTGATTCAAAGGCTGTACCTTGGTCAGTGAGAACCTGTTCCGGATATCCATGGGGTCTACAAAAGTGCGTTTGGAACGCTTTGGCTGCTGTTTTTGCTGTCAGATCTTTTACGGGTACTACTACCAAGAAGCGTGAATAATGGTCCACGATGGTCAAGGCATAGACATAGCCGGACCGGCTTGGTATTAACTTCACGTGGTCTATGGCTACAAGTTCAAGTGGTTGTTTGGTGATTATGGGCTGCAGTGGTGCTCTTTGGTTCTTTTGATCGTTTCTTCTGAGGTTGCACGGGCCACAATTTCTGCACCACTGTTCGATTGATTTTCTCATCCCGACCCAATAAAATCTTTCTCTTAGAAGTACTTCTAACTTTATCCAACTGAAGTGACCAGCACCATTATGGTAAGCTTCGAGGACCATCTTCACATCTTGTTTAGGCACGATAATCTGCCAAACCAATTCATGTGTTTTCGGATTGGTGTACTTTCTACAGAGCTTCCCTTGATACAGGAACATTTTGCCTCTCTCTTTCCAGAGTTGATGCGTCTCTTCTGGGGCATCCTCATCGGGATATGCACTTTGCTCAGTTAACAGTTCCTTCACCAACTTCACAGCCGGATTGCTGTCTTGGGTGTCAGCCCATCTATGGTGTGCTAACGGATTAAAATTCACCTCTTGTTGTTTCTGATAGGTACTTGACTGATGATGTTTCGCCTTCGGATGATGGAAGGCTGGTAGTTCAATTTCTTCAAGCTCCCCCGTTTCTTCTTCTACATCTCTCAAGTGTGGCATCCGGGATAGGGCATCGGCATTTCCATTCTTGCGACCTGCTCGATACTTGATTATGAAGTTGTAATTAGATAACCGGGCTATCCATCGCTGTTCTAACGCACCTAATTTGGCTGTGTCCAGGTGGGTCAACGGATTGTTGTCAGTATAGACAATAAATTCTGCAGCGGCCAGATAGTGTTTGAAACGTTCAGTCACAGCCCAAACTACTGCCAGTAGTTCCAATTTGAAGGAGCTGTAATTTTCTGAATTTCTTTCAGTAGGCCGGAGCTTTCTACTTGCAAAGGCGATGACTTTCTCCCGACCTTCTTGCTTTTGTGACAGCACCGCTCCTAGTCCCACATTACTGGCATCGGTGTAGAGAATGAAAGGTTGATGGTAATCTGGGTATGCCAGAACCTCTTCTCCGGTTAGTGCCTTCTTTAGTTGTTCAAAGGAGTCTTCCCTTTCGTCGTTCCACTGAAAAGGAGGGTTTTGGTTTGAAGGTTTCTTCGTCTGCCCTACCAAGGTGTCTTGCAAGAGTGCTGCCAACTTGGTAAATCCTTTTATAAATCTGCGATAGTAACCCACTAATCCCAGGAATTGTCTCACTTCTTTTGCGCTGGTAGGTCTTGGCCAATCCCTTATGGCGCTTATTTTCTCGGGATCTGGTGCTACTCCCTCCGAACTCACGATGTGTCCCAGGTACTGTACCTTTGGCTTGAGAAGGTGACATTTGGATGGCTTGACTTTCATGCCATACCTGGATAAGGCTTCGAACACTTCTGCCAGGTCTATTAAGTGTTGTTCGTAAGTCTTTGAGTAGACGATCACATCATCTAGGTACAGGAGGACGGTCTCGAAGTTCTTGTGTCCGAGGCAGCATTCCATCAGCCGCTGGAAGGTACCGGATGCGTTGCAGAGTCCGAACGGCATGCGATTAAATTCACATAGACCCATTGGTGTGGTGAATGCTGTCTTTTCCTTATCTCTCTCAGCCACAGGGACTTGCCAATACCCGCTTGTTAAGTCTAAGGTGGAAAAATAATTAGCAGATTTCAAAGCAGTTAAGGACTCTTCTATCCTAGGCAAGGGATAGGCGTCTTTATGGGTGATGTTATTAATCTTCCGGTAGTCTACGCACATTCTCATGGTTCCGTCCTTTTTTTTTGACAATCACTATAGGGGCCGCCCAGGGGCTACAGCTGTCTCTTATTACCCCGGCCTGTTTCATCTCCCTCAGCATATCTTTTGCACACTGATAGTGAGCGGGCGGTATGGGTCTATATCTTTCTTTTATTGGGGGATGGTCACCGGTGGGGATTGTGTGTTCTACCCCTTCTATCCGTCTGAAGTCCAATGGGTGTTTACTGAAGACTTGTTCATATTCCGTCACTAGCCTATACACCCCTTGTTTTTGATGAGTAGGTGTTGAATTTATGCCCACGTGTAGCTGTTGGCACCAATCCTCCAATTCTCCGTCTGAGCCGTTGCCTTCCACCTGACAGGTTGGTTCTAAGGGCTCAATGGTTGTGATGGCATTGTTGTCAACAGTATATAGCTTTGCCACTGTAGCATACCTTGGCAAAGTGACCTCTTCCTCTCCACAGTTCAAAAGTCGTACCGGCACTCGTCCCCGGTGTACCTCGACTACCCCTCGTGCTGTGAGTATAGTGGGCCTGCTGTCGGTGTACACTGGTTCTATTAAGGCTTGATAATCTCGTCCCTTAGTACCAATGGCTGCTCTACACCATACCAGCATTTCTGTTTTTGGTGGGATTACAATAGATGTTGGATCACTTACCCTCACACTGCCGATTTCTCCACCTGCAACTTCTACCTGTTGCCTTAACATCAATACTTTTATTTCCCTTCGGAGAACTCTCTGCTGGCAGGATTGGGCAGTTTCAGCAATTTGCTGTAAGACAGAAATAACTTCGGAAAAGCAGTTCTCTAACACATTCATTCCTATCAATACAGTGGGTTCACAGTTCCGCCGGTCAACATCAACAACAATTATACCCTGTTTCTTCAATTCTACTTTACCAATCTTTATGGTCATCTCCCTGAAACCTAGTTTCGGTACCAACTTACCATTACTGGCCCATATATCTAGTTCAACATCAGAGGGCCCTTTATCAATATCTGCATCAGCCCAGTACCTCTTCTAAAGGATATACGGTATAGATGAAATCTGGGAACCTGTGTCCAGCAAAGCGTTGAGGGGAATTCCGTCCAGCACGATAGGGATAATGGGTCGTCCTCCGATGTACCTGTCGTGCCAGGGTGTTGGGCCTTGAAAGTTCATTCCTGCGAAGCGGCCCGCATTCCCAGGGGATTCCCGTTTAAATCACAATCTCGTGCAAAGTGGCCTGGCTGCTGGCAACGGCGGCAAATGGGCTGTCCATCCGGTTGGTAGCGGTCGCGGGGTCGTCCTCTCCATGTCGGGTATCTCCGGGGTCTCATCCATGGAACATCCTCTCTACGGTTTGCCAACTCCATCTTGGGTCCTCTCATCTCCTGCATGGTTTTAGCCATTGAAGCAACAACATCAGTTAAAGAGTCAAGCTTTTGTTGAAGAGCCTCATTAGTACTGGGCCCCAGGGGCTTAGCAATGGCCCCGGACATAGCTGATGTCACTGGCACTCCCTGTTGTTGAGGAGCCTCTGCCATGGGTTGCGCAGGCTCCTGATCCCGAGGTGCCTCTGCCAGCTGGAGACGTATAGCGCTCTCCTTTAATTGGGCAAATGTCAATTCAGGGTTCTTAAAAACAAGCATGCTCACATGCCCCCGGTGAGAAGGGGTGTAGAGTCCCTCAATAAATTGATCTCTTAGCAGTTTATCCGCTCCGGTGTTAAAAATGGGTTCAGCCAGTGTAAGTGATTTAAGGGCTTCCTGCAGGTTTAAGGCAAAGTCTCTCACGCCCTCATTAACTTTTTGTTTGCAATTAAAGAATCGTACTTTAGCTTTGCTGCTGGCAGTGGTTTCAAATGTAGCTTTTAATCCAGCAAATATGCGTTCAACAGTGCCTTTTAGATCAGCTGCCCATGCTGTGACTTCTCGCTTAGCATGGCCACTTAACTGCATCATCAGGAGACTAACACGCTGAACTTCACCCACGGGGAACATGTCAAAATGGGCCAGCATCTTTTCTCTGAAATCGTCAAGGGTATTAGGCTCACCTTCATACATTGGAAGACATGGGCCACCCGGGGTATATGGCATCAGCACCGGCATGATGGGCGCCACTCCTTGCACCGCTGCGCTACCGGACTCTCTATCGACACTCTGTCTTTCAGCTGCATTAGCGTCGCCGGGTGCTGCGGCGTCTCCGTGCTGCGACATACTGTGCCCCCTTAGTTAATCCGGACCCTTCCGGTCCTCCGCTTCCGTCGGGATAGTGTAGATTCGTTCCGCTGTGCAGCAGGATCGGTTTTCCCCTTGCTCTGACGTCAGAGCGCTCAGCTTGGTGCCGCCCACAATGACACGCCCCCTGCTGCTCCCGCCCGCCGCACGCTCTGTAATGGCGGATTCTGAAGTTTTTCAGTCAGACTGGGGTTCAGGTGATGGCGTAGCTCAATTAACAGTCTCGTGCCTAACGGTTATGAGGTGATTACCTCAGGGGTTGGCAGCCATCTTTACTCCATTATAACCAATGGGGAAAAGTCACTTTCAATAGTTTTCAATGGGGAATGGATGTTTCTTTAATAAAGTCAATTTTCAAGATTTTTCATCCAAGTTTTCACGGTTTTGGGCTCCAATCACGGCACACAATACCCGGTATACGGGCTGGCTAGATCCTGTTCGTGACGCCAATTGTGACACCCAGGAGACCGGGATACCCAGCACCGGTCCAATGGGGTCTGTCTCTTAAGGGGGATGTCACGGGTGGCTTGACCCGGTGCTGTAGCCTCAGGCGATGCACAGTGTAAGGGGTATCGTGAGGGAGCAGGCACTTACTTGATCAGCAGCAGGTTCTCCCAGCGGCGATGATCCCGATCCTGGATATTGGCTATTGTCCAAATGAAAGACTGAGGCACTGAAACGTTTAACCAGTTTACTTTCACATAAAGGGATTTACAACCAGTCCTGTCACCGGAGTCTGTATGGGAACTCTGAGTTACTGTGACCCTGCCGGGGTCTTCGCCTCTTATTGTACGCAGTTTCTGTGTGGCCCTGCTGCTGTATGTGAACTGGCTGCCGGCCCAATCTGTCCCCTCCGGGTCCTGGTTCGACGGGCAACCCGAGTCCTTTTATCGGCTTACCCCCTCCAGGAGTACCGCTGAACTCTGTGTCTGTTGCTGCGTCCGGCCCTAGTGAAGCTGATATCACCTCACGTTTTTCCGGTTGCTGTATTATATATCATGAATACAGCCACGGATCCGGTATCCGTCTTTGCGCCTGTTCTGGGTAGTGATTAATGCTACCCGGTTCTCACAATGTCCTTTTTCTCTGTCCCTTTTCTCCTCAGGCCGGTGATTTGGGCCTGGAAACCGTCATAGGGCTGCTAGAAATTCAGCTGTATGACCTCTCACTATCAGCTCCATAGCCCAACTGCCATTTCTTCTCTCAGACCAGAATGGATTAAGGGGAGTCTCTGGAGCTCCCCCTTCTGGCCGGAGGTGGTAGTGCAGTTTTGCTATTTTATTATTTGTGTCTAGTGTCAGTAACTATTTTTGTGGCAAATACCCCTAGGGGTGCCACATTACATACTGGGAATTATTACTGGTGAAATACTTTACCTTCACTATCCTCTTGATGTGAATACTGTATCAGCTGGGCAAGTGACTTACCTACCAATTGGCAACCCTTTATAAATTAAAGTGCTACCAACATTTGAAGTGACTTTTCAGAGTAAGCTGTTGTGTGTACATGAGAAATAATGCTATTCCCGGCCAATATGGTGTGTTCACTATCTTTCTGTAACACACCATTAGAAGCAGCAGCAGTTTTAAGGACATCATACAACAGTCCTAAGCTGTGTAGCTGTAAATCCAGCTCTGGGGAGAAACTATAAAACATGTATTAGAAAGTGTCAGCATCTCTGTGTGTGTGCCTCCCTTCCTGTATCTCTCACTAACCTTATCTTCCTACCTTCAGGAACAACCCAGAGGAGAGTTTTCACTAAGAGCTTCAGCTGCACCCGAATTCTCCTCCAATCTTCTCATTGCTTATGCCAGCTGCACTTTCCTATTGTGATTTAAAGGAGCTCAGTCTATCCCAGACAGAAACTAGTGTTCCAGAAGTGAGGGGGGGTCAAAAATGTTACATATTGAATTGGACTTGTATAATTCAAATCCAAATCATTAGATAGCAGCATATTTTAAAAAAATATACAAAAAAAAATCTTTAAATTATTAGCATTAGAGTTAATACCTGTTCATGTATATGCCCATGTATAGACCTAATCCTTGAACAAAGCATCCATTATAACTGCTCTTAAGGTACCTTCACACTGACCAACTTCACAACGATATCGCTAGCGATCCGTGATGTTGCAGCGTCCTGGATAGCGATATCATTGTGTTTGACACGCAGCAGCGATCTGCATCCTGCTGTGATATCGTTGGTTGAAGCAGAAAGTCCATAACTTTATTTCATTGCTGGATCTCCTGCAGACATCGCTGAATCAGCATGTGTGACGCCGATTCAGCGATGTCTTCACTGGTAACCAGGGTAAACATCGGGTTACTAAGCGCAGGGCCACGCTTAGTAACCCGATGTTTACCCTGATTACCAGTGTAAATGTAAAAAAAAACAAACAATACATACTTACATTCCGGTGTCTGTCGCGTCCCCCGGCGCTGTGCTTTCCTGCACTGTCAGCGCCGGCTAGCCGTAAAGCAGATTACAGCATTGACGTCACCGCTGTGCTTTACGGCCAGCCGGCGCTCACAGTCAGTGCAGGAAAGCACAGCGCCGGGGGACGCGACAGACACCGGAATGTAAGTATGTAGTGTTTGGTTTTTTTTACATTTACACTGGTAACCAGGGTAAACATCAGGTTACTAAGCGCGGCCCTGCGCTTAGTAACCCGATGTTTACCCTTGTTACCAGGGGACTTCGCATAGTTGGTCGCTGGAGAGCTGTCTGTGTGACAGCTCTCCAGCGACCACACAGCGACGCTGCAGCGATCGGCATCGTTGTCTAGATCGCTGCAGCGTCGCTAAATGTGACGGTACCTTTACAAATGCCTTGCAAACATTACCAAGGTGGAATAATTACCATTTTAAGTTTTATGTATTTTAGAACTTAGTTACAAGGTGCAGTTTGTATAGCTTGTATAGCACATTTATTGCAGATTTTTGTTTCATATTTTGACTCAATATTCATCAATGCTCAATATTAGTGAATGAACCCCGAGTAGAATAAGAAACTGCACAAAATTTCAACCACTCTTGAACTGAACTCAGAAAGATAAATGCACAGATGGTATACCCACAGATGCTAGAATAGCCCTTCTTCATATGTTTCCTGACTCTACTGTCCAGCTTGAACCTTAAAAGAAAGGTTCTCAAAATTAGTCTGCCGTTGAGTTTTCACTGATGAGAAAGACTGTAAAAATCAGGAGTTTCTGAGACAAAACAACTGGAGTGAATGAGCAAAAAAATTAAGAGCAAAACTGTAGGCTAACAGAGCAACAGAAGAGAAAGAATTTATGCAGCGAGTTATAAGCTTAGCAAGGCAGAAAATAGATAGGGGTGCAGAGAAAATAATATGTCAGTCAATGCAAAGCGTGAAGGCTAAAGCTACAGCGATACATGGTGAGTGTGCAGCTCTTTCAACTGCTTCCTTTTCCAAGACGTAGAAATAACAAGATAACTCTGTTATGTCTTTTTCCTCCAGAAACACATATGTATTATGATTTACATTGTGCTGCTTATGTCTGATGAACATACCTTGTCTATCAAGTGGCCACTTCTTTTACAACCCATGTCAATGCACATCATTTTACCCCTTAACGTCCAATGATGGGCTGACTCCTTCATCGGACGCCTCTTACTGTTTGGTGCGGGATTCGGGGATGAGCCCACACCTTTTCCAGCACATGACAGCTGATCTGATCAGCTGACATGTGCCCGGAACAGATGCGGGTGGAATCGCGATTCACCCACGGCTGTTAACATGTTAAATGCCACTGTCAAACTCTGACAGCGGCAATTAACATGCATGCGCAGGAAGCACGTCATTACTTCCTTCCATCGATGCCCGTTTCACATGACCGCGGGTTGCTCATGGGTTGGCATAGCTGGGATAGCTATGAGCCCCGCCCAGCTCATAGCAAGTGAGCATTTCTGCTACACACAACAGGGCTGCAGCCCTGCTCTATGTAGTACAAGCAATCGGATGATCGCAGCTTCTAGTCTCCCATGTGGATTATTGAAGAAAGTAAAAAAGAAGGTAAAAAAAAGTTATTAAAAAAATAAATAATATAAAAGTTCAAATCAACACCCCTTTTGCCCCATTCAAAACATAAAACAATAAAAAAATCAAATATACACATATTTGGTATCACCAAGTTCAGAATCGCTCGATCTATCAATATAAAATAGAATTAATGCAATAGGTAAAGGGAGAAGCAAGAAAAAAAATTGAAGCACCAGAATTAAGGTTTTTCTGTTGCTGCAAAATTGTATTAAAATGGGATAACAGCCGATCAAAAGATCATGCACACCAAAATGGCATCAATAAAAACGTCAGATCAGCCCACAAACAATAAACCATCACCCAGCCCCAGAGCCTGGAAAATGGAGACGCTACAGGTCTCGGAAAATGGCACATTGTTTTGTTTCTTTTTACAAACTTTGGAATTTTTTTTCACCACTTAAAGTGAACCTGTCACCTGAATTTGGCGGGATCGTTTTTCGGTCATATGGGCGGAGTTTTCAGTTGTTTGATTCACCCTTTCCTTACCCGCTGGCTGCATGCTGGCCGCAATATTGGATTGAAGTTCATTCTCTGTCCTCCGTAGTACACGCCTGCGCAAGGCAATCTTGAACCTAGACATGTTTGGTGTCTGTGAACTCATAATGACCTGGAATCACAACGGTTGGTCAGTTTTAGCATTTACTGAACATGGTAAAAAAAATCCAAAAAACAATTGTGGAACTGCATTTTTTTTGCAATTTCACCGCATTTTGAATTTTTTTCCCAATTTTCCAGTATATCATATGGTAAAATCAATGGTGCCGTTCAAAAGTACAACTCGTCCCGCAAAATCAAGCCCTCACATGGCCATACTGACGGAAAAATATTAAAGTTATGGCCGAGGGAAAAAGGGGAGCAAAAAATGGATATGCAAAAACTGAAATACCCCTCGTCCTTAAGAGGGTAATAGACTGATTTGTATTATATATATATATATATATATATATATATATATATATATATATATATATATAGACTGACAGAAATATGCTATCACAATGAATTTCACAAACTGTTGGCCCATTATGAGTTATCGACATAGAAAGTGATGATGGGTGATACATGCAAACTGCACCAATTAGATTTATATGAAAATTGCTAAGCATTTGTATAATGGCAAAAATGGAAACTGGCATGTTTAGGTGGGCTGCACTGCGGGAAGGGAGCGCCTTGTGATTCCAAATTGGTTTTTATTAATAAAAATGTGTTTTTCAAAGTGTGAAAACCTTTACATTTTTTGAGAAAGACACTGTTCTGATGCAGAAACGCATTAATATTAACCCCTTTATGCTCCAGGGGGGTTTGCATGTTAATGACCAAGCCGATTTTTTACAATTTTGATCACTGTCCCTTTATGAGGTAATAACTGTGGAACGCTTCAATGGATCCCAGAGAATCTGACAGTTTTTTGTGACATATTGTACTTCAAGATAGTGATAAAAATTTCTTTGATATGACTTGTGATTATTTGTGAAAAAATGGAAATTTGGCGAAAATTTCGCAATTTTCCTACTTTGAATTTTCATGCCCTTAAATCACAGAGATAGGCCATACAAAACACTTCCACAAGTCTACTTTACATCAGCACAATTTTGGAACCAAATTTTTTTTTTGTTAGGAGAAATTGGACCCCAAAAGTTGTTGTGCAATTTGTCCTGAGTACGCTGATACCACAAATGTGCAGGTAAACCACTGTTTGGGTGCATGGCAGAGCTCAGAAGGGAAGGAGCGCCATTTGACTTTTCAATGCAAAATTGGCTGGAATTGAGATAGGACACCATGTTGCATTTGGAGAGCCCCTGATGTGCCTAAACAGTAGAACCCCCCCCCCCACACACAAGTGACACCATTTTGGAAACTAGGCCCCCCAAGGAACTTTTCTAGATTCATGGTGAGAACTTTGAACTTCCAAGTGCTTCACAGAAGTTTATAATGTAGAGCCGTGAAAATAAAAAAATCATAATTTTTCCAAAATAATATTTTCACCCCCAATTTTTCATTTTCCCAAGAGTAACAGGAGACACTGGATACCAAAAGGTGTAGTACAATTTGTCCTGAGTACGCTGATGCCCAGTATGTGGGGGTAAATCACTGTTTCATCGCATGGCACAGCTCGGAAGAGAAGGAGCGCCATTTTACTTTTTCACTACAAAATTGGCTGGAATTGAGATCGGACACCCTGTCGCATTTGGAGAGCTCCTGATGTGCTTAAACAGTGGAAACCCCCCACAAATGACACCATTTTGGAAACTAAACCCCACAATGAACTTATCTAGATGTGTAGTGAGCATTTTGAACCCCCATGTGCTTCACAGAAGTTTAAAACATAGAGCCATAAAAATAAAAAATCATATTTTTTTCCACAAAAATGACTTTTTCACTCACATTTTTTTTATTTTCCCAAGGGTAAGAGGAGAAATTGGACCCCAAAAGTTGTTGTATAATTTGTCATGAGTACACTGATACCCCATATATGGGGGTAAACCACTATTTGGGCGCATGGCAGAGCTCAGAAGGGAAGGAGCGCCATTTTACTTTTTCAATACAAAATTCGCTGGAATTAAGATCGGACACCATGTCATGTTTGGAGAGCCTCTGATGTGCCTAAACAATGGAAAGCCCCCACAAGTGACACCATTTTAGAAACTAGACCCCCAAGGTACTTATCTAAATATGTGGTGAGCACTTTGAACCCCCATGTGCTACACAGAAGTTTATAACATAGAGCCATAAAAATAAAAAAAATAATTTTCCACAAAAACGGTTTTTCGCCCCCAATTTTTTATTTTCCAAGGGTAAGAGGAGAAATTGGATCCCAAAAGTTATGGTGCAATTTTTTCTTAGAACACTGAAACCCCATATGTGGGGGTAAACCACTGTTTGGGTGCATGGCAAAGCTCAGAAGGGAAGGAGCGCCATTTTACTTTTTCAATGCAAAATTGACAGGAATTGAGATTGGAGGCCATGTCGCGTTTGGAGAGCCCCTGATGTGCCTAAACAGTGGAAACCCCCCAAAGTGACACCATTTTGGAAACTAGACCACCCAAGGAATTTATCTAGATGTTTGGTGAGCACTTTGAGCCCCCAGGTGCTTCACAGAAGTTTATAACGTAGAGCCCTAAAAATAAAAAAATATTTTTTTTTCCACAAAAATTATTTTTTTGCCCCCAGTTTATTATTTTTCCATGTATAACAGGATAAATTAGACCCCAAAAGTTCAGAAGGGAACAGGTGCCATATTGGAGTTCAGTTTTTGCTGGAATGGTGTGAGGGTGCCATGTCACATTGGCAGAGCCACAATTACAGAGATACCTGATTTATATTTTTTTATGTTTTTGCACTTTTTATGCAATAAAAACTATTTTATAGAAAAAAAAATATTTTTACATCACTTTATTCTGAGAGCTATAACTTTTCTGCTGATGGAGCTGTGTGGTGGCTTGTTTTTTGTGGGACAAGATGATGTTTTCAGTGGTACTATGTTTATTTATATCCATCTTTTTGATTGCGTGTTATTCCACTTTTTGTTTCATGGTATGATGATAAAGCATTGTTTTTGCCATGTTTTTATTTTTTATGGTGTTCACTAAAGGGGTTAACTAGTGGGACAGTTAGATTTTTTTTTAATTCAAATGTTTATTTAGTGATATATATACTGATTTTTTATAATTATATTTGATTTTTTTAAAAATATTTTTACAATGATTTAAAAAAATTTTTTTTTACTTTTTTCTAACTATTTTACTTTTTCCCACTATGGGACAATCATTTTTTGAAGGCTGATCGCTTCTATAGCATACATATGAAGGGGCATGTCATGATAACATCCGCTCACCATGGCAACGATCGGGACCCCATGTCATGCCGCAGGGTCTCCGTTCCAAAGGCTGGGGAGCTGTCAGCCCTGCACCAGCCTCCGGAATGCTGCGTTCATGTTCGATCGCAGTATTTCGTGGGTTAAAGTGCCAGGAGTGGTCTGTGACCGCTCCTGGCACCCAGTGCCAGGTGTCAGCTGTCAAAATCAGCTGACACCCAAAGGCCATCACCCGCGCTCCCTCCGTGAGCACGGCCGACTGCTCAGACGTAACATTCCATCCATGGTCAAATTGGCCCAGGTCACATGGATGGAATATTACATCTGATGTCAGAAAGGGGTTAATAGAAAATGATTTGTAATTCCAAGGCTCTTTATTCCACAGCACAGCTCTTCGAAAATCGACAGTTTCCATTTCTGCCATTAAACATCTTGAAGAAGCATTTCAACCAGCCACGAGGCAGCAGCAGTGGCTGTCCACGCTTTTATAAATGTTATGCCTGCACTCAACACCATCCAATGAGTCCGACCATTGCTTATACCTGTCCTTTACCAGACGGCATTGCTCAATTTTGTGAGCGCCTTTGTCCAGAGGTTCTTAACATTTGTGTATACAAATAGCCAAGTTTCACAAATTTAATTCCAAACTGCAATTTCCTTTTTTCCTTATTTGAGTGTCAATAACTACTAAAAGTTAGTTTTAGTTTTTTAGTTAACCCTAATGCTCTGGCTTTGCTGTATATTAAAGGAAGACCAAGCCTACAAATGAGTCTTTAAATTTAAAGAGTTTTCTACCTCTTTTATTTGTGGCCTTAGTGTTCAATAAAAACAATTATTAGCAGATAACCACACATTCCCTGCCTCATCCTCTTCCGTCACACAGTCAAGTTTTTTCCTGGCTTGGCCGATGCTTGACCACGGTATCCAAATAATGATTTCAACATACTACAAAGAAAGCCTTCATATAACTATGTAAGAAATAAAAGAAAAAACATTATGCTCTAAGAAGACAAGATTAAAAAATATAAAAGAAATTCAGCCCAAAAGTGCTGTGACGCCAAGAGAATCATAGCATCCTAGAATGGTAGAGGCGGAAGAGACCTCCTGGGTCATCTAGTCCAACACCCTGCTCAACGCAGGATTCACTAAACCATCTCAGACAGATGTCTGTCCAGCCTATGTTTGAAGACTTCCATTGAAGGAGAACTCACCACCTCTCGTGGTTGACATAGATTTTAGCAGTTTTGTTGTAGCACTATATATTCTACAAGTTAAATATATACTAAAAGTTAACGTTCTTTTCTAACAGCAAAAATGGAGATTAAATAGTTATTTTATACAGAAACAACTTTCTACCATATATAGTATAATTTGGTCTCCCGGCTGCAGTTTGTGATTGTGTTATTTCAGTTTGTGTAGACAGTATATATTATAGCTATTATTGAAATAATATGAATGAAATTATGATTGGGTAATGAACCAATTACGTCTGGTATTTATTATTCTACTCTTTACAATAATAGTAATACAGTAGAAATAAAAAAAGATAAATTGCCCTTTAAGATGTATTTTATTCTTCATTTTGCCACCTTCTTAGGTTTTCTTTGCTGCAGAGTGAAATTGCAATCAGTTCGGTATTGTCTCTTGATTTGTATTTAGTTGTTTATTGAGCATAGAAATCAACTGGGCCAGCTTATGTACCCAACAGGCATAAGCGGAAACTTGAGCAGACACATTACTGAGAAAAGGCGCCTTACAAATAAGAGATCAGACAATTTTCTAAGACAATTTTCTCCACAGCATACTTCTATCAACATATTTAGATATCTGTGGCAGGTTAATGTAGGCCATTTTCACTTGGCAACCAAATCAATCCCTTGCAATGCAGGCTTCGCTTTCTGACCACTAAAGCCATTTTACAGTTTCTGAAAATGATAAGCCAAAATGAAGATCAGGTTAGAGAAACCTTTGGTGACAGTGTCATTTCAGACTGAGTTTTGCTTTGGCAGTCATCTCATTTTATTCCTTATCAACTTTCTCAGCAGAGCCAATTATTTTCTGCTCTAGCTCCAAACGATGTCTTGCATAAAAACGTTCAGAGGTACGCTTCACAGTGTCATAGGATTTAGCATTTCAGTGGTTGCATTAACATATTGTATTGTAATGTGCATTTCTTCTGCTAAAAGTAAATGATTGCAGTCATTTATCAATTAGCACACTCAGGGATAAAGTTAGGGTTAAGCATAAAAGTTATCTGATAGATTTCTTATTAATAAAAAAACCTTGTACATAGGCGGCGTATAGTTGACCAAAAAGTATATACAGTAGTCTAGATCAGCGACTAGTTAGTCTTAAAGAGTAACTTTTCAGAATAGTCTGTCCTATCTGTGTACATCAGTAATAACACTATATTTTAGCAGTTTTCCAATGTGCAGGCCCTTCCTCCAATATGCAATTGACTCTGAGCTGGTGGGAGGAGACTAGCTGTCATGATGCCTTCTATATACAGCACAACAAACTGGAATATATTCCTGCACTTCATTCCTAAATGAGCACAGAAAAACAAGCAGTATAAGAGTGGAGAAAATTACACAGCAGTAGTCAGCATATATCTGAATCCAGCTCTGGGGTGAGGTAAAAGACTTGTTAGCGATCTCAGCATGATCTTTCTGTGTCTCCTTCTGTCTGTTTCCTCACTCTGGCCTCTATTACTCTTCTTCTCACCGCTATTCTTTATAAAGTATAATTGTTTCATATGACCTCACAGTGATCTGGCCGTCTGTCTTGGCTGAGCCAGACAGATCTGAGCCATATCTCCAGAGTGGATGATAAGTTCAGCAGGCAGAGGTGGAGAGGAAAAGGTGGCTTATATTTGAGGATAGAAGCTGATTTGTCCGATAAGATATATTACAAAGTTTCTTATATTCGTCTGAACTATTGATTTATGTAAAGTGTGTTGAATGTTTAGTTCCCATTTAAAGTGAATCTCTGATTTTTATTATCATGTAGTTTTCAAGTCCACAATTTGGTGTTAATTAATTTTTTATTATCCCCTCCATACACTGTACATGGATTTAAAACATAACATGCTGACAAGATGCAGACATCACTATGGGGGGTAGAAGCTTGCGGTGTACTGTATTATTACTCAGCTCAATGTATGACAGTATGTAGTTAGCTCAGTGGCAGCGGCAAGTAACCAGAATTGTAGTTTTTAATTTATGCTTACTTAGGGGTTTTTGAACTCTCATAGAGCCAAGTTCTAACCATTATAAAAGTTTATTTAAAAAAAAAGATGTTAATTAGCACAATATTTTATACATATTTATTTTAAAAATGGCAATATGGTATTCAACGGTGAATTTTCATTTTAATGGCACTCATTCTTGGCTATCCAGAAGCAGAATCGCTCCTGTTTGTAAAATATGTCTATTATTGCAACTCAATCTTAATTAAAGTTGAGTTACATTAGTAAGCTGGGGTCACACTTGTGAGTGTGATGCGAAAAACTTGCCCGAGTCTTTTGCATCAATACCTGGCGCTGCCGCCGGCACTTGGAACTGGAGTGGGCAGCTGCATGTATTTCTATGCCACCGGGTATTGATGCGAGAGACTCGCGTGAGTTTCTCGCATCACACTCGCAAGTGTGACCCCAGCCATAGACAGACATGCACAGGAGTTCTGCTGTGTCTAGAAACAAAAAAACAGTAACTCTTTTATAATCTTATACCACACCTTTACAAGTACAGAATAATTTCAGACTTACCAGGACAGATATATTAATATGCTTCAGATGTAAAACTGATGCAAAAACCACATTTACACTGAAATCATGAAAAAATTGCATCTTAGCACTGTACATTTGGCTTTTCTGGAATTTTGATAAGATCAAAGCACTACTAAGGCTATGGTCACATTGAATTTCCAAAGGCACTTAAAATTCTCCATATCCTCCTCCAAATCTCAAAATCTCCAAAACTTGGAGATTCTGAAAAAAACTTCTCTTAGGAACAACAAAGTGTATTTCCCATAGAAATTAATTGGAAGAGTTTTCCAAAAATTTACGAAGCAATTTAGGAAAATAATTTTTAGTGAATCTGTCAGTAGGGTCAATATAGATATGTAGGTTATAGGGAGCTGAATAAAATATCTGAATATATCTGAATATCTATGATCCGATATTTTATTCCTGAGATATCCATGTTTTTCTTTTTATATTTCAATGAGCTGTTAAGATCTATGGGCCGGACATGGATCGGCATGATATTTTGCCTCTAGAGCTTATTAAATATGAAAGGGTCTGTTGCCTGTGTGAGACATGGATCTCGGGAGAGCAGGCTGTCAGTCATTACATGCCTCACACTTGTAACACCCCCTTTATTTTAAAATAATCTTTGGAGGCAGATTTTCATGCAGATCTATGTTCGGCCCATGGAACGTAACAGCTCATTTATATATGTAATGGGCTTGGTGGTGGAGCCACTGTGCGGAGTCCAAGAAAGACCTGGAAGGGTGTGACTAGGAGCCTCACCCAATCTCACAATGAATATGCAGCAGTGTACAAAACCGAGATCCGAGGAGAGACAAGGGAGGTGGTCCAGGTGCTACACTAGGACTGATCTTTGTTAGATGGCAGTTGACCCCTTAGGAACGGGTAGCAGGGGTGGACCAAAGGAATGTCCAACAGATGCAGGCAGGTGGAGTTAGATGACAAGTACCACAGTTGCAGAAGCGACTAGCTGATGAAGAGATGAGCACTGGCAAGTGAAACTGGACCAGGTGATGTAGAAATAGGCAAAGTTAGGGGCTGCATGACCGTCTGATGTTGAGATGAGCACTGGCAGGTGCAGCAGGACCGGCTAACGTTGAGATGAGAACTGACAGATGCAACTGGGCCGGCTGACATTGTGATGAGTTCTGGTAGGTGCAACTGGATCGGCTGACATTGTGATGCGCACTGGCAGGTGCAGTGGGACTGAATGCTGTAGAGATAAGCATTGGCAGGTGCAGCATACTGGGATACTGGGACTGGAGAACTCACAAGAGTGTTTGGAAAGAAAATCACAACATTGCACAGGCACCTCCATGTTGGAAAAGGTGCTTTAAATAGTAAGGTTCCTTCAGCTATTGCCTGGGGACACTTTTTAGGAATGCTCACGGCCCCTTTAAGAAATGGGAAGTGTGCGTTTGTGCCCAAAGCACAGTCCAGGGACCAATGTGTCCTGCAAGCACCCCGGGTAACAGCAGACCAGGAAGGAGCAGGATGGGGGCCATGGCGGTGAGCATGCTTGCGTCTCTGCAGGGAGGGAGGGACTGCAGGCAGAGACGCCGACGCTACAATATATTAAGAAAAATGTGAATTTCTTTGGAATATGACATCGAAGCTCAGATATCAAGGTACCATTTTATTCAACTTCCGATGGCTCACACCCACATAGTAGGATTGATCCTACTGACAGATTCCCTTTAAGAAAAAAAAATCATGTGAGCATAGCCTAAAATAGTCTTGCTGTTTCAATGGAAAATCATTATAAGTCGATAGGAAAGAAATCAAGTAAAATATGAAATTATTAAAATTATAATGATATGTTATCAATTTATAGGGATAGAAAAACCTTTTTAATCAAAATCACGTATTTCAAATTTACTGTGTGACGATGGGACACATCCTGAGAGATTCAGCTGCAGTCTGGTTTTACCAATACTTTCGGCATACATGACCCAATTTACAAATAAAGTCCAATAACTTGAGCGCGTTCTGCTATCAGGTAGCATATCCTCAACAGTTTAATAACTTGGTAACTAATATATAGATACATTTGCATATAATATCATGAATACATTTATGTAATGCAATATGTACGCATAAATATATAAAACATATTTAATTAAAACTGTTTTGCATTCTCATTTTACATACTGTATAATTGGTTTCGAGAATATCTCATAAAGTGGGAAAGGATTAATGCTCCAACTAATTTTCAAAACCGTCATGTTATCTCTCTCGAATTGCTGACTTTAAAGGGAATGCCCATACGCCCTTGGAAAAAAATAAGATAGGTTAAAGGGATTTTAAAGGAGGCAGCACGTTCATCCATAATGCCATAAGAAACTATATACCAAATATGCTAATGAACTAGCGTCCGTATAGTGTTTGTAATGCATCTAGAACCAAATTCATTACATGTGTAAATATCACATTATTAATCAAGCTCGGCAGCAAACAGTAGATAAAGTAGAATATAAATGAAGATCCATTTTCTGTATAAATATCAGGTTTGACATGATATAAATAGTATCCTGCCTTCTATCTCTGTCTTCCATGTACAGTACATACAGCACGATGAAATGTGGCCTTTACTGGTATCTCAGTGCCAATATGTATAATAAGGCTGTCAACAACAGTTAGAGAGGTCCTGTCTACTCTACTGAAATGTCAGGGAATATTCTATTGCCCATGAAATAAAAAATGATGAAACATTTTTCTATAGAACTTTTTTTTCTTGTGCTGCTCCTCTGTTATTTCTCTCAGAAATATATAAATCTCACTTTCTTTCTTAAAGGTAGTCAGGTTTTTGATAAGTGATGCACAAGATAGGTTCTGAGACACTGATTTCTGGGATGTGTCACTTATTAGGCTGTGTGCTGTTGGTTTCCTTGCAATGAAGGTTTTATCACTGGGAAATTATCACTGCCCGGACAACAGCTCGCGTGCTTCCAGGTCCAAGTCTGCCTCCAGCACTAATTACTGTCAATGTGTACAGAAAGCTGGGGTGTGGGAAGGGTTAGCTTTCTGAGCTCTGCTACATACTACTACTAAAAATTCTGATTGCATCACAATTGCTGCACATAGTAAATTAAGTGATACATCATAGGATTC
This sequence comes from Ranitomeya imitator, assembly GCF_032444005.1. Classification (NCBI taxonomy): domain Eukaryota; kingdom Metazoa; phylum Chordata; class Amphibia; order Anura; family Dendrobatidae; genus Ranitomeya; species Ranitomeya imitator. The sequence goes on along the minus strand of NC_091282.1, from coordinate 454,839,586 downwards.
AGTTTCTCTTTTCCTACATTACGCTGCTCTCAGATGAGGCAAATACAAGAAAGCTAAATTCAAGGTCAAAAAATCAATCAGAGAAAACAAATAACCTTGTAAACCATTGGTAACTAGTAGGGTTGAGCGAAACGGATCGTTCATTTTCAAAAGTCGCCGACTTTTGGCAAAGTCGGGTTTCATGAAACCCGACCCGACCCCTGTGTGGGGTCGGCCATGCGGTACGCGACTTTCGCGCCAAAGTCACGTTTCAATGCCGCGAAAAGCGCCATTTCTCAGCCAATGAAGGTGGACGCAGAGTGTGGGCAGCGTGATGACATAGGTCCTGGTCCCCACCATCTTAGAGAAGGGCATTGCAGTGATTGGCTTGCTGTCTGTGGCGTCACAGGGGCTATAAAGGGGCGTTCCCGCCGACCGCCATCTTACTGCTGCTGATCTGAGCTTAGGGAGAGGTTGCTTCCGCTTCGTCAGAAGCAGGGATAGCGTTAGGCAGGGTCCATTAACCACCAAACCGCTTGTGCTGTAGCGATTTCCACTGTCCAACACCACCTTCGGTGTGCAGGGATAGTGGAAGCTACTTTTTATTTTTTTCTCAGCGCTGTAGCTCATTGGGCTGCCCTAGAAGGCTCCCTGATAGCTGCATTGCTGTTTGTACGCCGCTGTGCAAACCAACTGCTTTTTTCAAAGCACAAATCCTCTTGTTCCTTCCTTTCTGCACAGCTATCATTTTTGTTTGTCCACACTTTTTATTTAATTTGTGCATCAGTCCACTCCTTATTGCTGCCTGCCATACCTGGCTGAGATTACTGCAGGGAGATAGTAATTGTAGGACAGTCCCTGTTTTTTTTTTTTTTTGTGGGAGATTAAGATTGGCATTTCTGCTAGAGTGCCATCCCTGAGTATGCCATCTCTCACTCAGTGGGCCATAGAAAGCCAATTTATTTTTTTGGTTGATTTGGGTTCTAAATTCTACCTGAAAAAATCACTAAATCAATCAGTGGGAGATAAATATTGGCCTCTGGGCTTGTGTGCCACTCCTGACTCCTGTGTGTGCCATCTCTCACTCAGTGGGCCATAGAAAGCCTATTTATTTTTTTGTTTGATTTGGGTTCTAAATTCTACCTGAAAAAATCACTAAATCAATCAGTGGGAGATAAATATTGGCCTCTGGGCTTGTGTGCCATTCCTGACTCCTGTGTGTGCCATCTCTCACTCAGTGGGCCATAGAAAGCCTATTTATTTTTTTGGTTGATTTGGGTTCTAAATTCTACCTGAAAAAATCAATAAATCAATCAGTGGGAGATAAATATTGGCCTCTGGGCTTGTGTGCCACTCCTGACTCCTGTGTGTGCCATCTCTCACTCAGTGGGCCATAGAAAGCCTATTTTTTTTTTATTTGGTTTCTAAATTCTCCCTGAAAAAATCATTTTATTTTATTTGGTTTCTAAATTCTTCCTGAAAAAATCATTTTATTTTATTTTGTTTCTAAATTCTCCCTGAAAAAAAAAAATGGGAGATTAATATTGACATTTGTGCTTGAGTGACAGTCCTGCGTGTGTGGCATCTCTGTGATTTGGTGCCACAGAAAACAGAGTGTGTAACATTGTGCCTGATTTTCCTTGTGGTCTCACCAACCTGTAAAGGGATATCGAAATCATACTGAAGTTATAGCTCACCGTGTAAGTTGTTTGACAGCAACAAATAAAGTTACTTTGGTTAAGTTTTTAAAACAATGAGGAAGTCTGGTGCAAGAGGTCGTGGCCATGGGCGTTCATTGTCAGCTGGTAATGATGGTAGTGGTAGTGGAGCATCAGGTGGTCGTGGGAAAAAAAATATTCCACCTAAGTCTGGAGCTGTGGAGCCAGGTTCGTCGTCTGGCTACACAAGGCCTCGAACGCTCTCTTTTCTGGGAGTAGGAAAACCGCTTTTAAAGCTGGAGCAGCAACAGCAAGTTTTGGCTTACCTTGCTGACTCAGCCTCTAGCTCTTTTGCCTCCTCTTCTGAAACTGGTAAATGTAAAAGCAGCGCGTCGTTTGTGGATGTTCACGGTCAGGGACAAGTCGCTTCCTTGTCCTCTTCAGCAAAAACAACAACAAGAGAGAAGGATGCAGCAGGCGACACAACGGGTTACTCCATGGAGCTCTTTACACATACCGTCCCTGGCTTAGAAAGTGAAACAGTTAACAGGCCATGCCCATTACAAGTAGATTCTGACATGGAGTGCACTGATGCACAGCCACAGCCAGACTACTATGCTGGTCCTTTGACTCAGACCACAACATTGCCCTCTCAGGGTACTGATCCACAATCAGACCCTGATGAGACTATGTTGCCCCGTCACGAACGCTATACCACCGACTGACACGGTGACACAGACGAAGTTGCACATGAGCTAGAAGAGGAGGTTATAGATGACCCAGTTGTTGACCCCGATTGGCAGCCATTGGGGGAACAGGGTGCAGGCGGCAGTAGTTCTGAAGCGGAGGTGGAGGAGGGGCCGCAGCAGGCATCAACATCGCAACAGGTTCCATCTGCCAGGCCCGTATCTGGCCCAAAACGCGTGGCAAAGCCAAAACCTGTTGGAGGACAGCGTGGCCATCCGGTTAAAGCTCAGTCTGCAATTCCTGAAAAGGGATCCGATGCTAGGAAGAGTGCAGTCTGGCATTTTTTTAAACAACATCCAATTGATCAGCGCAAAGTCATCTGTCAAAAATGTTCAACTAGCTTAAGCAGAGGTCAGAATCTGAAAAGTCTCAATACAAGTTGCATGCATAGACATTTAACCACCATGCATTTGCAAGCCTGGACTAACTACCAAACGTCCCTTAAGGTTGTAGCACCTTCGGCCAATGAAGCTAGTCAGCAACGCAACATCCCTTCCGTCACTGTAAGGCCACCATTTTCCGCACCACCGGCAGTATCTGTGCAGGTTTCTTTGCCAGCCCAAAGCAGTCAGGGTCAGGGAATCACCAGTTTTGTAGGAGGAAATACTGCATCTAGGGCAACGGCGGAAAGAATACCGTCTCCAACCGTCTCTCAGTCTGCCATGTCCACCGGCACACCCGCTAGTTCCACGATCTCCAGCTCTCCAGTCCAGCTCACCCTACATGAGACTCTGGTTAGAAAAAGGAAGTACTTATCCTCGCATCTGCGTACACAGGGTTTTAACGCCCACATAGGTAGACTAATCTCGTTAGAGATGATGCCCTACCGGTTAGTTGAAAGCGAAGCTTTCAAAGCCCTGACGGAGTACGCTGAACCACACTACAAGCTACCCAGTCGACACTTTTTTTCCAGAAAAACCATCCCAGCCCTGCACCAGCATGTTAAACAGCGCATCGTCCATGCACTCAGGCAATCTGTGAGTACAAAGGTGCACCTGACTACAGATGCATGGACCAGTAGGCATGGCCAGGGACGTTACGTGTCCATCACGGCACACTGGGTGAATGTGGTGGATGCAGGGTCCATAGGGGACATCAATTTCGGGACAGTTGTGCCTAGCCCACGGTCTAGGAAACAGTTGGCTGTAGGCGTTCGCACCCCCTCCTCCTCCTGCTCGTCCTCCTGCAGAAGCGAGAGCTCTTCCACAGACCGCAGTCACCCAACCACTCCATCGGCAGCTGTCACTGTTGCACACCAGTTGTCCCATTATGGGCCAGCTACTGGCAAGCGTCAGCAGGCTGTATTGGCTATGAAGTGTTTGGGCGACAACAGACACACTGCGGAAGTTCTGTCCGAGTTCTTGCAGCAAGAAACGCAATCGTGGCTGGTCACAGTAGATCTTGAGGCAGGCAAGGTAGTGAGTGATAACGGAAGGAATTTCATGGCTGCCATCTCCCTTTCCCAACTGAAACACATTCCTTGCCTGGCTCACACCTTAAACCTGGTGGTACAGTGCTTATTGAAAACTTATCCTGGGTTCTCCGACCTGCTCCTCAAAGTGCGTGGACTTTGCTCACATATCCGCCGTTCGCCTGTACACTCCAGCCGTATGCAGACCTATCAGCGGTCTTTGAACCTTCCCCAGCATCGCCTAATCATAGACGTTGCAACAAGGTGGAACTCAACACTGCACATGCTTCAGAGACTGTGCGAACAGAGGCGGGCTGTTATGTTTTTGTGGGAGGATACACATACACGGGCAGGCAGTAGAATGGCAGACATGGAGTTGTCAGGTGTGCAGTGGTCGAAGATACAAGACATGTGCCAAGTCCTTCAGTGTTTTGAGGAATGCACACGGCTGGTTAGTGCAGACAACGCCATAATAAGCATGAGCATCCCCCTAATGTGTCTGCTGATGCAAAGTTTGACGCACATAAAGGATCAGGCGTCTGCACCAGAGGAAGAGGAAAGCCTTGATGACAGTCAGCCATTGTCTGGTCAGGGCAGTGTACAGGACGAGGTAGCGGGCGAAGAGGAGGTGGAGGATGAGGAGGATGATGGGGATGAGTATATTTTTAATGAGGAAGCTTTCCCGGGGGCACTGGAAATTGGTGGCGTGGCAATTCCTGGTTCTGGTTTTTTGACGGACACAAGTGACATAGATTTGCCTGAAACTGCCCCTCAACCAATCACAAATGCAGATTTGACAACTGGAACTTTGGCCCACATGGCGGATTATGCCTTACGTATCCTCAAAAGGGACACACGCATTACAAAAATGATGAACGATGACGATTTCTGGTTGGCCTGCCTCCTTGATCCTCACTATAAAGGCAAATTGCAAAATATTATGCCACATGAGAACTTGGAACTAATATTAGCAACCAAACAATCAACTCTTGTTGACCGTTTGCTTCAGGCATTCCCAGCACACAGCGCCCATGATCGTTCTCACACGAGCTCCAGGGGGCAGCAGACTAGGAGTGTCAGGGGTGCACACATCAGAATTGGTGTTGGACAGAGGGGTTTTCTGACCAGGTTGTGGAGTGATTTTGCTATGACCGCAGACAGGACAGGTACTGCTGCATCAATTGAAAGTGACAGGAGTCAACATTTGTCCAGTATGGTTACAAACTATTTTTCATCCCTTATCGATGTTCTCCCTCAACCGTCATTCCCATTTGATTACTGGGCATCCAAATTAGACACCTGGCCAGAATTGGCAGAATATGCATTGCAGGAGCTTGCTTGCCCGGCAGCTAGTGTCCTATCAGAAAGAGTATTCAGTGCTGCAGGTTCAATATTAACCAAAAAAAGGACTCGTCTGGCTACCCAAAATGTTGATGATCTAACATTCATTAAAATGAACCACAACTGGATTTCGAATTCTTTTGCCCCACCTTGCCCGGCCGACACCTAGCTTTCCTATGAAAAGCTCTTGCCTGTGGACTACTGTGAATTACTTTTCTAATGTCTTTATTTGCTGCAGCTGATTGTCCAGCACACGACATGTTTACACCTCCCTAAATGGCCAAACTCCCCACACGGGGCCGTGGTATCGCGACTTGGCGCAAGCACCCGTGAGAGTGCTGTTTGTCTGAAGAGGTGGGTGTGCCCGCTTTTGGTCGACAGCACTGCCACTGGGTCCCTCATAGTACAATAAAGTGTCTCTGGCGGTGGTGGTGCGCACCCAACGTCAGACACACTGTTGTAACATGAGGGGCCCTGGGCCTGTACCGCCGGCCGCAAGAGAGTTCACCCACCCCCAGGTCAAACATTGCTCTACCACTACCACAGTTATCTCTCACACTTCCACCAATGTTTAGTCTATGCGCTGACATCCTTCCATTCCTGCCACTGACAATACCATTGTGTTGACATGTATGATGGTACTTAACATAGTCAGGGGCAGTGTCCTCTATTTACCAAAGTAAATACTTTGCGCCAAATTAGTAGGTCTGAAACTACGCAGAGGATCCCACCCCTGTACCTAATGATTGCACCCTTTAGTGTTTTCGTTTTGTTTTAATGCAAGACATTCACATTTATTTATTGTTTTGGACTACTAACTGGCAGACACTCATTACAATCGGCCTCCGCTGACCAGACCACTGCTGCCCGTGTACCCCTTGGAACCAATTTTAAATTGCCTACAGCCTGTCCAATTTTATTATGTTAGGCCTTCGAAGTCTGTCTGCGGTCCCTCCTTACACTAGGCCTCCACTGACCATACCACTGCTGCCCGTGTACCCCTGGAACCAATTTTAAATTGCCTACAGCCAGCCCAATTTATTATGTTAGGCCTTCGAAGCCTGTCTGCGGCCCGTTCTTTCAACTACTCCTACACTGACCAGACCACTGCTGCCTGTGTACCCCTGGAACCTATTTAAAAGTGCCTACAGCCCAATATTTTTTTATGTTAGGCCTTCGAAGCCTGTCTGCGGCCCGTTCTTTCTACTACTCCTACACTGACCAGACCACTGCTGCCCGTGTACCCCTGGAACCTATTTAAAAGTGCCTACAGCCCAATATTTTTTTATGTTAGGCCTTCGAAGCCTGTCTGCGGCCCGTTCTTTCTACTACTCCTCCACTGACCAGACCACTGCTGCCCGTGTACCCCTGGAACCTATTTTTAATTGCATAGAGCATCCTTTTTTTAATAGTAGGCGTACAAAGTCTGTCTGCGGTCCACTATTGAAATTGTCCTCCACTGCCCAGAGCAATGCTGCCTGTGTACCCCTGTAACCTTTTTTAAGCTGCAGTGAGCCACATTTTTCGTTTAAGGCCTACTACCTGTGTCTGTCTGTGCCACTCAATACAGCTGTGTTCCTTTGAAAAAAGCTGAGCTTCAATAGTCTTGTTTTCAGCCTCGAGGAATTTTAAAACTGGATTGGGGCTACAACTTTGGTAGGGCCTACTAACGGTGTCTGCCACCCCAAGGTGTGCCCCAGGTTTTGTCCACATTGCTTCGATCTTCCTACTCTCGTTTAGTAGTTGTTGCAAACTACACTGCATTAGGCCTACAAATTTGGTATGGGGTGTAGAGAGACGGCGTGTTACACTCCAAGGTGTTCCCCAGGTTTCGTCCACATTGCTTCGATCTTCCTACTCTCGTTTAGTAGTTGGTGAAAACTACACTGCATTAGGCCTACAAATTGGGTATGGGGTGTAGAGACGGTGTGTTCCACTCCAAGGTGTTCCCCAGGTTTCCTCGCCATTGCTTCGGTCTTCCGACTCTCGTTTAGTAGATGTTGGAAACTACACTGCATTAGGCCTACAAATTGGGTATGGGGTGTAGAGACGGTGTCTTCCACTCCAAGGTGTTCTCCAGGTTGCCTTTCCTGAGCTTCTATCTTCAGGCTCTTGTTAAATAGTGGTTAAATGGAACAACTGCATTTGGCGTACTAGTTGGTTTGGGGCCTACTAACAGTGTCTGCCGCTCCTTGCTGTTCTCCTGGTTTCCTGTCCTGAAATTCCATTTTCAGGCTCTCGTTAAGTAGTTGTTAATGTTAGACTGCATTTGGCCTACTAGTTGGGTTGGGGCCTACTATCGGTGTCTGCCACTCCTTGCTGTTCTCCTCCACTGAACAAAGCTGTGCCGCCTGTTTACTACGGTTGCCAATTTTGAACTGCATTTCGACTACTTACTGATTTTGGCCTACTCTCTGTGTCAGCCTCTCATTCCAGTTGTCCTCCACTGCAATGCCCCCTGGTTAGTCCTGTGTTTCCAATTTTGAACTGCATTTAGCCAACTTTATTCTTTGGGCCTATATCTGTGTTTCCTCCTCATCCTGCCCATTGCCCAGCCAGTGATATATGAGTCTGCTGGTACATTGACCCATAACGCAACATTCCCCGTGCACGCTACACAGCAAGATTGTGACCCTGCTGAAAGTCAGGTTCCTCTTCCCGCATACCATACCACCTTACACGGGGACAAAGAGGAAGGTGCAGATGAAAGTGCAGGTTCCTTCATCAGGTGGGGGGAGGAATACTAGTTGGCGACGTCACTGGCACAGGGCCTCTCATAGTATGCAAAAGTGTTGCTGCCGGTGGGAGGCGCCCCCGCCATGCAAACACACCGCTGTACTTTGAGGGGCCCTGTGCCAGTGCCAATGCCAACGAGTGCCCCCCCCCTGCTTGCTCAGGATCACAGCACTTGCAAAGTTGAAATACTTACCTCTCCCTGCTCCACTGCCGTGACGTCGTCCAGATTTAATGGGCCCACTAATTACTTGAACCAGCCCTACCCCCCACAACTTTAGCCAAATGACCCCCAATTTCAAATGACTTCCAATTATTATAAGCTAAATTATGATTGACAAGCTTCTGTAACAAGAATGGATGTTTTTGCCATTAAAATGGGCAGTGTAGGTGTTTTCCTGGCCTCCACTCACTGCCGACTATGCTCCCCCATTGACTTGCATTGGGTTTCGTGTTTTGGTCGATACCCGACTTTTCGCGATAATCGGCCGATTCCACTCGACTCGACTTCTAAGATAGTCGGGTTTCGCGAAACACGGCTCGACTCTAAAAAGGTCAAGGTCGCTCAACCCTAGTAACTAGGATAACAATCCACCTTTAATTAATTATTTTAAAATCATGTAACAATCACAAACAATATTACACAAACAACAAAAACACACAGCCGTGCAATCTAGATGATCCCTACCACAACAACCTAATAAATGCTACCTACCAGCGGAGGTTGGCACCCTATATATATATATATATATGCGAGATTGGCGCCCCCGCTCACCCTCGGCTGACCATATATCTCCTACATGCGTTGTAATTTAGTGTCTCATTTGGACCATCAAATATGCATGACCGGAAAGTTAGATAGGGAATTATAAAAGCCGATATTGACTGAAGATTAGATTGTGGCAAGGTGAAAGACACGGACAAAAACAAAGCGCAAGAAGTGCTCGTGAATAAAAACACCCTCACTAAATCTGTTCCCTGCTGATATCAAAACCTGCCTAACTGTGGGGGTTGGTGCCCTACTTGTCAGCGGATGTGGCGCCCTCACTCCACGGTGGCTGACCCTAGGAGACCCTATAGATATTAATTTGCTCAAAAATGTTTAAATGATAAGCTCACATTTGATGGCCACATCATAAATGTAAGACAGGAAAAATCAATAGCAATAGTCAGCCCTAGTTATTGGCTGATATTACATACATATAAATGATAACAGAGAGTGAGGATCGAACATTGCCTCCAGATGATCCGTAGAGGTGAAACGCGTTGAGGCGCAATAATCAGCACATACGATGAGTATCAATCCTGTTCCCAAACTTGAACCGGAACCTGAACCCCATTTGAAAACATTGAAGATTCGATCTTTGGATCCGGAAAAAAATTCTCTCTCTCTCTGCAAAAGGATCTTCCCCAAAACTCCGAACGTTGCAGAGTACTTCTGTGAGAAGTCTGTGTTTGGGGTTTAGCTCCGGACACTGACTCTTCAGTATGAACCCCAAACTTTCTAGTTCAGGTTGGCTCATCTCCAATTAAGAGAGATTTGGGGGTGCAGATGAGTGGACATGAATGGTCAAGAAGTTTGGCACAATATATTTCATAATTAAAGTGGTTTACTGTTTCATCAGATTAGTCATGATGACACTAAGCTGATCACAGAATGGCCTGTTGCTTAAACCCCAGTGATGAGCAATACTTTGTAGCGGAAAAGAGCAAGAACTGGTCTATCCCTTGTGACGTAGCAATCACTAAGTGGGTTGGGGTACACTCACTTGGCAGCGCGAAAATATACAGCAACAGTGTCTTCCTTTAAACTAGTCCATTTCTGGTTTATTATACAAGCATAAACCACTATATGTTATGTAACTCTCACATAACTGACAGTCAGCCCATTCTCTTCAGCGATACATCTCTATACTTAGTAAACAAAAAACGTCTTTGGACTAGGGAAAAGCAAATTTATGTGTAACATATTGTATATTCCCTTAAAAAGCTAGATTTTATTAATAATTTACAGAAAAAAACACCAACCCAATGTGTGAAACAAAAAATACGTGTTCAAAAAATACAAAATACATAGACAGATACCCTAAGATAAAGTATCCTGAGTAACCCTGGTCAAACCCTATATGAATCCTGCCTGGGTGTGGAGGTTGGCACCCTAGAAAGAAACGATTGTTTGGTGCCCCCACTCGGCGGCGTCTGTCCCAATCTGTCCTTACTAGACCCTGTACTAATGCAGGTGGGAAAACATAGTTTTAAAAAGACACAAATAGTCCCAATAAGGATGCCGTGCTAGATCTTAGGTTGAAAAAATGGAGCTGAAAAGTGAGTGTTAGATGCCTCTATTGTTGTGGCTGATGTATCCAGACACAGATGTAGTTGCTTCTGCTGCAATGGTACCGTCCGCGCTGGTAAGGGTGAGGGAGGCGCTGACAGTCCAAGAACAGAGGGAGCGTCCTCCCATGGATGAAAAAATCCCCTGCACGCTTGTGACTGGAATAGTCGGTGGGCATCCTCGGCCGATGGCGCCACCGTGCAGTAGCGTAACGAGCTTGGGGTTTAGTTTAGCAGTAATGTCCGTATTGATGGACACTCACAGGGGACAAAATATGTATTTTTAACACAAATGTTTTTGTTTCACACATTGAGTTGGTGATTTTTTTTTCATTTTTAGTAAAATCTAGCTTTTTAAGCGAATATATGTTACAGATACATCTCTCTATGTTTGACAGAAATGTATCTGCCATATTAGTCCATTTTCAGCTGCGGCTGTGTCCACACAGGTCAGTAACTGACACTAACCAGTGGACACAATTCCCCATGCTCAGGGTTACCTGTTTAACATTTTTCCAGGCTTCACAAACTGGCTTTACATGGGTCCTGTCCCTAGTCCAGACCCTTAGTATCTTCCTGGACTTTCAGGGGCTCCAGCCAGCTTCAGACTCCCACATGGCCTTTTCCTCTTCCCATGTGTCGTGCAACCAGGAAGCATATAGGACCTTTCTGACATCACAGGAACATACCCCCTGGGAGGTCTGTGGTTAACCAGTCCCGCCCATCACTTTCTGGTTAACCATGAAATATACAGGTTTGTGGGTAAAAAAGACCCAGCAACCTGTCCTGGATTCAGATCGCAGCAGACCTCTGTCTGTGTGATACATACAGTGGGGCAAAAAAGTGTTTAGTCAGTCAGCAATAGTGCAAGTTCCACCACTTAAAAAGATGAGAGGCGTCTGTAATTTACATCATAGGTAGACCTCAACTATGGGAGACAAACTGAGAAAAAAAATCCAGAAAATCACATTGTCTGTTTTTTTATCATTTTTTTTGCATATTATGGTGGAAAATAAGTATTTGGTCAGAAACAAACAATCAAGATTTCTGGCTCTCACAGACCTGTAACTTCTTCTTTAAGAGTCTCCTCTTTCCTCCACTCATTACCTGTAGTAATGGCACCTGTTTAAACTTGTTATCAGTATAAAAAGACACCTGTGCACACCCTCAAACAGTCTGACTCCAAACTCCACTATGGTGAAGACCAAAGAGCTGTCAAAGGACACCAGAAACAAAATTGTAGCCCTGCACCAGGCTGGGAAGACTGAATCTGCAATAGCCAACCAGCTTGGAGTGAAGAAATCAACAGTGGGAGCAATAATTAGAAAATGGAAGACATACAAGACCACTGATAATCTCCCTCGATCTGGGGCTCCACGCAAAATCCCACCCCGTGGGGTCAGAATGATCACAAGAACGGTGAGCAAAAATCCCAGAACCACGCGGGGGGACCTAGTGAATGAACTGCAGAGAGCTGGGACCAATGTAACAAGGCCTACCATAAGTAACACACTACGCCACCATGGACTCAGATCCTGCAGTGCCAGACGTGTCCCACTGCTTAAGCCAGTACATGTCCGGGCCCGTCTGAAGTTTGCTAGAGAGCATTTGGATGATCCAGAGGAGTTTTGGGAGAATGTCCTATGGTCTGATGAAACCAAACTGGAACTGTTTGGTAGAAACACAACTTGTCGTGTTTGGAGGAAAAAGAATACTGAGTTGCATCCATCAAACACCATACCTACTGTAAAGCATGGTGGTGGAAACATCATGCTTTGGGGCTGTTTCTCTGCAAAGGGGCCAGGACGACTGATCCGGGTACATGAAAGAATGAATGGGGCCATGTATCGTGAGATTTTGAGTGCAAACCTCCTTCCATCAGCAAGGGCATTGAAGATGAAACGTGGCTGGGTCTTTCAACATGACAATGATCCAAAGCACACCGCCAGGGCAATGAAGGAGTGGCTTTGTAAGAAGCATTTCAAGGTCCTGGAGTGGCCTAGCCAGTCTCCAGATCTCAACCCTATAGAAAACCTTTGGAGGGAGTTGAAAGTCCGTGTTGCCAAGCGAAAAGCCAAAAACATCACTGCTCTAGAGGAGATCTGCATGGAGGAATGGGCCAACATACCAACAACAGTGTGTGGCAACCTTGTGAAGACTTACAGAAAACGTTTGACCTCTGTAATTGCCAACAAAGGATATATTACAAAGTATTGAGATGAACTTTTGTTTCTGACCAAATACTTATTTTCCACCATAATATGCAAATAAAATGTTAAAAAAAACAGACAATGTGATTTTCTGGATTTTTTTTTCTCAGTTTGTCTCCCATAGTTGAGGTCTACCTATGATGTAAATTACAGACGCCTCTCATCTTTTTAAGTGGTGGAACTTGCACTATTGCTGACTGACTAAACACTTTTTTGCCCCACTGTACCTGTCTCTCAATACACTAGGTGGTACATCACACCCTCTACAGTACCACTATGATAAAAAATAGAGCATTTCTTGTGCATCAGTCACTTCAAAGCAAGAGATAAAAAGTTGTATAGTACTCACATCAACAGTTTTTTTTTTCAGAAACAACATTTAAAACTTTATCAGAAGTATCAAAGCCTTCAAAATATTAGTTTTATATTGTTCCATATTGTTTGCTGACCTGGACATATTTAAGGAATGGACTAGATAGTAGGCTTAGGGTACGTGCACAAGCTGCGGATTACTCTGCGGATGTTTCCGGACTGATTTTGGTAAATCTGCAGGTAAACCGCACTGCAGGTTTCCTGCAGAATTACCGCGGATTTACCGTGATTTTTTTTGCGGATTTTGTGTGGATTCCACCTGCGGTTTTACACCTGCGGATTCCTATTATGGAGCAGGTGTAAACCGCTGCGGACTCCACACAAAGAATTGACATGCTGCGGAATAAACAACGCTACATTTCCGCGCGTTTTTTTTCCGCAGCATGTGCACTGCGGATTTTGTTTTCCATAGGTTTACATAGTACTGTAAACTCATGGGAAAACTGCTGCCAATCCACAGCGTCAAAACCGCTGCGGATCCGCAGCAAAATCCGCAACGTGTGCACATACCCTAAATCTATGGATTACCTAGACTAAGTACCTTTTTTGATTGCTTTGCCATATCCAGTAAAAAAAAAAAAGAACAAAAAAAAAAAGAACAATTCCTGTAGCAATGATGGAATCCTATCAAACACAGACAAATCTAATATGCACTTTGTATTTCTACAGGTTGCAGGACTGGAAAACCACACACAGACAAAGGATACAAGGTAGGACGCTTAACTTATTGATAAATGTAATACTGTACTGGATATCTTTTTTTCTTTACAATGAATTGCTCCATATGGGAATCCTAACCAGTTATTTCTATTATATATATATATAGAGAGAGAGAGAGATAGATAGATAGGTAGACAGATAATAGACAGATAGATAGATAGATAGATAATACATAGATAGATAGATAGATAATACATAGATAGATAGATAGATAGATAGATAGATAGATAGATAGATAGATAGATAGATAGATAGATATGAGATAGATAGATATGAGATAGATAGATAGATAGATAGATAGATAGATAGATAGATAGATAGATAGATAGATAGGTAGACACTCAGATAATAGACAGATAGATAGATAGATAATACATAGATAGATAATACATAGATAGATAGATAGATAGATAGATAATACATAGATAGATGATAGATAGATAGATAGATAATATACAGATAGATAGACAGATAGATAGATAATACATAGATAGATAGATAGATAGATAGATAGATAGATAGATAGATAGATAGATAGATAGATGATAGATGATAGATAGATAATACATAGATAGATAGATAGATAGATAGATAGATAGATAGATAGATGATAGATAGATAGATAGATAGATAGATAGATAGATAGATAGATAGATAGATAGATAATATACAGATAGATAGATAGACAGGTAGATAGATAGATAGATAGATAGATAGATAGATAGATAGATAGATAGATATGGGATAGATAGATAGATAGATAGATAGATAGATAGATAGATAGATATGGGATAGGTAGATAGATATATAGACAGATAGATAGATAGATAGATAGATAGATAGATAATACATAGATAGATAGATAGATAGATAATACATAGATAGATAGATAGATAGATAGATAGATAGATAGATAGATAGATATGGGATAGATAGATAGATAGATAGATAGATAGATAGATAGATAGATGATAGATAGATAGATAGATAGATAATACATAGATAGATAGATGATAGATAAATAGATAGATAGATAGATGATAGATAGATAGATAGATAATACATAGATAGATAGATAGATAGATAGATAGATAGTTAATAGTTGCATAGATATACAGTTGTGCTCAAAAGTTTACATACCCAGTCTCAATTTTTACTTTCTTGACCTTTTTTCAGAGAATATGAATGATAGCACCAAAACTTTTTCTCCACTCATAGTTAGTGGCTGGTTGAAGCCATTTATTGTCAAACTACTGTGTTTTCTCTTTTTTAAATCATATTGACTACCCAAAACATCCAAAGGACCCTGATCAAAAGTTCACATACCCCATTTCTTAATACCATGTATTGCTGCTTCTAACATCAATGACAGTCTTTTGTGGTAGTTGTGGATGAGGTTCTTTATTTTCTCAGATGGTAAAGCTGTCCACTCTTATTGGCAAAAATCCTCCAGTTCCTGTAAATTCCTGGGCTGTCTAGCATGCCCTTGAGATCTACCCTTAGTGGCTCAATGATATTGAGGTCAGGAGACTGAGATGGCCACTCCAGAACCTTCACTTTGTTCTGCTGTAGCCAATGACAGGTCGACTTGGCCTTGTGTTTTGGATCAATGTCATGTTGGAGCGTCCAAGTACGTCCCATGCGCAGGTTCCGGACTGATGAGTGTGAATTTTCCTCCAGTATTTGCTGATAACGTGCTGCATTCATCTTTCCTTCTACTTTGACCAAGTTTCCTATGCCTTTGTAGCTCACATATCCTCAAAACATCAGCGATCCACCTCCATGCTTTACAGTAGGAATGGTGTTTCTTTCATCATAGCCTTGTTGACCGCTCTCCAAATGTAACATTTATGGTTGTGGCCCAAAAGTTCAATTTTGGTCTCATCACTCCAAATTACCTTGCAACAGAAGTTTTGAGGCTTGTCTCTGTGTTGTTTTGCATAATGCAGGCAAGATACTTTGTGGCATTTGTGTACTAATGGCTTTCTTATGATGACTTGACCATGCAGCCCATTTTTCTTCAAGTGCCTCCTTATTGTGCATCTTGAAACAGCCCCACCAATAGTTTTCAGAGAGTTCTATTTTTCAGCTGATGTTATTTGTGTTTTTTTCTTTGCATCCCAAACAACTTTCCTGGCAGTTGTGGATGACATTTTTGTTGGTCTACATGACCGTGGATTTGTTTTTACAGAGCCCCTGATTTTCCATTTGTTAATCATAATTTGAACACTGCTGACTGGCATTATCAATTTCTTGGATATCTTTTTGTATCCCTTTCCTGTTTTATACAGTTCAACTACCTTTTCCCGTAGATCCATTGACAATTCTTTTGCTTTTTCCTTGACTCACAATTCAGAAACATCAGTGTCTGGATGAAAGATGCAAGAGTCAGTCTGTATCCCAGAAACTCACTCAGCTTTTATGCACACACACTGATTACAAGCAAACAGGTCCCAGGTGAAGATGTTATCTTTAGTAGCCATTCAAACCCATTTGTGTCAACTTCTGTGCATGTTATCAGGCCAAAATCACCAGGGTATGTGAACTTTTGATCAGGGTCATTTGGAGGTTTTGGGTTGTCATTATGATTTAAAAAGAGAAAATACAGTAGTTTGACAATAAATGGCTTCATCCAACCACTAACCCTGAGTGGAGAAAAAGTTTTGGTGTTATCATTCATATTCTCTGAAGAAGGGCAAGAAAGCAAAAATTCTGCCGGGGTATGTAAACTTTTGAGAACAACTGTATAGATATATAGATAGATAGATAGATAGATAGATAGATAGATAGATAGATAGATAGATAGATAGATAGATAGATAGATAGATAGATGGATTGATTAAGGAATCTCCGGCCTTGGAGGATGTTCATTCAGTTGTTTAATTTTGTAGAAAAAAGCAGATGGCACAAAACTAAAGTCATTTCAAATGGCAACTTTCTGGCTTTAAGAAACACTAAAAGAAATCAAGAACAAAAAATATGGTGGTCAGTAATGGTTACTGTTTTTATCCAAGCATAGGGAAAAAATTATGGAATCACTCAATTCTGAGGAAAAAAATTATGGAATCATGAAAAACAAACAAACAAAAAAAACACTCCAAAACATCACTAGTATTTTGTTGCACCGCCTCTGGCATTTATAACAGCTTGCAGTCTCTGAGGCATGGACTTAATGAGTGTCAAACAGTACTCTTCATCAATCTGGCTCCAACTTTCTCTGATTGCTGTTGCCAGATCAGCTTTGCAGTTGCAGATTGGAGCCTTGTCATGGACCATTTTCTTCAACTTCCACCAAAGATTTTCAATTGGATTGATATCCGGACTATTTGCAGGCTATGTCATTGACCTTATGTGTCTTTTTTCAAGGAATGTTTTAACAATTTTTACTCTAGGGCAGGATGCATTATCATCTTGAAAAATGATTTCATCATCCCCAAACATCCTTTCAATTGATGAGATAAAAGTGTCCAAAATATCAACATAAACTTGTGCATTTATTGAAGATGTAATTTTTGCCTGACATGCAACCCCATATCATCAATGACTGGAAATTTGCATGTTCTCTTCAGGCAGTCATCTTTATAAATCTCATTGGAGCGGAACCAAATAAAAGTTCCAGCATCATCACCTTGCCCAATGCAGATTCTCGATTCATCACTGAATATGAATTTCATCCAGTCATCCACAGTCCACGATTGCTTTTCCTTAGCCCATTGTAACCTTGCTTTTTTCTGTTTAGTTGTTAATGGTGGCTTTCGTTTAGCTTTTCTGTATGTAAATCCCATTTCCTTTAGGCAGTTTCTTACAGTTCGGTCACAGATATTGACTCCAGTTTCCACCCATTCGTTCCTCATTTGTTTTGTTGTGCATTTCCTGTTTTGGAGACATATTGATTTAAGTTTCTGGTCTTGACGCTTTGATGTCTTCCTTGGTCTACCAGTATGTTTGCCTTTAACAACCTTCTCATGTTGTTTGTATTTGTTCCAGATTTTAGACACAGCTGACTGTGAACAACCAACATCTTTTGCAACATTGAGTGATGATTTACCCTCTTTTAAGAGTTTGCTAATCCTCTCCTTTGTCTCAATTGACACCTCTCCTGTTGGAGCCATCCATGATTCTAGTCAGTCCACTTGGTGCAACAGCTGTCCAAAGTGTGATCACTCCTTTCTAATTTGATGCAGGTGTTATTTTTGGGTATGAAAATTTACATGGTGACTCCATAATTTTTTCCTCAGAATTGAGTGATTCCATAATTTTTTCCCTATGCTTGGTTAAAAAAAAGTTACCATTACAGACTAGCACATTTTTTGTTCTTGATTTCTTTAAATGTTTCTTAAAGCCAGAAAGTTGCTATTTGAAATGACTTTAGTTTTGTGCCATGTCTGTGATCTGCTATTTTTTGTACAAAATTAAACAACTGAATGAACATCCTCCAAGGCCAGTGATTCCATAATTTTTGCCAGGGGTTAGTATATAGATGATAGATAGAGAGATAGATAATATATAGATAATAAATAGATAATAAATAGATAGCTAGATGATAGATGATAGATAGATATATGATCGATAGATAGATAGATAGATAATAGATAGGTAGATAGATAATAAATAGAAAGAAAAATAAATAGAAAACCAGAAAAAACAGGCAGCACTCGAAAAATCAAAGTGAAAAACCGTGGCTTTACTGATCCATTAGCAGCAACGTTTAGGCAGATTTCTCTGCCTTTCTCAAGCAGGCAGAGAAATCTGCCGAAACGTTGCTGCTAATGGATCAGTAAAGCCACGGTTTTTCACTTTGATTTTTCGAGTGCTGCCTGTTTTTTCTGGTTTTCTATTTATTTATCTATTTTAAAGTTTGAATCTCACCTTTACAGGTTTTATTGCACCCCTTTTTTTGGTTGTGCTGCCAAATTTTCTTTAATTATTATAAATAAATAAATAGATAGATAATAGATAGATAGATAATTGATAGATATTAGATAGATAGATAGATAATGGATAATAGATAGATGATAGATAGATAGATAGATAGATAGATAGATAGATGATAGATAATTGCTGTATATACTCGAATATAGGCTGACCCGAGGCACCTGATTTTATCACAAAAAACTGGGAAAACTTACTCGAGTATAAGCCGGGTATGCATTGTCCCCTCATCCCTATCCTGGTCTGTGTGGCTACTCATCCCCATACTTGTATGTATGGCTCCTCATCCCTATCCTGGTCTTCATGGCTCTTCATTCCTACCCTGGTATGCATGGCCCTGATCAAAACCCAACAACCCATCCTACTTACCTTCCCTTGCAGCATCCTCCTTCGGTGCCAGCAGCTGATTTATGCTTGTAAACAGTGCATGGCTGTGACATCATGCACTGCTTACAAGCAGAGCACAGCTGCCGGAATACTCACTGCTCTCCATGCCGGGACTATGTGCGTGGAGGACAGAGAGTATTCATTGCTATTTAGTAGCGCACACAGTGTCAGCTGCAGCCGCCGACTTCCTGCAGCAGCTGGGCACAGGCTTTAGCCGGAGCAACTGTCTTCTGCCTCCTGTGAACTGCTGCTTTGCCGCTGGCGCTCCCCCTCCATCTCCTGTGACCTTCGCTCGAGTATATACAGAGATAGATAGATAGATAGATAGATAGATAGATAGATAGATAGATAGATAGATAGATCGATCGATCGATCGATCGATCGATCGATCGAACGATAGATAGATTATGGGTAAATAGATGATGGATAGATATATAGATAGGTAGATAGATATTGGGAAGAAAGATAGATAGATAGATAGAGAGAGAGATAATGGGCAAATAAATGATTGATAGATAGATGGATGGATAGATAGATAGATAGATAGATAGATAGATAGATAGATAGATAGTAAGACATAGTTTTCTAGCATCCAGTACATGATGCAATTTGCTTGGAATATTTTATAATAGTTTTTTTTATTACAAGTAGTACTTACACTGATTGTCATGTATTATTTAAAGAGGTTGTTTCTGGCTAAAACAATACTAGTATGATTTATAATATGATTTGTTCAGGCAAGTTATGCTGGTGCAGAGAAGAGATTGTTAACTTCAGTATCGGTAGATATTAACTCTTTGTGATGGGCACAGTCTGAAACAATGTATTCCTGTCTTTGGGAGGTCATGTGTTGAGGCTGGAAAATAAATGTACTGAAAACTACGAACAAATTGAATTTTTCAAAGGATGATTTATTTTAGCGGTGTGTTTTTTCACCTGAAAGTAAATGAAAAAAAAAGACTTCAATGTAGAATTTCGGAAACTGTTTCTAAAAGTCCATGATTGAAGACATTTGTTTTTTGTATTTTTTTGAGAAGAGTAAGCTGAGGACATCATCCAAAGTTCACATCAGCTGCTGTGCAGTCATCAGATACCCATGTACCATTTTACAATTGAGCAGAATAAATTATATATT
This sequence comes from Ranitomeya imitator, assembly GCF_032444005.1. NCBI lineage: Eukaryota > Metazoa > Chordata > Amphibia > Anura > Dendrobatidae > Ranitomeya > Ranitomeya imitator. Next base: position 454,819,627 of record NC_091282.1, on the reverse strand, counting down.
TGGTTGAATGTTTGTACAGCTGTCATCACAACGCAGTATTGGGTTAGTCTTTAGTCACGATCTCATATACAAATTGAATGCGGAAATCATTACTGTGGATATTTTCGGCTATTTGTGAATGCTTCTTTAAAACCTCTATGAAACAATGTGACGTAGCCAAGGAAGAAATGAATTTTTGTTTATTGTCTCCTTAAGAATATTTCTATACCACCAAACATAATTCAATAGGTCCATTTATACTACATTGTTTGTTGACTTGCGCATTGGTTCTTCTGTTATGCTTTCTGCGCTATGCCCGCTTGTGGACCTAGCAGTTCAAAGCTGAGTGGGTATTTCCAATAGATGTTACTAATATCTCTGGTTTAACTCAGCTCTTGTTTTTAACTATGGCCCCTATTCATCAAAGCTTTCACCAGAATTCTGGCATAAAAACTCTGAAAAGTCACAAATATTGAAGTTTTCATACTAGTTTCTCCCAACTGGCAAAATGGGCAGCTGAGGCAGGACAGGGGCATGGTGACTGCTACTCATCAAATTTAAGAGGAGTAGCAGCGTTCACTATGCTATGAATCGTACCCCATCAGGGACTCGAGTAGGATTTGTGGTGCAGCAGTGTGCGCCGCTCGTCCAGTGTTCCTGATTCATTAAAGCATACACCTCTTCATGATTAGAAGCATCCAGGCAGCCCCTTCATCAGGACCGGCGTGAATAAGACCATCTTTGATGAATCAGGACCTTATACAGTGTTCTCATATTTTTTAATATACTTTTTATTATCTAATGCAGTTTTACATTTCATAAAGAAAAGCACTGAACCAAATCTCCAGGTAACTGTAATACGTTACTGCTCAGCCCTGTAAGCTATGGTATCTTCCTCATGGATATACTGTATCTCTAAGATTATTAAACAGACCCAACATGATTTAAAGGGGTTGTCTGTTGTGAATTCTGTGGCCAAGCTCCCTCCTGTGGTCGTGAGTGGTACTGCGGCTGGTTCTGTCTATAAGCTTCCTTTGGTGGATGAGAGTGGTACTGCGGCTTCTGAGTTTCCTTCCTCAGGTGATGAGGTTAAGTCTGTTATGGCTGGCAATCAGGCAACACAGCGTGCAGTAATCAGCGCACATACAGAGATCTGGCAATAACCAAAAACAATAGGACGAGCTCTGAGACGTGGAATCTCTGTAGACTGCAGTACCTGATCTATCCTCACACAACTATAAGCAGCAGTGGATTGCGCCTATCACTACCTATGCAACTCAGCACTGCCTGAGGAGCTGACTAGCCTGAAGATAGAAATACAAGCCTGACTTACCTCAGAGAAATACCCCAAAGGAATAGGCAGCCCCCCACATATAATGACTGTTAGCAAGATGAAAAGACAAACGAAGGAATGAAATAGATTCAGCAAAGTGAGGCCCGATATTCTAGACAGAGCGAGGATAGCAAAGAGAACTATGCAGTCTACAAAAAAACCCTAAAACGAAAACCACGCAAAGGGGCAAAAAGACCCACCGTGCCGAACTAACAGCACGGCGGTGCACCCCCTAGCTTCTCAGAGCTTCCAGCAAAAGTTAATAGCAAGCTGGACAGAAAAAACAGAAAACAAACTAGAAGCACTTATCTAGCAGAGCAGCAGGCCCAAGGAAAGATGCAGTAGCTCAGATCCAACACTGGAACATTGACAAGGAGCAAGGAAGACAGACTCAGGTGGAGCTAAATAGCAAGGCAGCCAACGAGCTCACCAAAACACCTGAGGGAGGAAGCCCAGAGACTGCAATACCACTTGTGACCACAGAAGTGAACTCAGCCACAGAATTCACAACAGTACCCCCCCCTTGAGGAGGGGTCACCGAACCCTCACCAGAACCCCCAGGCCGACCAGGATGAGCCACATGAAAGGCACGAACAAGATCTGGGGCATGGACATCAGAGGCAAAAACCCAGGAATTATCTTCCTGAGCATAACCCTTCCATTTGACCAGATACTGGAGTTTCCGTCTAGAGACACGAGAATCCAAAATCTTCTCCACAATATACTCCAATTCCCCCTCCACCAAAACAGGGGCAGGAGGCTCCACAGATGGAACCATAGGTGCCACGTATCTCCTCAACAACGACCTATGGAATACATTATGTATGGAAAAGGAGTCTGGGAGGGTCAGACGAAAAGACACCGGATTGAGAATCTCAGAAATCCTATACGGACCAATAAAACGAGGTTTAAATTTAGGAGAGGAAACCTTCATAGGAATATGACGAGAAGATAACCAAACCAGATCCCCAACACGAAGTCGGGGTCCCACACGGCGTCTGCGATTAGCGAAAAGCTGAGCCTTCTCCTGGGACAAGGTCAAATTGTCCACTACCTGAGTCCAGATCTGCTGCAACCTGTCCACCACAGAATCCACACCAGGACAGTCCGAAGACTCAACCTGTCCTGAAGAGAAACGAGGATGGAACCCAGAATTGCAGAAAAATGGAGAGATCAAGGTAGCCGAGCTGGCCCGATTATTAAGGGCGAACTCAGCCAACGGCAAAAATGACACCCAATCATCCTGGTCAGCGGAAACAAAACATCTCAGATATGTTTCCAAGGTCTGATTGGTTCGTTCGGTCTGGCCATTAGTCTGAGGATGGAAGGCCGAGGAGAAAGATAGGTCAATGCCCATCCTACCACAAAAGGCTCGCCAGAACCTCGAGACAAACTGGGAACCTCTGTCAGAAACAATATTCTCAGGAATGCCATGTAAACGAACCACATGCTGGAAGAACAAAGGCACCAAATCAGAGGAGGAAGGCAATTTAACCAAGGGCACCAGATGGACCATTTTAGAAAAGCGATCACAGACCACCCAAATGACCGACATTTTTTGAGAAACGGGAAGGTCAGAAATGAAATCCATCGAAATATGTGTCCAAGGCCTCTTCGGGACCGGCAAGGGCAAAAGCAACCCACTTGCACGTGAACAGCAGGGCTTAGCCCTAGCACAAATTCCACAGGACTGCACAAAAGCACGCACATCCCGTGACAGAGATGGCCACCAGAAGGATCTAGCAACCAACTCCCTGGTACCAAAGATTCCTGGATGACCGGCCAGCACCGAACAATGAAGTTCAGAGATAACTTTACTAGTCCACCTATCAGGGACGAACAGTTTCTCGGCCGGACAACGATCAGGTTTATTAGCCTGAAATTTCTGCAACACTCTCCGCAAATCAGGGGAGATGGCAGACACAATGACTCCTTCCTTGAGGATACTCGCCGGCTCAGATAACCCCGGAGAGTCGGGCACAAAACTCCTAGACAGAGCATCCGCCTTCACATTTTTAGAGCCCGGAAGGTATGAAATCACAAAATCAAAACGAGCAAAAAATAACGACCAACGGGCCTGTCTAGGATTCAAGCGCTTGGCAGACTCAAGATAAGTAAGGTTCTTATGATCAGTCAAAACCACCACGCGATGCTTAGCACCCTCAAGCCAATGACGCCACTCCTCGAATGCCCACTTCATGGCCAGCAACTCTCGGTTGCCCACATCATAATTACGCTCAGCAGCAGAAAATTTCCTGGAAAAGAAAGCACATGGTTTGAACACTGAGCAACCAGAACCTCTCTGTGACAAAACCGCCCCTGCACCAATCTCAGAAGCATCAACCTCGACCTGGAACGGAAGAGAAACATCAGGTTGACACAACACAGGGGCACAGCAAAAACGACGCTTCAACTCCTGAAAAGCTTCCACGGCAGCAGAAGACCAATTAACCAAATCAGCACCCTTCTTGGTCAAATCGGTCAATGGTCTGGCAATGCTAGAAAAATTACAGATGAAGCGACGATAAAAATTAGCAAAGCCCAGGAATTTCTGCAGACTTTTTAGAGATGTCGGCTGAGTCCAATCCTGGATGGCCTGAACCTTAACCGGATCCATCTCGATAGTAGAAGGGGAAAAGATGAACCCCAAAAATGAAACTTTCTGCACACCGAAGAGACACTTTGATCCCTTCACGAACAAGGAATTAGCACGCAGTACCTGGAAAACCATTCTGACTTGCTTCACATGAGACTCCCAATCATCTGAGAAGATCAAAATGTCATCCAAGTAAACAATCAAGAATTTATCCAGATACTCACGGAAAATGTCATGCATAAAAGACTGAAAAACAGATGGAGCATTGGCAAGTCCGAACGGCATCACTAGATACTCAAAATGACCCTCGGGCGTATTAAATGCCGTTTTCCATTCATCTCCCTGCCTGATTCTCACCAGATTATACGCACCACGAAGATCAATCTTAGTAAACCAACTAGCCCCCTTAATCCGAGCAAACAAGTCAGAAATCAATGGTAAGGGATACTGAAACTTAACAGTGATCTTATTAAGAAGGCGGTAATCAATACACGGTCTTAGCGAACCATCCTTCTTGGCTACAAAAAAGAACCCTGCTCCCAATGGTGACGACGATGGGCGAATATGTCCCTTCTCCAGGGATTCCTTCACATAACTGCGCATAGCGGTGTGTTCAGGTACGGACAAATTAAATAAACGACCCTTAGGGAATTTACTACCAGGAATCAAATCAATAGCACAATCACAATTCCTATGCGGAGGTAGGGCATCAGACTTGGACTCTTCAAATACATCCTGAAAGTCCGACAAGAACTCTGGGATGTCAGAAGGAATAGATGACGAAATAGACAAAAATGGAACATCACCATGTACTCCCTGACAACCCCAGCTGGTTACCGACATAGAGTTCCAATCCAATACTGGATTATGGGTTTGTAGCCATGGCAACCCCAACACGACCACATCATGCAAATTATGCAGTACCAGAAAGCGAATAACTTCCTGATGTGCAGGAGCCATGCACATGGTCAGCTGGGCCCAGTACTGAGGCTTATTCTTGGCCAAAGGTGTAGCATCAATTCCTCTCAACGGAATAGGACACCGCAAAGGCTCCAAGAAAAATCCACAACGCCTAGCATAATCCAAATCCATCAGATTCAGGGCAGCGCCTGAATCCACAAACGCCATGACAGAATACGATGACAAAGAGCACATTAAGGTAATGGACAAAAGGAATTTGGACTGCACAGTACCAATAACGGCAGAGCTATCGAACCGCCTAGTGCGTTTAGGACAATTAGAAATAGCATGAGTAGAATCACCACAATAGAAACACAGTCTGTTCAGACGTCTGTGTTCTTGCCGTTCTACTTTAGTCATAGTCCTGTCGCACTGCATAGGCTCAGGTTTACTCTCAGACAATACCGCCAGATGGTGCACAGATTTACGCTCGCGCAAGCGACGACCGATCTGAATGGCCAAAGACATAGACTCATTCAAACCAGCAGGCATAGGAAATCCCACCATTACATCCTTAAGAGCTTCAGAGAGACCCTTTCTGAACAAAGCCGCTAGTGCAGATTCATTCCACAGAGTGAGTACTGACCACTTCCTAAATTTCTGACAATATACTTCTACATCATCCTGACCCTGGCATAAAGCCAGCAGATTTTTCTCAGCCTGATCCACTGAATTAGGCTCATCGTAAAGCAATCCCAGCGACTGGAAAAATGCATCAACATTACTCAATGCAGAATCTCCTGGTGCAAGAGAAAACGCCCAGTCCTGTGGGTCGCCGCGCAAAAAAGAAATAATAATCAAAACCTGTTGAATAGGATTACCAGAAGAATGAGGTTTCAAGGCCAAAAATAGCTTACAATTATTTCTGAAGCTCAGGAACTTAGTTCTGTCACCAAAAAACAAATCAGGAATCGGAATTCTTGGTTCTAGCATCGATTTCTGATCAATAGTATCTTGAATCTTTTGTACATTTACAACGAGATTATCCATTGAGGAGCACAGAGCCTGAATATCCATGTCCACAGCTGTGTCCTGAAGCACTCTAATGTCTAGGGGAAAAAAAAGACTGAAGACAGAGCTAAGAAAAAAAAAATGCTGTCAGGATTTCTTTTTTCCCTCTATTGGGAATCATTGGTTTGGCTCCTTGTACTGTTATGGCTGGCAATCAGGCAACACAGCGTGCAGTAATCAGCGCACATACAGAGATCTGGCAATAACCAAAAACAATAGGACGAGCTCTGAGACGTGGAATCTCTGTAGACTGCAGTACCTGATCTATCCTCACACAACTATAAGCAGCAGTGGATTGCGCCTATCACTACCTATGCAACTCAGCACTGCCTGAGGAGCTGACTAGCCTGAAGATAGAAATACAAGCCTGACTTACCTCAGAGAAATACCCCAAAGGAATAGGCAGCCCCCCACATATAATGACTGTTAGCAAGATGAAAAGACAAACGTAGGAATGAAATAGATTCAGCAAAGTGAGGCCCGATATTCTAGACAGAGCGAGGATAGCAAAGAGAACTATGCAGTCTACAAAAAAACCCTAAAACGAAAACCACGCAAAGGGGCAAAAAGACCCACCGTGCCGAACTAACAGCACGGCGGTGCACCCCCTAGCTTCTCAGAGCTTCCAGCAAAAGTTAATAGCAAGCTGGACAGAAAAAACAGAAAACAAACTAGAAGCACTTATCTAGCAGAGCAGCAGGCCCAAGGAAAGATGCAGTAGCTCAGATCCAACACTGGAACATTGACAAGGAGCAAGGAAGACAGACTCAGGTGGAGCTAAATAGCAAGGCAGCCAACGAGCTCACCAAAACACCTGAGGGAGGAAGCCCAGAGACAGCAATACCACTTGTGACCACAGAAGTGAACTCAGCCACAGAATTCACAACATAAGTCGTTAGGTGCTGCTCTATTTAACTCCACCTGGTGCTTTGATCCTGGCCTCCAGTCAATGTTCTAGTATTGGTCTTGCTTCCTCCTGGATCGTTCCTGTGGCCTGTCTATCCTGCGTAAGCTAAGTTCTGCTTATGTTATTTTTGTTTGCTATATTTTCTGTCCAGCTTGCTATATTGGTTTTTCTTGCTTGCTGGAAGCTCTGAGACGCAGAGGGAGCACCTCCGTACCGTTAGTCGGTGCGGAGGGTCTTTTTCTTTTTTGTTTGTAGGTTTTTGTGTTGACCGCAAAGCTATCTTTCCTATCCTCGGTCTATTCAGTAAGTCGGGCCTCACTTTGCTAAATCTATTTTATCTCTGTGTTTGTATTTCATCTTTACTCACAGTCATTATATGTGGGGGGCTGCCTTTTCCTTTGGGGAATTTCTCTGAGGCAAGGTAGGCTTATTTTTCTATCTTCAGGGCTAGTTAGTTTCTCAGGCTGTGCCGAGTTGCATAGGGAGCGTTAGGCGCAATCCACGGCTACCTCTAGTGTGGTGTGATAGGATTAGGGATTGCGGTCAGCAGAGTTTCCACGTCTCAGAGCTCGTCATATGTTTTTGGTAAATGTCAGGTCACTTTGTGTGCTCTGAACTTCAAGGTCCATTGTGGTTCTGAATTACCTGATCATAACAGTACTGGAGGCCCAAAGTACTAATGCTTCTCAATAGAGGGAAAAGAGAAGTTCTGAGACCATTTTTTTTTCTTTGCACTGTGTTCTGTCTTTCTTTTCCCCTTTACATCAGGGTGGTTCAGAACACAGGTGTGGACATGGACATTCAGGGTCTGTCCTCTTTGATGGATAATCTCACTATAAGACTACAGAACATTCAAGATTTAGTGGTTCAGAATCCTATGTTAGAACCTAAAATTCCTATTCCTGAGTTATTTTCTGGAGATAGAGCTAAGTTTTTGAATTTTAAAAATAATTGTAAACTATTTCTGGCTTTGAAACCTCGCTCCTCTGGTGACCCAGTTCAACAAGTTAAAATCATTATTTCTTTATTACGTGGCGACCCTCAAGACTGGGCATTTTCCCTTGCGCCAGGAGATCCTGCATTATGTAATATTGATGCGTTTTTTCTGGCGCTCGGATTGCTGTACGACGAACCTAATTCAGTGGATCAGGCAGAGAAAAATTTGCTGGCTCTGTGTCAGGGTCAGGATGAGATAGAGATTTATTGTCAGAAGTTTAGAAAGTGGTCCGTGCTCACTCAATGGAATGAATGTGCGCTGGCAGCTATTTTCAGAAAGGGTCTCTCTGAAGCCCTTAAGGATGTTATGGTGGGATTTCCTATGCCTGCTGGTCTGAATGAGTCTATGTCTTTGGCCATTCAGATAGGTCGACGCTTGCGCGAGCGTAAATCTGTGCACCATTTGGCGGTATTATCTGAGCATAAACCTGAGCCTATGCAGTGCGATAGGACTTTAACCAGAGCTGAAAGGCAAGAACACAGACGTCAGAATGGGCTGTGTTTCTACTGTGGTGATTCCACTCATGCTATCTCCGATTGTCCTAAGCGCACTAAGCGGTTCGCTAGGTCTGCCGCCATTGGTACGGTACAGTTGAAATTTCTTTTGTCCGTTACTTTGATCTGCTCTTTGTCTTCCTATTCTGTCATGGCATTTGTGGATTCAGGCGCTGCCCTGAATTTGATGGACTTGGAGTTTGCTAGGCGCTGTGGGTTTGTCTTGGAGCCCTTGCAGTGTCCTATTCCATTGAGAGGAATTGATGCTACGCCTTTGGCCAAGAATAAGCCTCAGTATTGGACCCAGCTGACCATGTGCATGGCTCCTGCGCACCAGGAGGATATTCGCTTTCTGGTGTTGCATAATCTGCATGATGTGGTCGTGTTAGGGTTGCCATGGCTACAAGTCCATAACCCAGTATTAGATTGGAAATCAATGTCTGTGACCAGCTGGGGTTGTCAGGGGGTACATGGTGATGTTCCATTTCTGTCTATCTCATCATCCACCCCTTCTGAGGTCCCAGAGTTCTTATCTGATTACCGGGATGTATTCGATGAGCCCAAGTCCAATGCCCTACCTCCGCATAGGGATTGTGATTGTGCTATCGATTTGATTCCTGGTAGTAAGTTTCCTAAGGGTCGACTGTTTAATTTATCTGTACCTGAGCACGCCGCTATGCGGAGTTACGTGAAGGAGTCTTTGGAGAAGGGTCATATTCGCCTGTCATCGTCGCTATTGGGAGCGGGGTTCTTTTTTGTGGCCAAGAAGGATGGTTCGCTGAGACCTTGTATTGATTACCGCCTTCTAAATAAAATTACGGTCAAATTTCAGTACCCCTTGCCGCTGCTGTCTGATTTGTTTGCTCGGATTAAGGGGGCTAGTTGGTTCACCAAGATAGATCTTCGTGGTGCGTATAATCTTGTGCGTATTAAACGGGGCGATGAATGGAAAACAGCATTTAATACGCCCGAAGGCCATTTTGAGTACCTGGTTATGCCATTCGGACTTTCTAATGCTCCATCAGTGTTTCAGTCCTTTATGCATGACATCTTCCGAGAGTACCTGGATAAATTCTTGATTGTATACTTGGATGATATTTTGGTCTTCTCGGATGATTGGGAGTCTCATGTGAAGCAGTGTTATGAAAGGTAATTCAGTACCACAATGGACATAGAGGTCAGCGCACATACAGTGACCTGGCAATAACCCAAAAAACAAGAACGAGCTCTGAGACGTGGGAACTCTGTTGACCGCAATCCCTAATCCTCTCCAACCACACTAAAGGCAGCCGTGGATTGCGCCTAACGCTCCCTATGAAACTCGGCACGGCCTGAGAAACTAGCTAGCCTGAAGATAGAAAATAAGCCTACCTTGCCTCAGAGAAATACCCCAAAGGAAAAGGCAGCCCCCACATATAATGACTGTGAGTTAAGATGAAAAGACAAACGTAGAGATGAAATAGATTTAGCAAAGTGAGGCCCAACTTTCTGAACAGAGCGAGGATAGGAAAGGTAACTTTGCGGTCAACACAAAACCCTACAAAAACCACGCAAAGGGGGCAAAAAGACCCTCCGTACCGAACTAACGGCACGGAGGTACACCCTCTGCGTCCCAGAGCTTCCAGCAAGCAGAAAAAAACAAATTAACAAGCTGGACAGAAAAAAAACAGCAAACAAATAGCAAAGAGGAACTTAGCTATGCAGAGCAGCAGGCCACAGGAACGATCCAGGAGGAAACAGGTCCAATACTAGAACATTGACTGGAGGCCGGGATCAAAGCACTAGGTGGAGTTAAATAGAGCAGCACCTAACGACTTCACCACATCACCTGAGGGAGGAAACTCAGAAGCCGCAATACCACTTTCCTCCACCAACGGAAGCTCACAGAGAGAACCAGCCGAATTACCACTTGTGACCACAGGAGGGAGCTCTGCCACAGAATTCACAACAAAGCAGGTCAGAATGGTGTTCCAGGTCCTGCGTGCTAATTCTTTGTTTGTGAAGGGGTCAAAGTGTCTCTTTGGTGTTCAGAAGATTTCATTTTTGGGGTTCATTTTTTCTCCTTCTACTATCGAGATGGACCCTGTTAAAGTTCAGGCCATTTATGATTGGACTCAGCCAACATCTCTGAAGAGTCTGCAGAAGTTCCTGGGCTTTCCTAATTTTTATCGTCGCTTCATCGCTAATTTTTCTAGCATTGCTAAACCGTTGACTGATTTAACCAAGAAGGGTGCTGATGTGGTCAATTGGTCTTCTGCTGCTGTGGAAGCTTTTCAGGAGTTGAAGCGTCATTTTTCTTCTGCCCCTGTGTTGTGCCAACCAGATGTTTCGCTTCCATTCCAGGTCGAGGTTGATGCTTCCGAAATTGGAGCAGGGGCTGTTTTGTCGCAGAGAAGTTCTGATTGCTCGGTGATGAAACCATGCGCCTTCTTTTCCAGGAAATTTTCGCCTGCTGAGCGAAATTATGATTTTGGCAATCGAGAGTTGCTAGCCATGAAGTGGGCATTCGAGGAGTGGCGTCATTGGCTTGAAGGAGCTAAGCATCGCGTGGTGGTCTTGACTGATCACAAAAACTTGACTTATCTCGAGTCTGCCAAACGGTTGAATCCTAGACAGGCTCGTTGGTCGCTGTTTTTCTCCCGTTTTGACTTTGTGGTTTCGTACCTTCCGGGCTCTAAAAATGTGAAGGCGGATGCCCTGTCTAGGAGTTTTGTGCCCGATTCTCCGGGTTTGTCTGAGCCGGCGGGTATTCTCAAAGAGGGGGTAATTTTGTCTGCCATCTCCCCTGATTTGCGGCGGGTGCTGCAAAAATTTCAGGCTAATAGACCTGACCGTTGCCCAGCGGAGAAACTGTTTGTCCCTGATAGGTGGACGAATAAAGTTATCTCTGAGGTTCATTGTTCGGTGTTGGCTGGTCATCCTGGAATCTTTGGTACCAGAGAGTTAGTGGCTAGATCCTTTTGGTGGCCATCTCTGTCGCGGGATGTGCGTTCTTTTGTGCAGTCCTGTGGGACTTGTGCTCGGGCTAAGCCCTGCTGTTCTCGTGCCAGTGGGTTGCTTTTGCCCTTGCCGGTCCCGAAGAGGCCTTGGACACATATCTCTATGGATTTTATTTCGGATCTCCCCGTCTCTCAAAGAATGTCGGTCATTTGGGTAGTTTGTGATCGCTTCTCTAAGATGGTCCATTTGGTGCCCTTGTCTAAATTGCCTTCCTCCTCTGATTTGGTGCCGTTGTTTTTCCAGCATGTGGTTAGTTTACATGGCATTCCAGAGAACATCGTTTCTGACAGAGGTTCCCAGTTTGTTTCGAGGTTTCGGCGAGCCTTTTGTGCTAGGATGGGCATTGATTTGTCTTTTTCCTCGGCTTTCCATCCTCAGACAAATGGCCAGACTGAACGAACCAATCAGACCTTGGAAACATATCTGAGATGTTTTGTTTCTGCTGATCAGGATGATTGGGTGTCCTTTTTGCCTTTGGCTGAGTTCGCCCTTAATAATCGGGCCAGCTCGGCTACTTTGGTTTCGCCGTTTTTCTGCACTTCTGGGTTCCACCCTCGTTTCTCTTCAGGGCAGGTTGAGTCTTCGGACTGTCCTGGTGTGGATACTGTGGTGGATAGGTTGCAGCAGATTTGGACTCATGTAGTGGACAATCTGACTTTGTCCCAGGAGAAGGCTCAACGTTTCGCTAACCGCAGGCGTTGTGTGGGACCCCGACTTCGTGTTGGGGATTTGGTTTGGTTGTCATCTCGTTATGTTCCTATGAAGGTTTCCTCTCCTAAATTTAAGCCTCGTTTCATTGGTCCATATAGGATTTCTGAGGTTCTTAATCCTGTGTCTTTTCATTTGACTCTTCCAGCTTCTTTTTCCATCCATAACGTGTTCCATAGGTCATTGTTGCGGAGATACGTGGCACCTGTGGTTCCATCTATTGATCCTCCTGCTCCGGTTTTGGTTGAAGGGGAATTGGAGTATATTGTGGAGAATATTTTGGATTCTCGTGTTTCGAGACGGAAACTCCAGTATTTGGTTAAGTGGAAGGGTTATGGTCAGGAAGATAATTCCTGGGTCTTTGCCTCTGATGTCCATGCTGCCGATCAGGTTCGTGCCTTTCATGTGGCTCATCCTGGTCGGCCTGGGGGCACTGGTGAGGGTTCGGTGACCCCTCCTCAAGGGGGGGTACTGTTGTGAATTCTGTGGCCAAGCTCCCTCCTGTGGTCGTGAGTGGTACTGCGGCTGGTTCTGTCTATAAGCTTCCTTTGGTGGATGAGAGTGGTACTGCGGCTTCTGAGTTTCCTTCCTCAGGTGATGAGGTTAAGTCGTTAGGTGCTGCTCTATTTAACTCCACCTGGTGCTTTGATCCTGGCCTCCAGTCAATGTTCTAGTATTGGTCTTGCTTCCTCCTGGATCGTTCCTGTGGCCTGTCTATCCTGCATAAGCTAAGTTCTGCTTATGTTATTTTTGTTTGCTATATTTTCTGTCCAGCTTGCTATATTGGTTTTTCTTGCTTGCTGGAAGCTCTGAGACGCAGAGGGAGCACCTCCGTACCGTTAGTCGGTGCGGAGGGTCTTTTTGCCCCTCTGCGTGGTTGTTTGTAGGTTTTTGTGTTGACCGCAAAGCTATCTTTCCTATCCTCGGTCTATTCAGTAAGTCGGGCCTCACTTTGCTAAATCTATTTCATCTCTGTGTTTGTATTTCATCTTTACTCACAGTCATTATATGTGGGGGGCTGCCTTTTCCTTTGGGGAATTTCTCTGAGGCAAGGTAGGCTTATTTTTCTATCTTCAGGGCTAGTTAGTTTCTCAGGCTGTGCCGAGTTGCATAGGGAGCGTTAGGAGCAATCCACGGCTACCTCTAGTGTGGTGTGATAGGATTAGGGATTGCGGTCAGCAGAGTTTCCACGTCTGAGAGCTCGTCATATATTTTTGGTAAATGTCAGGTCACTTTGTGTGCTCTGAACTTCAAGGTCCATTGTGGTTCTGAATTACCTGATCATAACAGTTGTCCACCTTTGTGGACATTTTTTTCTTACTTGAATGCATGCAAATGGGTCTACAAATTATTTTTGCACTTGGGTTTAATTACAAATTTTGCACCATTTGCCTCCTACAGCCGCTGTTACACTGTCCATTGCTGGCTGCAGAATGTGTTACCGGGGTCGGCTGCATTATCTTTATTTTTACAGATGTGTTGGGGACATGATTTTGGGGAACTTACTATTATATTGGTATGACATGATCGCCTCATGCTCATGTTAGCTTTCCTCACTGACTGAACAGATCTCCAGTCCATACAATGGCTGCTGGTGGAGGAACAGTGACCAGACCTCCCCATCAGTCTTGTCCAATTGAAAACCTCACATGCTATACTGTTTTTCTATTGTAGAAAAAAAATGTCCCCCTTTAATGCAATGATGCCCATCAGATCAGACCATTGCATACGGAGTGGGAGAAATACAAATGGTATTTTTTGGACTGTACAGAGGGAGTTAGTAGATAATATACAGGTTTGTGGACTTTGATAAAGGATTAGTTACAGGTGGGGGGCTTTTGCTTGATTACAAGTTCCATTTAATTAGTAGTAGCAGACCTTGTAAATAATATGTATTCAATATACTGATTAATAATTAAACATTAACTGTGGATGTCACTAATGGCCTCATTTTTCTACCATCTGACAGGTAGGAGGCAGCTAATGATAACTTATAACAGAAATGTTCAACAAGTTGTAAGTGGATTGAGTGATATGCTCCTCATTTGTGAGGGAAAATTTAGGAGTTTCGCAGTATCAAGGCGTAACTCGTGTTTTAATGAAAGTCAGGGTAGTCGATCTATGGCAAACTGAACTCCCATAACTTAAGAAACCAGATGTTTTTCAATTTGGCACATTTGTTCCTCTTCCCCTTGTTCCCACAGTCATACGTTTTTAAATTTTCCATTGACATACCCATATGAGGTCCAATAAAACAAGAAAAAAGCAGCAACACTCCACTTATTGGTGAAAAAACAACCTTAGTCCTTTATTGCATAATAAAGATCATGGACAAGGTATTACGGGTAAAACAAGTGCAGGTTATGCAGGCAAATGAAGCAGAATACCCATATGAGGGCTTGTTTTTTGCAGGACGAGTTGTCGTTTTGAATGACAGTTAGCTTTCTCATATCATGCACAGTAAAACAGGAAAAAATTCCAATTGCGGTGAAATTGTGAAAAAAATGCAAACTTGCCATTAATATTTGGGTTTATATTTAAAGAGTTATGGAGTAGTAAAACTGACCTGGTGACTTGATTTTCCAGGTCAGTACAATTATGGAAAATCTGGGCTATTTTTTCATTTTCTGAAACCCGTAATTTTTTTACTTTTGCGTCGATAGACCTGTGTGAAGGTTTATTTTTTGCAACCTGAGCTGATGTTTTTTTTTATACCATTTGGGAGTAAATATGATATTTTCATTGCTTCTAATGTTTTTGGCATTTAACATACAGTTTATATAACTTTATACTTTGATAGACGTTTTGGGACATGACAATACCAAATATGTTTTCCTCTAATTTTTTAACTTTTTTTTTATAGATTATTTGAACTTTACACATATCTATCTATCTATCTATCTATCTATCTATCTATCTATCTATCTATCTATCTATCTATCTATACACTGCTCAAAAAATAAAGGGAACACTTAAACAACACAATGTTATTCCAAGTCAATAACACGTCGGTGAAATCAGCTTTTACAGTTATGAAGCAACATTGATTGTGAATCAATTTTTCCTGTAAATAGAAAAGACAACAGGTAGAAATGACAGACAATTAGCAAGACATCCCCTATAAAGGAGTGGTTCTCCAGAGGGTTACCACAGACCATTTTTCTGTTTTCATGCTTTTTGGCTGTTGTGTTTGTCTCTTTTGCATTTTGTCATTGCTCTTGTGAGGGAGTGCCAGGGCTGTAGTCGTGGCTGAGCATATCTGCTTACCTGTGCCCTGGTCTCCCGCCACATGAAAACAAAGTCCTCTTTGCAGCGTACCTTCAGCTACACCGTCTGCACTGTCAGGGTCCCATCTGGGTGGCTGAAGTTCTGCTGCTGATGTTGTTATACAAAAAGAGACAATTCCAACTTAACATAGATGATTTTACTTGGTTCCATTCTCAGCATGCCCAGATAAGTCACAGCATTAACATGGGAATTCACACAGTGTGCATCCTTCACTTTCCCTATGCTTCTCCTCTCATCTCCCGGTATGCTCCCGGGTGGTACCATCTCATTCGGTACTGCAGCATCCTCACTGTCTGGCTCAACTAATTTCAGGAGCTCCCTAGTCCATGTCGCACCAGACATAAGGGCATCTCCCATTGTAGTAAGCCACCAAATCTTGGAGCAACCTGCATTTCTGTTCTGCGGTCACTTCTGCTGTCATTTCTGCTCTCACTTCTGCTGTCACTTATGCTGTCCCTTATGCTGTCACTTCTGTTCCTGGATGACTGGGCTAGCACTTGAACATTGCGTGGCCTACTGCATAGCTGGGGGCTCCAAGGCCCAGCTGACCTGCCTGGGTTCCTTGGCCCATCTGACTTGCCTGAGCTCCCTGGCTTGAGTGACTCCTAACCGGACATCTTCCTGGCTTAACCCAGTTGGCTCCTCTTATGTTAACTCTTACTTATCCTAAATGTGCTAATGTGCCCCCTCTGGTGGCCCAATCAAGTTACTACGCTCTCCCTAGAATACAATATATACACAACAGCGATTAGGTACATAACCATATACATAGCAGCATTTAACCGAGAGAAGGGTAGGGGTCTTTTCAATCTTTGCAACCCCTTACACTCTCACCCCTAGATGTACTGTACAGTAGAATGAGGTGGCATCTACAACCTACAGAAGTTGCTCAGGTAGTGCAACTCATCCCTGATGGCACATCAATGTGAGCTGTGGCAAGAAGGGTAGCTGTGTCTGTCACCACAGTGTCCAGAGCATAGAGCAGATTCCAGGAGAAAGGCCAGTATACTAGGGGACAATGAGGGGGTCATAGGAGGGCAGAAACCCAGCAGTAGGACCACTACCTCCTCCTTTATGCAAAGAGGAAATGGAGAAGCAGTGTCAGAGCCCTGCAAGATGACCTCCAGCTGGACACTTACAACCATGTGTCTTCACAAACTGTCAGAAACAGACTCCATGAGGGTCCGATGCCCACAAGTGGGTATTGTGCTTACAGCCCAACATTGTTCAGTTTGATTGGCATTTGCCAGAGAACACTAAGGTTGGCAGATTTGACATTGGTGCCCTGTGCTCTTCATGGATGAGAGCAGGTTCACACTGAACACATGTGACAGACGTGACACATGTAACAGACGTGGTACCATGGAGAACGTTCTGCTACCTGCAACATCTTCCATTATGATTAGTTTGGCAGTGGGTCAGTAATAGTGTGGGGAGGCATTTCTTTCGATTGCCATACAGCCCTCCATGTCCTAGCTGAGGTACCCTGACTGCCATTAGCTCCCTGAATGAGATCCTCAGATCCATTGTGAGACAATATGCAGGTGCAGTGGGTCTTGGGTTCCTTCTCATGCATAGCAATGCTAGACCTCATGTGGCTGAAGTGTGTCAGCAGTTTCTGCATGATAAAGGCATTGATGCTATGGACTGGCCTGCCCATTCCCCAGACCTGAATCCAATAGAGCACATCTGGGACATCATGTCTCGTTCCATCCTCCTGCACCACAGACTCTCCAGGAGTTGGCTGAAGCTTTAATTCAGGTCTGGGAGGACATCCCTAAAGAGAACATCTGATGCATCATTAGGAGCATTCCCAGGCATTGTAGGGCAGCATTGTGGCTCAGTGGCTAGCACTGCAGCATGCTTGATAAAGACATATAATGGTCGAAATGTTGCATCATGGCAGAATAAAGCTCTTTTAATTTTTCATCACCTGGATGGGATGCTGTTTTATTTTTTTGTACTGGACTGTGTTTTCTTTCCAATTGGGCCATTAAACTGGAACTGTGAATGGTTAAACTAGGCAAAATTAAAGAAGGCTTCATTTTGTGCTTTTCAACTCCATCTTGCTGTTTTGAGATACATTTTGTTACTAGGTAAAAGTTCATAGTTGTTATGAGACCTTGATTGTTTCAACCTGAACAAGGCATGAGACTGAGGGTGTATTGTTCTACAAAGACCTTGATGTACAGGCTGTTCCTGCATCTTATAGGTTAAGAACTGAGAGCGTGTTCTTATGTTGATTGGTTGAAGTGTAACTTGTTAAGATTATGAAAAGTGCGATACAATAAACGGGGCTTAGAGATCTGCTCGATCTCCCCAAACAGAGACACACGTCTCCATCTGGTCATTTTCAATTGCCGGCAACGCCCTGTGGATCAATTTGAAAATCACTGAGTCAACCGTGAAGGGTCACTTCAGATCCTCCCTCAACAGAACGTGTCAGTGGGCAAACTTACAAAATCAGCACGGGATCAAATACTTATTTCCCCAGTGTATATATATATATATATATATATATATATATATATATATATATATATATATATGGTTGTGGGAGCCTCCAGAATGCCCTAGACTGCCATGGTAACCCATCGGTTTCCCATGATCACATTGTGGGTGGCCAATGGGAGCAAGTGAGCGCACGCCTGCATTGTCTTCCTTTAAATTCTGCTTTAGCTGCATTTAAGTGTTTAAATTGCAGCAATAGGAGCTAGCTCCAGTTGCTGCTGTTACATTCAGATGCCAGCTATGTAACACAACCAGCATCTACCTGATTTTTACAATTTTGGATTTAAGGTATGTGCACATGTAAAAAGGACCATGGGTTTAAAAATAAAGTACATGGTTAAGAGGTCTTATAGTAATAATAGTAAATTCTGTGTTTCATGAATTATGTAAATTTAGTCTACTAATACTAGGAGCTCTTATATTTTTCACCTACGCCTATCACATACATACTAATTAGTTTTGGGGGGAAGGGTCAAGAGTTTTTTTTAATACTCTAGAACAAAGTTTTAATCAAATAAATCATTTCTATACCTTTATTTTGTAAATTGTGGTTACATAGTTTGCTATATCAATGGGAATGATGAGGTTGTGCACACATAACAGACATTCAGCCTATGACCTGATATTGGCTTTTATAATTCCTATAAAGCACAATAATAATATCCATGTATCATCTTCCACTGTCATCTTCAGCAATTTTTTAAGTAAAGTTAGCTTGCATTATTTCTGTCAACTACACAATTAATGGGATTACTTAAATGTCTTTTCTTATCTAGGACTGTCATGGTTCTATTAAATATCACTGTTTTTCTGTTAAACAATAGTAGCGCTCACTGAGCTTTCAAAGGAACGATTCATTGCTTTGATTAATAGGTTAGAAGTACCATTCATTTACCATTCATGAGTTTAAAGCTGGTAATATGTACATTTATTTAATTGGCAGTATCATTTGTCACCACTCGAATAGTGCATTAAGTGGATATTGTTTTAATTTAAATACACTGACCTAGAAAAAAAATCTATGAAAAGTTCTGTTGTACTTCACTGTCTTGGCGTAACATCATTCCCTACAATTAAGCTTCCGTCATACTTGAATTATATTTAATGCCTACTCACATTGATGGGTGCTATCTTATCCTTGCATTGTTTTAAAGGTACTATTACAAGAAAGCACAAGGCATTCATTCAGGTTATGCGTACGTTCATACGTGCCATTATTGCTGGCTTTTTCTCGTCTTTGGTTAATTAACCACAATGGCCATATGTGCTATTGTAGTGAATAGGATAAATGAAGTCACACAGCAATAAAAAATATATACCGTATATACTCGAGTATAAGCCGAGATTTTCAGCCCAAATTTTTGGGCTGAAAGTGCCCCCCTCGGCTTATACTCGAGTCACGGTAGTGGTGGGGTCGGCGGGTGAGGGGGAGAGGGCGCTGAGGTATACTTACCTAGTCCTGGCGATCCTCGCGCTGTCCCTGCCTTCCTCCCCGTCTTCTGTGCTGCAGCGTCTTCCCCTCTTCAGCGGTCACGTGGGACCGCTCATTAGAGATATGAATAAGCGGCTCCACCTCCCATAGGGGCGGAGCCGCCTATTCATTTCTCTAATCAGCGGTGCCGGTGACCGCTGACAGGAAGATGCTGCAGCACAGAAGACGGGGAGGAAGGCAGGGACAGCGCGAGGATCGCTGGGACTAGGTAAGTATGTTATATTCACCTGTCCGCGTTCCAGCCGCCGGGCGTCGCTCCATCTTCCCGGCGCCTCCATCTTCCCGGCGTCTGCGCTCTGACTGTTCAGGCAGAGGGCGCGATGACGCATATAGTGTGCGCGGCGCCCTCTGCCTGATCAGTCAGAGCAGAGACGCCGGGAAGATGGAGGCGCCGGGAGCTGCAATCAAGGGAGGTGAGTATGTGTTTTTTTTTTTTTATTGCAGCAGCAGCAGCAGCGGCAGCACAGATTTATGTGCAGCATCTATGGGGGCAGTATGAACGGCACACAGCACTATATGGGGGCAGTATGAACGGCACACAGCACTATATGGGGGCAGTATGAACGGCACACAGCACTATATGGGGGCAGTATAAACGGCACACAGCACTATATGGGGGCAGTATGAACGGCACACAGCACTATATGGGGGCAGTATGAACGGCACACAGCACTATATGGGGGCAGTATGAACGGCACACAGCACTATATGGGGCATCTGTGCAGCATCTATGGGGGCAGTATGAACGGCACACAGCACTATATGGGGCATCTGTGCAGCATCTATGGGGCAGTATGAACGGCACACAGCACTATATGGGGTATCTGTGCAGCATCTATGGGGCAGTATCAACGGCACACAGCACTATATGGGGCATCTGTGCAGCATCTATGGGGCAATATGAACGGTGCAGAGCACTATATGGCACAGCTATGGGGAAATAATGATCTATTTTTATTTTTGAAATTCACCGCTAAATGCTACATTTCCACCCTAGGCTTATACTCGAGTCAATAAGTTTTCCCAGTTTTTTGTGGCAAAATTAGGGGGGTCGGCTTATACTCGGGTCGGCTTATACTCGAGTATATACGGTATGTTAATGTGATCTACTGCACTGCAAAGTGGTTGTCTATGCAACATGTTGTAGGAACATTTTCACATCACTATACTATATTGATGATCTATGCTTAGAACGATGGGGGTCTGATACCCAGCTGCTATCAGTTGTAATGGAGTCCTGATGTACACAGGGAAAAGAGCCTACAATCACTGCTCCGTTCAGTAGGTAGTGGCCACACTCAAGTACTGTAGCTCAGCTCTCACTGTAAGAAGCATTCCTATTAGCCTCTTAAAAAAAAAGTAATACCAGCTCTCACAGTGGCAATGGAGGTTAAACTTATTACCTAGCGTTCTGTAGACCATGCTTCATTTTTTAACAAACGGCTGACTACCATGGTTGCTTTCTAATAAGGGACCAACTTTTAAATTATTAAATTCTTAATTTAAAAAAAGTAAATCAAGTAATTTTTTGGGCTTTATTGCAGGGAAGGAAAACTTTAATCTTTCTATCATTATTTATGGTCAAATCAGTTCAATGAACATTAAACTTTCATATGATGCACGGGAACAACATTCTCCTGTAAATCTTTATGAACTAAATTCAATTTATAGCGTCATTGTTTCAACATACTGAATAAGCTGGAAAATAGTGTTGACCTTTTTATATACTATTTGGATACTAGGCGTTTCTGAAAAATGATATTACAGATAATTTCAGGGTTCTTTACATGTTTCCTAAAACCAGATGTATAAAATTTCATAGACCCCATAAAATGTTACAACCGTACCATGCTGTCATATAATGAGCAATTTAATAGGTGGGAATGTAAAAGAGGTGAGAAATTATTAATTGATTTTCCATAAATGCTGTGTTGGTTACTGTTTGTCTTGGCTTGAATGTATAGTACATAGTTTGCTACATGACCAACAGATCCGTACATTACATATCATTAACATAGGGGGTGTTTAATGGCCAAGCGCTATTACTGGCAGCTGTTAACATGTAACCTAAGTCAAGTCCAGATTTTTTTTTCTCTTTTTTTTCTGTCTGTGTACTTAGAGGTGTTGTGTCTCACGCATGCTGGGCAATATGGGCACTCCCCACACCTGCTTCATATATCCAGATTTATATATGTAGCATGCTAAAGACTGGCATATGGTTGCACTAATAAAACCTAAAGTTTCCTATATTCAAGAAACTGCATAAGTGTACTGCAAAGCCAACAAAAACCGCCCTTGCTCTTTTAACATTTTGTACATAAGTCTTGCCTTTTGTTCTCCTTTGAAGACAGTGGATATTTTAACTTGGAAAATGCCCTGCTATTCTCAGGAAAAATGTAGACTTCTGCTCACTACTGGGTTTAGTATTTTTATTACTTTTCTTTGTGTTGCTTAGGGTGAAATCCGTGACAAATTCACATCTGTAGTCGCTGTTCCCAGGTCCTAAAGCTCAGATTCTACTCGCTTTGAGAGAACCTGACATCTGATACATGCTGCCCAATCCATGGGCAGCATGTATCGGGCAATGACTGTATGATCTCAGTCTGGATTGTTGCCTGGGAAATGCTATGGCATTTTAGTGAAAAACATACTTTTCGTATCTTCCAGGGATCGGGCCTTTGTAAATATTTAGGCAGAGACCTGGCAGTCCAGGGTAGTAGGTGGTGAGAAGCCAACAGGGAACTGCCTGACTGACTATTCAACAGTGTGGCTTGGTCCTCGACAGATATTAAAAGTATGCATTGTGCAGCATGTATCAGGTGTCAGATCCTTATGAAAAAAATCACATCAAAGTTTTTATCCTCTTAATATATTGCAATCATCATATTATATAGCAATGCGTACTTACAATTGCTCATTTTGCCTTTCTACCCACCTAATTCTTCTCTTTCCTCTGGTCTATGTAGAAACAGGAAGTCTTTTTTCATGTATGAATCATTCCCCTCTTCAACTCCTGACCCAACTGCTCCACTCCTCCGCCTGCCAGGGACTTTTGCAGTCACTAATGACTCATACAGGGAAAATGTTCCTCTTGTTTCTACATAGAGCTTAGAAGGATTCATCTAGTTAGTTATGTGATGTCATAGATCTAATGGAAAACAGAAGAATTAGTCGGGTAGAAAGGCAAAATGAGCAATTGTAAGTACAAAGTATAATTTAATATGATGACTGTAATATATTAAGAGCCTGAGGTTGTACTTCTGTTTTCAAATGCATAGAAAACATGTAGTGTGCTACAGAAAGAGAAGTGCACAAGGATGTTGTCTATCACAATAACCCTTTCCCTCCAGAGCAGAAGGCCACAGAAAGATACAGGTTCAACTCTCCTCCCAAGTGAGGACAACCAGGAGTTGCAAGAGGGTGCAGAACATGATGGCCACACATACACACCCGAGACAGTTCAGGAGGGAGCCAAAAAGAGAACCATTTCCCCTGAGACTGACACATGTGCAAAGATGAACACAGAAATGACAACAATAAATAAATGAATAAATATATATATATGTATATATATATACACATATATATATATATATATATATATATATATATATATATATATATATATATATATATATACAGTCATGGCCAAAAGTATTAACACCCCTGCAATTCTGTCAGATAATACTCAGTTTCTTCCTGAAAATGATTGCAATGACAAATTCTTTGGTATTATTATCTTCATTTAATTTGTCTTAAATAAAAAAACACAAAAAGAATTGTCCTAAAGCCAAATTGGATATAATTCCACACCAAACATAAAAAAGGGGTGGACAAAAGTATTAGTACCATTCGAAAAATCATGTGATGCTTCTCTAATTTGTGTAATCAACAGCACCTGTAACTTACCTGTGGCACCTAACAGGTGTTGGCAATAACTAAATCACACTTGCAGCCAGTTGACATGGATTAAAGTTGACTCAACCTCTGTCCTGTGTCCTTGTGTGTACCACGTTGAGCATGGAGAAAAGAAAGAAGACCAAAGAACTGTCTGAGGACTTGGGAAACCAAATTGTGAGGACGCATGAGCAATCTCAAGGCTACAAGTCCATCTCCAAAGACCTGAATGTTCATGTGTCTACTGTGTGCAGTGTCATCAAGAAGTTTAAAGCCCATGGCACTATGGCTAACCTCCCTAGATGTTAATGGAAAAGTAAAATTGACAAGAGATTTCAGCACAAGATTGTGCGGATGTTGGATAAAGAACCTAGACTAACATCCAAACAAGTTCAAGCTGCCCTGCAGTCCGAGGATACA
This sequence comes from Ranitomeya imitator, assembly GCF_032444005.1. Classification (NCBI taxonomy): domain Eukaryota; kingdom Metazoa; phylum Chordata; class Amphibia; order Anura; family Dendrobatidae; genus Ranitomeya; species Ranitomeya imitator. The sequence continues at coordinate 454,796,034 of NC_091282.1, read as the reverse complement.
ACAGTGTCAACCTGTACTATCTGTCGGCATCTGAATGAAAAGGGACTGTATGGTAGGAGACCCAGGAAGACCCCACTTCTTACCCCAAGACATAAAAAAGCCAGGCTGAAGTTTGCCAAAACTTGCCTGAAAAAGCCTAAAACGTTTTGGAAGAAAGTTCTCTGGTCAGATGAGACAAAAGTAGAGCTTTTTGGGCAAAGGCATCAACATAGAGTTTACAGGAGAAAAAAAGAGGCATTCAAAGAAAAGAACACGGTCCCTACAGTCAAACATGGCGGAGGTTCCCTGATGTTTTGGGGTTGCTTTGCTGCCTCTGGCACTGGACTGTTTGACCGTGTGCATGGCATTATGAAGTCTGAAGACTACCAACAAATTTTGCTGCATAATGTAGGGTCCAGTGTGAGAAAGCTGGGTCTCCCTCAGAGGTCATGGGTCTTCCAGCAGGACAATGACCCAAAACACACTTCAAAAAGCACTAGAAAATGGTTTGAAAGAAAGCACTGGAGAATTCTAAGGTGGCCAGCAATGAGTTCAGACCTGAATCTCATAAAACACCTGTGGAGAGATCTAAAAATGGCAGTTTGGAGAAGGCACCCTTCAAATATCAGGGACCTGGAGCAGTTTGCCAAAGAAGAATGGTCTAAAATTCCAGCAGAGCATTGTAAGAAACTCATGGATGGCTACTGGAAGGGGTTGGTCGCAGTTATTTTGGCTAAAGGTTGTGCAACCAAGTATTAGGCTGAGGGTGCCAATACTTTTGTCTGGCCCATTTTTGGAGTTTTGTGTGAAATGATCAATGTTTTGCTTTTTTGCTTCATTCTCTTTTGTGTTTTTTCATTTAAGACAAATTAAATGAAGATAATAATACCAAAGAATTTGTCATTGCAATCATTTTCAGGAAGAAACTAAGTATTATCTGACAGAATGGCAGGGGTATTAATATATTTGGCCATGACTGTATATATATATATATATACTAGATTGTGGCCCGATTCTAACAGATTCTGTCAGACAGACAGACAGACAGGCAGACAGATGGAAAAACCCTTAGACAATTATATATATACTAGATTGTGGCCCGATTCTAACGCATCGGGTATTCTAGAATATGCATGTCCCCGTAGTATATGGACAATGATGATTCCAGAATTCGCGGCAGACTGTGCCCGTCGCTGATTGGTCGAGGCAACCTTTATGACATCATCGTCGCCATGGCAACCATTATGACATCTACGTCGATACTGTGCCCGTCGCTGAATCAGAGACGCGGGATATCTACGTCCTTTATGCCATCATCGTCAAGTGTCAGGAGGACTGATCAATATAGAAGTGTCAGGAAGACTGATCAATATAGAAGTGTCAGGAGGACTGATCAATATAGAAGTGTCAGGAGGACTGATCAATATAGAAGTGTCAGGAGGACTGATCAATATAGAAGTGTCAGGAGGACTGATCAATATAGAAGTGTCAGGAGGACTGATCAATATAGAAGTGTCAGGGGGACTGATCAATATAGAAGTGTCAGGAGGATTGATCAATATAGAAGTGTCAGGAGGACTGATCAATATTGAAGTGTCAGGAGGACTGATCAATATAGAAGTGTCAGGAGGACTGATCAATATAGAATGTCAGGAGGACTGATCAATATAGAGGTGTCAGGAGGACTGATCAATATAGAAGTGTCAGGAGGACTGATCAATATAGAATGTCAGGAGGACTGATCAATATAGAGGTGTCAGGAGGACTGATTAATATAGAAGTGTCAGGAGGACTGATCAATATAGAAGTGTCAGGAGGACTGATCAATATAGAAGTGTCAGGAGGACTGATCAATATAGAAGTGTCAGGAGGACTGATCAATACAGAATGTCAGGAGGACTGATCAATATAGAAGTGTCAGGAGGACTGATCAATATAGAATGTCAGGAGGACTGATCAATATAGAAGTGTCAGGAGGACTGATCAATATAGAAGTGTCAGGAGGACTGATCAATATAGAAGTGTCAGGAGGACTGATCAATATAGAGGTATCAGGAGGACAGATCAATATTGAAGTGTCAGGAGGACTGATCAATATAGAAGTGACAGGAGGACTGATCAATATAGAAGTGTCAGGAGGACTGATCAATATAGAGGTATCAGGAGGACTGATCAATATAGAAGTGTCAGGAGGACTGATCAATATAAAAGTATCAGGAGGACTGATCAATATAGAGGTATCAGGAGGACTGATCAATATAGAGGTATCAGGAGGACTGATCAATATAGAAGTGTCAGGAGGACTGATCAATATAGAAGTATCAGGAGGACTGATCAATATAGAGGTATCAGGAGGACTGATCAATATAGAAGTGTCAGGAGGACTGATCAATATAGAAGTGTCAGGAGGACTGATCAATATAGAAGTGTCAGGAGGACTGATCAATATAGAGGTGTCAGGAGGACTGATCAATATAGAAGTGTCAGGAGGACTGATCAATATAGAAGTGTCAGGAGGACTGATCAATATAGAAGTGTCAGGAGGACTGATCAATATAGAAGTGTCAGGAGGATTTATCAATATAGAGGTATCAGGAGGACTGATCAATCAGGAGTGTCAGGAGTATTTATCAATAAAGAGGTGTCAGAAGGACTGATCAATATAGAAGTGTCAGGAGGATTTATCAATATAGAAGTGTCAGGAGGACTGATCAATATAGAAGTGTCAGGAGGACTGATCAATATAGAAGTGTCAGGAGGACTGATCAATATAGAAGTGTCAGGAGGACTGATCAATATAGAAGTGTCAGGAGGACTGATCAATATAGAAGTGTCAGGAGGACTGATCAATATAGCGGTGTCAGGAGGACTGATCAATATAGAAGTGTCAGGAGGACTGATCAATATAGAAGAGTCAGGAGGACTGATCAATATAGAGGTGTCAGGAGGAATGATCAATATAGAAGTGTCAGGAGGACTGATCAATATAGAAGTGTCAGGAGGACTGATCAATATAGAGGAATCAGGAGGACTGATCAATACAGAAGTGTCAGGAGGACTGATCAATATAGAAGTGTCAGGAGGACTGATCAATATAGAAGTGTCAGGAGGACTGATCAATATAGAAGTGTCAGGAGGACTGATCAATATTGAAGTGTCAGGAGGACTGTTCAATATAGAAGTGTCAGGAGGACTGATCAATATAGAGGTGTCAGGAGGACTGATCAATATAGAAGTGTCAGGAGGACTGATCAATATAGAAGTGTCAGGAGGACTGATCAATATAGAAGTGTCAGGAGGACTGATCAATATAGAGGTGTCAGGAGGACTGATCAATATAGAAGTGTCAGGAGGACTGATCAATATAGAGGTGTCAGGAGGACTGATCAATATAGAAGTGTCAGGAGGACTGATCAATATAGAAGTGTCAGGAGGACTGATCAATATAGAGGTGTCAGGAGGACTGATCAATATAGAATGTCAGGAGGACTGATCAATATAGAGGTGTCAGGAGGACTGATCAATATAGAAGTGTCAGGAGGACTGATCAATATAGAGGTGTCAGGAGGACTGATCAATATAGAAGTGTCAGGAGGACTGATCAATGTAGAAGTGTCAGGAGGACTGATCAATATAGAGGTATCAGGAGGACTGATCAATATTGAAGTGTCAGGAGGACTGATCAATATAGAAGTGTCAGGAGGACTGATCAATATAGAAGTGTCAGGAGGACTGATCAATATTGAAGTGTCAGGAGGACTGATCAATATTGAAGTGTCAGGAGGACTGATCAATATAGAAGTGTCAGGAGGACTGATCAATATAGAAGTGTCAGGAGGACTGATCAATATAGAAGTGTCAGGAGGACTGATCAATATAGAGGTATCAGGAGGACTGATCAATATAGAAGTGTCAGGAGGACTGATCAATATAGAATGTCAGGAGGACTGATCAATATAGAAGTGTCAGGAGGACTGATCAATATAGAAGTGTCAGGAGGACTGATCAATATAGAAGTGTCAGGAGGACTGATCAATATAGAAGTGTCAGGAGGACTGATCAATACAGAAGTGTCAGGAGGACTGATCAATATAGAAGTGTCAATCAGACTGGGGGCCTCGACCAATCAGAGACGCGGGATTTCTACGTCGATGCTGTGCCGGTCTCTGATTGGTCGAGGCCTGGCGGCCTCGACCAATCAGAGAGCCGGGATTTCCAGGACAGACAGACAGACAGACAGACAGACGGAAGAAGTGTCAGGAGGACTGATCAATATAGAAGTGTCAGGAGGACTGATCAATATAGAAGTGTCAGGAGGACTGATCAATATAGAGGTGTCAGGAGGACTGATCAATACAGAAGTGTCAGGAGGACTGATCAATATAGAAGAGTCAGGAGGACTGATCAATATAGAGGTGTCAGGAGGAATGATCAATATAGAAGTGTCAGGAGGACTGATCAATATAGAAGTGTCAGGAGGACTGATCAATATAGAAGTGTCAGGAGGACTGATCAATATAGAAGTGTCAGGAGGACTGATCAAGTGTCAGGAGGATTGACACTTCAGGAGGATATAGAAGTGTCAGGAGGACTGATCAATACAGAAGTGTCAGGAGGACTGATCAATATAGAAGTGTCAATCAGACTGGCGGCCTCGACCAATCAGAGACGCGGGATTTCTACGTCGATGCTGTGCCGGTCTCTGATTGGTCGAGGCGTGGCGGCCTCGACCAATCAGAGAGCCGGGATTTCCAGGACAGACAGACAGACAGACAGACAGACAGACAGAAGAAGTGTCAGGAGGACTGATCAATATAGAAGTGTCAGGAGGACTGATCAATATAGAAGTGTCAGGAGGACTGATCAATATAGAGGTGTCAGGAGGACTGATCAATACAGAAGTGTCAGGAGGACTGATCAATATAGAAGAGTCAGGAGGACTGATCAATATAGAGGTGTCAGGAGGAATGATCAATATAGAAGTGTCAGGAGGACTGATCAATATAGAAGTGTCAGGAGGACTGATCAATATAGAAGTGTCAGGAGGACTGATCAATATAGAAGTATCAGGAGGACTGATCAATATAGAGGTATCAGGAGGACTGATCAATTTAGAAGTGTCAGGAGGATTGATCAATATAGAAGTATCAGGAGGACTGATCAATATAGAGGTATGAGGAGGACTGATCAATATAGAATGTCAGGAGGACTGATCAATATAGAAGAGTCAGGAGGACTGATCAATATAGAGGTGTCAGGAGGAATGATCAATATAGAAGTGTCAGGAGGACTGATCAATATAGAAGTGTCAGGAGGACTGATCAATATAGAAGTGTCAGGAGGACTGATCAATATAGAAGTATCAGGAGGACTGATCAATATAGAGGTATCAGGAGGACTGATCAATTTAGAAGTGTCAGGAGGATTGATCAATATAGAAGTATCAGGAGGACTGATCAATATAGAGGTATCAGGAGGACTGATCAATATAGAAGTGTCAGGAGGACTGATCAATATAGAAGTGTCAGGAGGATTTATCAATATAGACGTATCAGGAGGACTGATCAATACAGAAGTGTCAGGAGGATTTATCAATAAAGAGGTGTCAGAAGGACTGATCAATATAGAAGTGTCAGGAGGACTGATCAATATAGAAGTGTCAGGAGGACTGATCAATATAGAAGTGTCAGGAGGACTGATCAATATAGAAGTGTCAGGAGGACTGATCAATATAGAAGTGTCAGGAGGACTGATCAATATAGAAGTGTCAGGAGGACTGATCAATATAGAAGTGTCAGGAGGACTGATCAATATAGAGGTGTCAGGAGGACTGATCAATATAGAGGTGTCAGGAGGACTGATCAATATAGAAGTGTCAGGAGGACTGATCAATATGGAAGTGTCAGGAGGACTGATCAATATAGAGGAATCAGGAGGACTGATCAATACAGAAGTGTCAGGAGGACTGATCAATATAGAAGTGTCAGGAGGACTGATCAATATAGAAGTGTCAGGAGGACTGATCAATATAGAAGTGTCAGGAGGACTGATCAATATAGAAGTGTCAGGAGGACTGATCAATATAGAAGTGTCAGGAGGACTGATCAATATAGAAGTGTCAGGAGGACTGATCAATATTGAAGTGTCAGGAGGACTGATCAATATAGAAGTGTCAGGAGGACTGATCAATATAGAAGTGTCAGGAGGACTGATCAATATAGAAGTGTCAGGAGGACTGATCAATATAGAAGTGTCAGGAGGACTGATCAATATAGAGGTATCAGGAGGACTGATCAATATAGAGGTATCAGGAGGACTGATCAATATAGAAGTGTCAGGAGGACTGATCAATATAGAAGTGTCAGGAGGACTGATCAATATAGAAGTGTCAGGAGGACTGATCAATATAGAAGTGTCAGGAGGACTGATCAATATAGAAGTGTCAGGAGGACTGATCAATATTGAAGTGTCAGGAGGACTGATCAATATAGAAGTGTCAGGAGGACTGATCAATATAGAAGTGTCAGGAGGACTGATCAATATAGAAGTGTCAGGAGGACTGATCAATATAGAGGTATCAGGAGGACTGATCAATATAGAAGTGTCAGGAGGACTGATCAATATAGAAGTGTCAGAGGACTGATCAATATAGAAGTGTCAGGAGGACTGATCAATATAGAGGTATCAGGAGGACTGATCAATATAGAAGTGTCAGGAGGACTGATCAATATAGAGGTATCAGGAGGACTGATCAATATAAAAGTGTCAGGAGGATTGATCAATATAGAAGTGTCAGGAGGACTGATCAATATAGAAGTGTCAGGAGGACTGATCAATATAGAAGTGTCAGGAGGACTGATCAATATAGAAGTGTCAGGAGGACTGATCAATATAGAAGTGTCAGGAGGACTGATCAATATAGAAGTATCAGGAGGACTGATCAATATAGAGGTATCAGGAGGACTGATCAATTTAGAAGTGTCAGGAGGATTGATCAATATAGAAGTATCAGGAGGACTGATCAATATAGAGGTATCAGGAGGACTGATCAATATAGAAGTGTCAGGAGGACTGATCAATATAGAAGTGTCAGGAGGACTGATCAATATAGAAGTGTCAGGAGGACTGATCAATATAGAGGTGTCAGGAGGACTGATCAATATAGAAGTGTCAGGAGGACTGATCAATATAGAAGTGTCAGGAGGACTGATCAATATAGAAGTGTCAGGAGGACTGATCAATATAGAGGTGTCAGGAGGACTGATCAATACAGAAGTGTCAGGAGGACTGATCAATATAGAAGAGTCAGGAGGACTGATCAATATAGAGGTGTCAGGAGGAATGATCAATATAGAAGTGTCAGGAGGACTGATCAATATAGAAGTGTCAGGAGGACTGATCAATATAGAAGTGTCAGGAGGACTGATCAATATAGAAGTATCAGGAGGACTGATCAATATAGAGGTATCAGGAGGACTGATCAATTTAGAAGTGTCAGGAGGATTGATCAATATAGAAGTATCAGGAGGACTGATCAATATAGAGGTATCAGGAGGACTGATCAATATAGAATGTCAGGAGGACTGATCAATATAGAAGAGTCAGGAGGACTGATCAATATAGAGGTGTCAGGAGGAATGATCAATATAGAAGTGTCAGGAGGACTGATCAATATAGAAGTGTCAGGAGGACTGATCAATATAGAAGTGTCAGGAGGACTGATCAATATAGAAGTATCAGGAGGACTGATCAATATAGAGGTATCAGGAGGACTGATCAATTTAGAAGTGTCAGGAGGATTGATCAATATAGAAGTATCAGGAGGACTGATCAATATAGAGGTATCAGGAGGACTGATCAATATAGAAGTGTCAGGAGGACTGATCAATATAGAAGTGTCAGGAGGATTTATCAATATAGACGTATCAGGAGGACTGATCAATACAGAAGTGTCAGGAGGATTTATCAATAAAGAGGTGTCAGAAGGACTGATCAATATAGAAGTGTCAGGAGGACTGATCAATATAGAAGTGTCAGGAGGACTGATCAATATAGAAGTGTCAGGAGGACTGATCAATATAGAAGTGTCAGGAGGACTGATCAATATAGAAGTGTCAGGAGGACTGATCAATATAGAAGTGTCAGGAGGACTGATCAATATAGAAGTGTCAGGAGGACTGATCAATATAGAGGTGTCAGGAGGACTGATCAATATAGAGGTGTCAGGAGGACTGATCAATATAGAAGTGTCAGGAGGACTGATCAATATAGAAGTGTCAGGAGGACTGATCAATATAGAGGAATCAGGAGGACTGATCAATACAGAAGTGTCAGGAGGACTGATCAATATAGAAGTGTCAGGAGGACTGATCAATATAGAAGTGTCAGGAGGACTGATCAATATAGAAGTGTCAGGAGGACTGATCAATATAGAAGTGTCAGGAGGACTGATCAATATAGAAGTGTCAGGAGGACTGATCAATATAGAAGTGTCAGGAGGACTGATCAATATTGAAGTGTCAGGAGGACTGATCAATATAGAAGTGTCAGGAGGACTGATCAATATAGAAGTGTCAGGAGGACTGATCAATATAGAAGTGTCAGGAGGACTGATCAATATAGAAGTGTCAGGAGGACTGATCAATATAGAGGTATCAGGAGGACTGATCAATATAGAGGTATCAGGAGGACTGATCAATATAGAAGTGTCAGGAGGACTGATCAATATAGAAGTGTCAGGAGGACTGATCAATATAGAAGTGTCAGGAGGACTGATCAATATAGAAGTGTCAGGAGGACTGATCAATATAGAAATGTCAGGAGGACTGATCAATATTGAAGTGTCAGGAGGACTGATCAATATAGAAGTGTCAGGAGGACTGATCAATATAGAAGTGTCAGGAGGACTGATCAATATAGAAGTGTCAGGAGGACTGATCAATATAGAGGTATCAGGAGGACTGATCAATATAGAAGTGTCAGGAGGACTGATCAATATAGAAGTGTCAGAGGACTGATCAATATAGAAGTGTCAGGAGGACTGATCAATATAGAGGTATCAGGAGGACTGATCAATATAGAAGTGTCAGGAGGACTGATCAATATAGAGGTATCAGGAGGACTGATCAATATAAAAGTGTCAGGAGGATTGATCAATATAGAAGTGTCAGGAGGACTGATCAATATAGAAGTGTCAGGAGGACTGATCAATATAGAAGTGTCAGGAGGACTGATCAATATAGAAGTGTCAGGAGGACTGATCAATATAGAAGTGTCAGGAGGACTGATCAATATAGAAGTATCAGGAGGACTGATCAATATAGAGGTATCAGGAGGACTGATCAATTTAGAAGTGTCAGGAGGATTGATCAATATAGAAGTATCAGGAGGACTGATCAATATAGAGGTATCAGGAGGACTGATCAATATAGAAGTGTCAGGAGGACTGATCAATATAGAAGTGTCAGGAGGACTGATCAATATAGAAGTGTCAGGAGGACTGATCAATATAGAGGTGTCAGGAGGACTGATCAATATAGAAGTGTCAGGAGGACTGATCAATATAGAAGTGTCAGGAGGACTGATCAATATAGAAGTGTCAGGAGGACTGATCAATATAGAGGTGTCAGGAGGACTGATCAATACAGAAGTGTCAGGAGGACTGATCAATATAGAAGAGTCAGGAGGACTGATCAATATAGAGGTGTCAGGAGGAATGATCAATATAGAAGTGTCAGGAGGACTGATCAATATAGAAGTGTCAGGAGGACTGATCAATATAGAAGTGTCAGGAGGACTGATCAATATAGAAGTATCAGGAGGACTGATCAATATAGAGGTATCAGGAGGACTGATCAATTTAGAAGTGTCAGGAGGATTGATCAATATAGAAGTATCAGGAGGACTGATCAATATAGAGGTATCAGGAGGACTGATCAATATAGAATGTCAGGAGGACTGATCAATATAGAAGAGTCAGGAGGACTGATCAATATGGAGGTGTCAGGAGGAATGATCAATATAGAAGTGTCAGGAGGACTGATCAATATAGAAGTGTCAGGAGGACTGATCAATATAGAAGTGTCAGGAGGACTGATCAATATAGAAGTATCAGGAGGACTGATCAATATAGAGGTATCAGGAGGACTGATCAATTTAGAAGTGTCAGGAGGATTGATCAATATAGAAGTATCAGGAGGACTGATCAATATAGAGGTATCAGGAGGACTGATCAATATAGAAGTGTCAGGAGGACTGATCAATATAGAAGTGTCAGGAGGATTTATCAATATAGACGTATCAGGAGGACTGATCAATACAGAAGTGTCAGGAGGATTTATCAATAAAGAGGTGTCAGAAGGACTGATCAATATAGAAGTGTCAGGAGGACTGATCAATATAGAAGTGTCAGGAGGACTGATCAATATAGAAGTGTCAGGAGGACTGATCAATATAGAAGTGTCAGGAGGACTGATCAATATAGAAGTGTCAGGAGGACTGATCAATATAGAAGTGTCAGGAGGACTGATCAATATAGAAGTGTCAGGAGGACTGATCAATATAGAGGTGTCAGGAGGACTGATCAATATAGAGGTGTCAGGAGGACTGATCAATATAGAAGTGTCAGGAGGACTGATCAATATAGAAGTGTCAGGAGGACTGATCAATATAGAGGAATCAGGAGGACTGATCAATACAGAAGTGTCAGGAGGACTGATCAATATAGAAGTGTCAGGAGGACTGATCAATATAGAAGTGTCAGGAGGACTGATCAATATAGAAGTGTCAGGAGGACTGATCAATATAGAAGTGTCAGGAGGACTGATCAATATAGAAGTGTCAGGAGGACTGATCAATATAGAAGTGTCAGGAGGACTGATCAATATTGAAGTGTCAGGAGGACTGATCAATATAGAAGTGTCAGGAGGACTGATCAATATAGAAGTGTCAGGAGGACTGATCAATATAGAAGTGTCAGGAGGACTGATCAATATAGAAGTGTCAGGAGGACTGATCAATATAGAGGTATCAGGAGGACTGATCAATATAGAGGTATCAGGAGGACTGATCAATATAGAAGTGTCAGGAGGACTGATCAATATAGAAGTGTCAGGAGGACTGATCAATATAGAAGTGTCAGGAGGACTGATCAATATAGAAGTGTCAGGAGGACTGATCAATATAGAAGTGTCAGGAGGACTGATCAATATTGAAGTGTCAGGAGGACTGATCAATATAGAAGTGTCAGGAGGACTGATCAATATAGAAGTGTCAGGAGGACTGATCAATATAGAAGTGTCAGGAGGACTGATCAATATAGAGGTATCAGGAGGACTGATCAATATAGAAGTGTCAGGAGGACTGATCAATATAGAAGTGTCAGAGGACTGATCAATATAGAAGTGTCAGGAGGACTGATCAATATAGAGGTATCAGGAGGACTGATCAATATAGAAGTGTCAGGAGGACTGATCAATATAGAGGTATCAGGAGGACTGATCAATATAAAAGTGTCAGGAGGATTGATCAATATAGAAGTGTCAGGAGGACTGATCAATATAGAAGTGTCAGGAGGACTGATCAATATAGAAGTGTCAGGAGGACTGATCAATATAGAAGTGTCAGGAGGACTGATCAATATAGAAGTGTCAGGAGGACTGATCAATATAGAAGTATCAGGAGGACTGATCAATATAGAGGTATCAGGAGGACTGATCAATTTAGAAGTGTCAGGAGGATTGATCAATATAGAAGTATCAGGAGGACTGATCAATATAGAGGTATCAGGAGGACTGATCAATATAGAAGTGTCAGGAGGACTGATCAATATAGAAGTGTCAGGAGGACTGATCAATATAGAAGTGTCAGGAGGACTGATCAATATAGAGGTGTCAGGAGGACTGATCAATATAGAAGTGTCAGGAGGACTGATCAATATAGAAGTGTCAGGAGGACTGATCAATATAGAAGTGTCAGGAGGACTGATCAATATAGAAGTGTCAGGAGGACTGATCAAGTGTCAGGAGGATTTATCAATATAGACGTATCAGGAGGACTGATCAATACAGAAGTGTCAGGAGGATTTATCAATAAAGAGGTGTCAGAAGGACTGATCAATATAGAAGTGTCAGGAGGACTGATCAATATAGAAGTGTCAGGAGGACTGATCAATATAGAAGTGTCAGGAGGACTGATCAATATAGAAGTGTCAGGAGGACTGATCAATATAGAAGTGTCAGGAGGACTGATCAATATAGAAGTGTCAGGAGGACTGATCAATATAGAAGTGTCAGGAGGACTGATCAATATAGAGGTGTCAGGAGGACTGATCAATATAGAGGTGTCAGGAGGACTGATCAATAAAGAAGTGTCAGGAGGACTGATCAATATAGAAGTGTCAGGAGGACTGATCAATATAGAGGAATCAGGAGGACTGATCAATACAGAAGTGTCAGGAGGACTGATCAATATAGAAGTGTCAGGAGGACTGATCAATATAGAAGTGTCAGGAGGACTGATCAATATAGAAGTGTCAGGAGGACTGATCAATATAGAAGTGTCAGGAGGACTGATCAATATAGAAGTGTCAGGAGGACTGATCATTATAGAAGTGTCAGGAGGACTGATCAATATTGAAGTGTCAGGAGGACTGATCAATATAGAAGTGTCAGGAGGACTGATCAATATACAAGTGTCAGGAGGACTGATCAATATAGAAGTGTCAGGAGGACTGATCAATATAGAAGTGTCAGGAGGACTGATCAATATAGAGTTATCAGGAGGACTGATCAATATAGAGGTATCAGGAGGACTGATCAATATAGAAGTGTCAGGAGGACTGATCAATATAGAAGTGTCAGGAGGACTGATCAATATAGAAGTGTCAGGAGGACTGATCAATATAGAAGTGTCAGGAGGACTGATCAATATTGAAGTGTCAGGAGGACTGATCAATATAGAAGTGTCAGGAGGACTGATCAATATAGAAGTGTCAGGAGGACTGATCAATATAGAAGTGTCAGGAGGACTGATCAATATAGAGGTATCAGGAGGACTGATCAATATAGAAGTGTCAGGAGGACTGATCAATATAGAAGTGTCAGGAGGACTGATCAATATAGAAGTGTCAGGAGGACTGATCAATATAGAGGTATCAGGAGGACTGATCAATATAGAAGTGTCAGGAGGACTGATCAATATAGAGGTATCAGGAGGACTGATCAATATAAAAGTGTCAGGAGGACTGATCAATATAGAAGTGTCAGGAGGACTGATCAATATAGAAGTGTCAGGAGGACTGATCAATATAGAAGTGTCAGGAGGACTGATCAATATAGAAGTGTCAGGAGGACTGATCAATATAGAAGTGTCAGGAGGACTGATCAATATAGAGGTGTCAGGAGGACTGATCAATATAGAAGTGTCAGGAGGACTGATCAATATAGAAGAGTCAGGAGGACTGATCAATATAGAGGTGTCAGGAGGAATGATCAATATAGAAGTGTCAGGAGGACTGATCAATATAGAAGTGTCAGGAGGACTGATCAATATAGAGGAATCAGGAGGACTGATCAATATAGAAGTGTCAGGAGGACTGATCAATATAGAAGAGTCAGGAGGACTGATCAATATAGAGGTGTCAGGAGGAATGATCAATATAGAAGTGTCAGGAGGACTGATCAATATAGAAGTGTCAGGAGGACTGATCAATATAGAGGAATCAGGAGGACTGATCAATATAGAAGTATCAGGAGGACTGATCAATATAGAGGTATCAGGAGGACTGATCAATTTAGAAGTGTCAGGAGGATTGATCAATATAGAAGTATCAGGAGGACTGATCAATATAGAGGTATCAGGAGGACTGATCAATATAGAATGTCAGGAGGACTGATCAATATAGAAGAGTCAGGAGGACTGATCAATATGGAGGTGTCAGGAGGAATGATCAATATAGAAGTGTCAGGAGGACTGATCAATATAGAAGTGTCAGGAGGACTGATCAATATAGAAGTGTCAGGAGGACTGATCAATATAGAAGTATCAGGAGGACTGATCAATATAGAGGTATCAGGAGGACTGATCAATTTAGAAGTGTCAGGAGGATTGATCAATATAGAAGTATCAGGAGGACTGATCAATATAGAGGTATCAGGAGGACTGATCAATATAGAAGTGTCAGGAGGACTGATCAATATAGAAGTGTCAGGAGGATTTATCAATATAGACGTATCAGGAGGACTGATCAATACAGAAGTGTCAGGAGGATTTATCAATAAAGAGGTGTCAGAAGGACTGATCAATATAGAAGTGTCAGGAGGACTGATCAATATAGAAGTGTCAGGAGGACTGATCAATATAGAAGTGTCAGGAGGACTGATCAATATAGAAGTGTCAGGAGGACTGATCAATATAGAAGTGTCAGGAGGACTGATCAATATAGAAGTGTCAGGAGGACTGATCAATATAGAAGTGTCAGGAGGACTGATCAATATAGAGGTGTCAGGAGGACTGATCAATATAGAGGTGTCAGGAGGACTGATCAATATAGAAGTGTCAGGAGGACTGATCAATATAGAAGTGTCAGGAGGACTGATCAATATAGAGGAATCAGGAGGACTGATCAATACAGAAGTGTCAGGAGGACTGATCAATATAGAAGTGTCAGGAGGACTGATCAATATAGAAGTGTCAGGAGGACTGATCAATATAGAAGTGTCAGGAGGACTGATCAATATAGAAGTGTCAGGAGGACTGATCAATATAGAAGTGTCAGGAGGACTGATCAATATAGAAGTGTCAGGAGGACTGATCAATATTGAAGTGTCAGGAGGACTGATCAATATAGAAGTGTCAGGAGGACTGATCAATATAGAAGTGTCAGGAGGACTGATCAATATAGAAGTGTCAGGAGGACTGATCAATATAGAAGTGTCAGGAGGACTGATCAATATAGAGGTATCAGGAGGACTGATCAATATAGAGGTATCAGGAGGACTGATCAATATAGAAGTGTCAGGAGGACTGATCAATATAGAAGTGTCAGGAGGACTGATCAATATAGAAGTGTCAGGAGGACTGATCAATATAGAAGTGTCAGGAGGACTGATCAATATAGAAGTGTCAGGAGGACTGATCAATATTGAAGTGTCAGGAGGACTGATCAATATAGAAGTGTCAGGAGGACTGATCAATATAGAAGTGTCAGGAGGACTGATCAATATAGAAGTGTCAGGAGGACTGATCAATATAGAGGTATCAGGAGGACTGATCAATATAGAAGTGTCAGGAGGACTGATCAATATAGAAGTGTCAGAGGACTGATCAATATAGAAGTGTCAGGAGGACTGATCAATATAGAGGTATCAGGAGGACTGATCAATATAGAAGTGTCAGGAGGACTGATCAATATAGAGGTATCAGGAGGACTGATCAATATAAAAGTGTCAGGAGGATTGATCAATATAGAAGTGTCAGGAGGACTGATCAATATAGAAGTGTCAGGAGGACTGATCAATATAGAAGTGTCAGGAGGACTGATCAATATAGAAGTGTCAGGAGGACTGATCAATATAGAAGTGTCAGGAGGACTGATCAATATAGAAGTATCAGGAGGACTGATCAATATAGAGGTATCAGGAGGACTGATCAATTTAGAAGTGTCAGGAGGATTGATCAATATAGAAGTATCAGGAGGACTGATCAATATAGAGGTATCAGGAGGACTGATCAATATAGAAGTGTCAGGAGGACTGATCAATATAGAAGTGTCAGGAGGACTGATCAATATAGAAGTGTCAGGAGGACTGATCAATATAGAGGTGTCAGGAGGACTGATCAATATAGAAGTGTCAGGAGGACTGATCAATATAGAAGTGTCAGGAGGACTGATCAATATAGAAGTGTCAGGAGGACTGATCAATATAGAAGTGTCAGGAGGACTGATCAAGTGTCAGGAGGATTTATCAATATAGACGTATCAGGAGGACTGATCAATACAGAAGTGTCAGGAGGATTTATCAATAAAGAGGTGTCAGAAGGACTGATCAATATAGAAGTGTCAGGAGGACTGATCAATATAGAAGTGTCAGGAGGACTGATCAATATAGAAGTGTCAGGAGGACTGATCAATATAGAAGTGTCAGGAGGACTGATCAATATAGAAGTGTCAGGAGGACTGATCAATATAGAAGTGTCAGGAGGACTGATCAATATAGAAGTGTCAGGAGGACTGATCAATATAGAGGTGTCAGGAGGACTGATCAATATAGAGGTGTCAGGAGGACTGATCAATAAAGAAGTGTCAGGAGGACTGATCAATATAGAAGTGTCAGGAGGACTGATCAATATAGAGGAATCAGGAGGACTGATCAATACAGAAGTGTCAGGAGGACTGATCAATATAGAAGTGTCAGGAGGACTGATCAATATAGAAGTGTCAGGAGGACTGATCAATATAGAAGTGTCAGGAGGACTGATCAATATAGAAGTGTCAGGAGGACTGATCAATATAGAAGTGTCAGGAGGACTGATCATTATAGAAGTGTCAGGAGGACTGATCAATATTGAAGTGTCAGGAGGACTGATCAATATAGAAGTGTCAGGAGGACTGATCAATATACAAGTGTCAGGAGGACTGATCAATATAGAAGTGTCAGGAGGACTGATCAATATAGAAGTGTCAGGAGGACTGATCAATATAGAGTTATCAGGAGGACTGATCAATATAGAGGTATCAGGAGGACTGATCAATATAGAAGTGTCAGGAGGACTGATCAATATAGAAGTGTCAGGAGGACTGATCAATATAGAAGTGTCAGGAGGACTGATCAATATAGAAGTGTCAGGAGGACTGATCAATATTGAAGTGTCAGGAGGACTGATCAATATAGAAGTGTCAGGAGGACTGATCAATATAGAAGTGTCAGGAGGACTGATCAATATAGAAGTGTCAGGAGGACTGATCAATATAGAGGTATCAGGAGGACTGATCAATATAGAAGTGTCAGGAGGACTGATCAATATAGAAGTGTCAGGAGGACTGATCAATATAGAAGTGTCAGGAGGACTGATCAATATAGAGGTATCAGGAGGACTGATCAATATAGAAGTGTCAGGAGGACTGATCAATATAGAGGTATCAGGAGGACTGATCAATATAAAAGTGTCAGGAGGACTGATCAATATAGAAGTGTCAGGAGGACTGATCAATATAGAAGTGTCAGGAGGACTGATCAATATAGAAGTGTCAGGAGGACTGATCAATATAGAAGTGTCAGGAGGACTGATCAATATAGAAGTGTCAGGAGGACTGATCAATATAGAGGTGTCAGGAGGACTGATCAATATAGAAGTGTCAGGAGGACTGATCAATATAGAAGAGTCAGGAGGACTGATCAATATAGAGGTGTCAGGAGGAATGATCAATATAGAAGTGTCAGGAGGACTGATCAATATAGAAGTGTCAGGAGGACTGATCAATATAGAGGAATCAGGAGGACTGATTAATACAGAAGTGTCAGGAGGACTGATCAATATAGAAGTGTCAGGAGGACTGATCAATATAGAAGTGTCAGGAGGACTGATCAATATAGAGGTATCAGGAGGACTGATCAATATAAAAGTGTCAGGAGGACTGATCAATATAGAAGTGTCAGGAGGACTGATCAATATAGAAGTGTCAGGAGGACTGATCAATATAGAAGTGTCAGGAGGACTGATCAATATAGAAGTGTCAGGAGGACTGATCAATATAGAAGTGTCAGGAGGACTGATCAATATAGAGGTGTCAGGAGGACTGATCAATATAGAAGTGTCAGGAGGACTGATCAATATAGAGGTGTCAGGAGGACTGATCAATATAGAAGTGTCAGGAGGACTGATCAATATAGAAGTGTCAGGAGGACTGATCAATATAGAGGTGTCAGGAGGAATGATCAATATAGAAGTGTCAGGAGGACTGATCAATATAGAGGTGTCAGGAGGACTGATCAATATAGAGGTGTCAGGAGGAATGATCAATATAGAAGTGTCAGGAGGACTGATCAATATAGAAGTGTCAGGAGGACTGATCAATATAGAGGAATCAGGAGGACTGATTAATACAGAAGTGTCAGGAGGACTGATCAATATAGAAGTGTCAGGAGGACTGATCAATATAGAAGTGTCAGGAGGACTGATCAATATAGAGGTATCAGGAGGACTGATCAATATAAAAGTGTCAGGAGGACTGATCAATATAGAAGTGTCAGGAGGACTGATCAATATAGAAGTGTCAGGAGGACTGATCAATATAGAAGTGTCAGGAGGACTGATCAATATAGAAGTGTCAGGAGGACTGATCAATATAGAAGTGTCAGGAGGACTGATCAATATAGAGGTGTCAGGAGGACTGATCAATATAGAAGTGTCAGGAGGACTGATCAATATAGAAGTGTCAGGAGGACTGATCAATATAGAAGTGTCAGGAGGACTGATCAATATAGAAGTGTCAGGAGGACTGATCAATATAGAGGAATCAGGAGGACTGATCAATACAGAAGTGTCAGGAGGACTGATCAATATAGAAGTGTCAGGAGGACTGATCAATATAGAAGTGTCAGGAGGACTGATCAATATAGAAGTGTCAGGAGGACTGATCAATATAGAAGTGTCAGGAGGACTTATCAATATTGAAGTGTCAGGAGGACTGATCAATATAGAAGTGTTAGGAGGACTGATCAATATAGAGGTGTCAGGAGGACTGATCAATATAGAAGTGTCAGGAGGACTGATCAATATAGAGGTGTCAGGAGGACTGATCAATATAGAAGTGTCAGGAGGACTGATCAATATAGAAGTGTCAGGAGGACTGATCAATATAGAGGAATCAGGAGGACTGATCAATACAGAAGTGTCAGGAGGACTGATCAATATAGAAGTGTCAGGAGGACTGATCAATATAGAAGTGTCAGGAAGACTGATCAATATAGAAGTGTCAGGAGGACTGATCAATATAGAAGTGTCAGGAGGACTGATCAATATAGAAGTGTCAGGAGGACTGATCAATATAGAAGTGTCAGGAGGACTGATCAATATTGAAGTGTCAGGAGGACTGATCAATATTGAAGTGTCAGGAGGACTGATCAATATAGAGGTATCAGGAGGACTGATCAATATTGAAGTGTCAGGAGGACTGATCAATATAGAGGTGTCAGGAGGACTGATCAATATAGAGGTGTCAGGAGGACTGATCAATATAGAAGTGTCAGGAGGACTGATCAATATAGAAGTGTCAGGAGGACTGATCAATATAGAGGTGTCAGGAGAACTCATCAATATAGAAGTGTCAGGAGGACTGATCAATATTGAAGTGTCAGGAGGACTGATCAATATAGAAGTGTCAGGAGGACTGATCAATATAGAAGTGTCAATCAGACTGGCGGCCTCGACCAATCAGAGACGCGGGATTTCTACGTCGATGCTGTGTCGGTCTCTGATTGGTCGAGGCCTGGCGGCCTCGACCAATCAGAGAGCCGGGATTTCCAGGACAGACAGACAGACAGACAGACAGACGGAAAAACCCTTAGACAATTATATATATAGATAGCTTCATGTTTGGGACGCTGTTCTTGGGGCTGTACTCATCCTTCTTCTTCCTCCAAACATGGCGAGTGGAGTTGATACCAAAAAGTTCTATTTTGGTCTCATCTGACAATATAACCTTTTCCCATGCCTCCTATGGATCATCTAGATGGTCATTAGGGAACTTCAATCTGGTCTGGACATGTGCTGGTGTGAGTAGGGGGGCCTTACGTGCCCTGCAGAATTTTAATCCACAAAGCAGTAGTGTGTTAATAACGGTAATGTTTGAGACTGTGGTCGCAGCTCTCTTCAGATCACTGACCAGGACTTCCTGTGTAATTCTGGGCTGATTTATGACCTTTCCCAGAATCATCCTTAACTGACGAGGCGAGATTTTGCATGGAGCCCCAGACCGAGAAAGATTGACAGTCATCTTGTGCTTCTTCCATTTTCTAATAATTGTGCCAACAGTTGTTGCCTTCTCACCAAACTGCTAGGCTATTGTCCTGTAGCCCATCCCAGCTTTGTGCAGGTCTACAATTTTGTTCCTGGTGTCCTTAGACAGCTCTTTGGTCATGGTGGAGAGGGTGGAGAGGTTGGAGTGTGATTGATTAAGTGTGTGAACAGCCATCTTTTATACAGGTAACAAATTGAAACAGGTGCAATTAATACAGGTAATGAGTGCAGAGTAGGAGGGCTTCTTAAAGAAAGGCTAACAGGTCTGTGAGAGCCAGAATTCTTGCTGGTTGGTACATGATCAAATACTTATTTCATGCCGTAAAATGCAATTTAATTATTTGAAAATCATACAATGTGATGTTCTGTTTTTTATTTTTAGATTCTGTTTGTCACAGTTGAAGTGTACCTACGATAAAAATTAGACCTCTCCATTCTTTGCAGGTGGGAAAACTTGCAAAATTGGCAGTGCATCAAAAATTTATTTTTCCCATTGTAAAAGGGTTGTGGCCCACTCTTGCACAGGGGCCCACCAGAGGATTCTCCTGTTCCCCCGTGGGCCAGTCCAATCCTGTCTGCAAAGAGTTTGCATGTTCTCTCTGTGTTTGCGTGGGTTTCTTAGCACACTCCAAATACATACTGGTAGGGAATTTACTGAGCCCCACTGGCCGCAGTGATGAAAAATTTCTGTAAAAGGTTGTAGAATTTATTGGGGCTAAATATATAAATAATCCTATGTCACACATACTCGATTCTGATATGTAGTCTATGTGTACTTCCATTTATATACATGTATCTGCCTCTCCAGTACCTCAGATGAATAAACTGCCATTATATTAGAGTGGGAGTTTTGCCAAATCAGATTTCACATTGAGAAATGCTTACAACGTAGAAGCGTATGGTCAGCAGGATTATCCATATGTTTCACTGAAGATATGTACAGGATTTGGGAGCCCAGCGTTTGGCTTGGTCAGTGGTGGAAATATGCTTCTGATGATATGTCAAAGATATTCAGGCTCTAGAACGGAGAGACAAGATAAACAGCGGTGATGAATAAAGGAAAAAAGAAACACTCTGATCCTTGTAGAAACGGGAAACAGCAGCGGATACCAAGGCATCTGCTTGCCACTGTATGCTTATCATCTCCATTGCACACTCAAACTCATATATATAATGTAATCAATAGACTAATCATTGTAATAGCCGAACAGCATCACAAGAATACAAACTACAGAATTATTGCGGTCGATGGGACTCTAAAAAATTCTACAAGACATGGTCCTTTCTTTTATTTTTTTATTTTTATAACAACCATTCCAATCATTAATTTCAGAGAAATAACCTACAGAAATATAATAATAGCAATAATAATAATAATAATAATTATTATTATCTCTTTCTATAATATGGAATAAATATGGTACTGTGCAGTCAGTGCCAGACACAGACGGAAGAGGGTTCCTGTGCAAGAACAGTATATGGGCCCCTCTTTGTGTCTGTGTTAGGACCTGCTTGCCGATTCACAGGTGAGAGTGGGGCCCCTGACTCTACGGGCCCCTGTGCAGCTGCACATGTTGTACCAATGATATGTCAGTGCTAGAGCTTATGTACATAATAGTACTGCTACTTTAATGCATTTCTACCCTAACCAGAAAAACCATATAATAAAATACAGAGTAGAACAAAAACTGCAAAAATGTAAAATACAGACTATAAACAGAATATAGTTCCTTTTTTGCACCGTATATCCTTGTGATGACCTCACACCTCTCCATGCCATCTTGATGTTGCCTGCCTAGTCATACTGGGAAATACCTTCATATACTTACACAATTCTCGTCAATGGTATTTTTCTATTTTGGATACATTGTATATTTATGAATATTTCTCTATGTAGATGCTGCTATGTTTGCTTCAGTGGACTATATACACCGGCTATATGCTTGCAATATTATAATTACATATTCATTGTCAGTACTTTCAAGTGTTTGAGATATATATGACCTTTTTACTGCTTCTGCTACAATGGTCGTATGTTGGTTATTGTATTGTTGCATTCATTTGTGACACAATGCTGATTTGCATGCAGTTGTGATATATTCCATTTTATTATCCATACATTGTCCCTATGAAATTTATTGTGTATTAAACTATATTCTATTGTCTTATTAGTAACTGAACACCTTTTGTCAATCTTCTAAAGCTGTTTTACCATTCTCACCAGTTTTCAGCACATATAAGCTACCATTTGTCATGCCCAGTCAATTCAGCACCGTGGACTAGCACACATCCATGCCCTGTTCCCGCTATCCCCGCCGGCTCTCTGTGTCAGTATGGAGCGGCTGACAGCAGGTCATATATTCCAATGTGACCACAACATCACCCCCCATGATGCGGACGCCAGTCGACATCGCGGCTGCCATGTCAATGTATGTGTCACTTCCGGTCTTCGGCAACATGTATTTCCGATGCGTGTCGACTTTTAAACCCCAGTTCGGCACCACACTACATGTCCTCGGACAATGGTTGGTTTCCGAAACGCGAGTTGGGGTGGACACACAGGCAGAATGAGCCCCTGCTCTATTCGTATGAGCCAGCAGGTATAACATTTTCTTACATTTCTTCCGGAGATCATGGTGTTACCTTGGCTACAATGCTTATACTGCTAATCTAAGGTTAATCTACTATAGAATTGTCTAAGGGTCACTTCCATCTTTCTGTCTTTCCTTCTTTCTGTTGCGGATATTCATTGGTCGTGGCCTCTGTCTGTCATGGAAATCCAAGTCGCTGATTGGTCGCGGTAGAACAGCCACGACCAATCAGCGATGGGCACAGTCCGGAAGAAAATGGCCACTCCTTACTCCCTGCAGTCAGCGCCCGCTCTATACTCCCCTCCAGTCACCACTCACACAGGGTTAATGTCGGCGGTAACGGATCACATTATGCCGCGGTTAACGCACTCCGTAACCGCTGCTATTAACCCTATGTGTCCCCAACTTTTTACTATTGATGCTGCCTATGCAGCATCAATAGTAAAAAGATCTAATGTTAAAAGTAATAAAAAAACAAAAAACCTGCTATTCTCACCCTCCGTCGTCCGATGATGCACTCGCGCCTGCCGCCATCTTCCGTTCCCGGCGATGCATTGCGAAATTACCCAGAAGACTTAGCAGTCTCGCAAGACTGCTAAGTCATCTGGGTAATTTTGCAATGCATCCTGGGAACGGAGGCTGGAAGGAGCCGCGCGCGCATCGCCAGAGGTTTGCTGGATCTACGCTGGATCCCCGCGGGTGAGTATATAACTATTTTTTATTTTAATTATTTTTTTAACAGGGATATGGTGCTCACACTGCTGTATAATACGTGGGCTGTGTTAGATACCGCGTGGCTGCTATATACTACATAGGCAGTGTTATATACTATGTGGGCTGTGTTCTATACTGCGTGGGCTGTGCTATATATTACATGGCCACTGTTATATACTGCGTGGGCAGTGTTATATACTACGTGGCTGCTATATACTGCGTGGGCAGTGTTATATACTATGTGGCTGCTATATACTGCGTGTGCTGTGCTATATATTACGTGGCCAGTGTTATATACTGCGTGGCCTGTGTTATATACTATGTCGCTTGTGTTATATACTGTGTGGCTGCTATATACTGTGTGGGCTGTGTTATATAGTACGTAGCTGTGTTATATACTGCGTGGCCACTGTTATATATTGCGTGGCCTGTATAAACGCATCGGATATTCTACAATATGTATGCATATAGCGCCACATAGTATATAGCACAGGCCACATAGTATTTGTCTGCTATATACGACATGGCTCCTATATACTACGTGACCTGTGCTATATACTATGTGACTGCTATATACATACATAAATACATATTCTAGAATACCCGATGCGTTAGAATTGGGCCACCATCTCGTTACTTATAATATGCCTTTTATTGGTAACCCTAACTCATGCCTATATGTATGGTCTGACACCACGCCACTTGGTTTTCCATGCAGGGTTAACTAGAATTCTAATTTTGCACATTTTTGCTAGATGTGTTCTATTTATTACACTATCTTATTGCGGTATAGCTCATTGGTCTGTGTGTCCATGCACGTTCTGTGTATATGTCTTGTATCCACATTTCTCTCTAGCCTGTTTTTTACTAAATTTCAATAAAGATTTGCTACATTTTACTCTACATGGGGCTCTATGATCGTCTCTTTTCCTTCCCTTTTCATCGTTACGCTCTTATGATGTCATCAACTGAGCCGATTTATTCCATTATAATAGTGGCAGTTTCTGTTACATTACATTGCAGGTTTTTACACATTCCCCTAATTATCCACTTACTTCCATGAGCTACTTGTATTAATGAAAAGCAGTGTAGAACAAAAACTGTGTAAAATGTAAAATACGGACTATAACGAGAATATGCACTCTATCAAAAAGTTCCAAATTTGGTTTTAAGCCTCAAACACCTGGATAATGGTGTGGATAGGAGCGTGTAGAGACTCAAACTCACAGTGCCAAAAGACCCCGATACACATTAAACGAAAGTCTTTCTAAGTCATCAAATTTGGTTGGATTGTCTGACAATTTAACCCCTTCATGACCCAGCCTATTTTGACCTTAATGACCTGGCCGTTTTTTGCAATTCTGACCAGTGTCCCTTTATGAGGTAATAACTCAGGAACGCTTCAACGGATCCTAGCGGTTCTGAGATTGTTTTTTCGTGACATATTGGGCTTCATGTTAGTGGTAAATTTAGGTCAATAAATTCTGCGTTTATTTGTGATAAAAACGGAAATTTGGCGAAAATTTTGAAAATTTCGCAATTTTCACATTTTGAATTTTTATTCTGTTAAACCAGAGAGTTATGTGACACAAAATAGTTAATAAATAACATTTCCCACATGTCTACTTTACACCAGCACAATTTTGGAAACAAAATTTTTTTTTGCTAGGAAGTTATAAGAGTTAAAATTTGACCAGCGATTTCTCATTTTTACAACGAAATTTACAAAACCATTTTTTTTAGGGACCACCTCACATTTGAAGTCAGTTTGAGGGGTCTATATGGCTGAAAATACCCAAAAGTGACACCATTCTAAAAAATGCACCCCTCAAGGTGCTCAAAACCACATTCAAGAAGTTTTTTAACCCTTCAGGTGCTTCACAGCAGCAGAAGCAACATGGAAGGAAAAAATGAACATTTAACTTTTTAGTCACAAAAATTATCTTTTAGCAACATTTTTTTTATTTTCCCAATGGTACAAGGAGAAACTGAACCACGAAAGTTGTTGTCCAATTTGTCCTGAGTACGCTGATACCTCATATGTGGTGGTAAACCACTGTTTGGGCGCACGGCAGGGCTTGGAAGGGAAGGAGCGCCATTTGACTTTTTGAATGAAAAATTGGCTCCACTCTTTAGCGGACACCATGTCACGTTTGGAGAGCCCCCGTGTGCCTAAAAATTGGAGCTCCCCCACACGTGACCCCATTTTGGAAACTAGACGCCCCAAGGAACTTATCTAGATGCATAGTGAGAACTTTGAACCCCCGGGGGCTTCACAAATTGATCCGTAAAAATGAAAAAGTACTTTTTTTTCACAAAAAAATTCTTTTAGCCTCAATTTTTTTCATTTTCACATGGGTAACAGGATAAAATGGATCCTAAAATTTGTTGGGCAATTTCTCATGAGTACGCCGATACCTCACATGTGGGGGTAAACCACTGTTTGGGCACATGGTAAGGTTCGGAAGGGAAGGAGCGCCATTTGACTTTTTGAATGAAAAATTATCTCCATCGTTAGCGGACACCATGTCGTGTTTGGAGAGCCCCCGTGTGCCTAAACATTGGAGCTCCCCCACAAATGACCCCATTTTGGAAACTAGACCCCCCAAGGAACTTATCTAGATGCATATTGAGCACTTTAAACCCTCAGGTGCTTCACAAATTGATCTGTAAAAATGAAAAAGTACTTTTTTTTTCACAAAAAAATTCTTTTCGCCTCAGTTTTTAATTTTCACATGGGCAATAGGATAAAATGAATCCTAAAATTTGTTGGGCAATTTCTCCCGAGTACGCCGATACCTCATATGTGGGGGTAAACCACTGTTTGGGCACACGGCAGGGCTCGGAAGGGAAGGCGCGCCATTTGACTTTTTGAATGGAAAATTAGCTCCAATTGTTAGCGGACACCATGTCGCGTTTAGAGAGCCCCTGTGTGCCTATGCATTGGAGCTCCCCCACAAGTGACCCCATTTTGGAAACTAGACCCCCCAAGGAACTTATCTAGATGCATATTGAGCACTTTAAACCCCCAGGTGCTTCACAGAAGTTTATAATGCAGAGCCATGAAAATAAAAAATAATTTTTCTTTCCTCAAAAATGATTTTTAGCCTGGAATTTCCTATTTTGCCAAGGGTAATAGGAGAAATTGGACCGCAAATGTTGTTGTCCAGTTTGTCCTGAGTACGCTGATACCCCATATGTGGGGGTAAACCACTGTTTGGGCGCACGGCAGGGCTCGGAAGGGAAGGCACGCCAATTGGCTTTTTAAATGGAAAATTAGCTCCAATCATTAGCGGACACCATGTCACGTTTGGAGAGCCCCTGTGTGCCTAAACATTGGAGATCCCCCACATATGACCCCATTTTGGAAACTAGACCCCTAAAGGAACTAATCTAGATGTGTGGTGAGGACTTTGAACTTCCAAGTGCTTCACAGAAGTTTATAACGCAGAGCCATGAAAATAAAATAAAAATTTTATTTTCTCTAAAATGATTTTTTAGCCTGCAATTTATTATTTTCCCAAGGGTAAAAGGAGAAATTTGACCCCAAAAGTTGTTGTACAGTTTCTCCTGAGTACGCTGATACCCCATATGTGGGGGTAAACCACAGTTTGGGCACATGTCGGGGCTCGGAAGTCAAGTAGTGACATTTTGAAATGCAGACTTTGATGGAATGCTCTGCGGGCGTTACGTTGCGTTTGCAGAGCCCCTGATGTGGCTAAACAGTAGAAACCCCCCACAAGTGACCCCATTTTAGAAACTAGACCCCGAAAGGAACTTATCTAGATGTGAGGTGAGCACTTTGAACCCCCAAGTGCTTCACAGAAGTTTATAACACAGAGCAGTGAAAATAATAAATACGTTTTCTTTCCTCAAAAATAATTTTTTAGCCCAGAATTTTTTATTTTCCCAAGGGTTACAGGAGAAATTGGACCCCAAAAGTTGTTGTCCAGTTTCTCCTGAGTACGCTGATACCCCATATGTGGGGGTAAACCACTGTTTGGGCACACGTCGGGGCTCAGAAGGGAAGTAGTGACTTTTGAAATGCAGACTTTGATGGAATGGTCTGCGGGCGTCACGTTGCGTTTGCAGAGCCCCTGGTGTGCCTAAACAGTAGAAACCCCCCACAAGTGACCCCATTTTGGAAACTAGACCCCCCAAGGAACTTATCTAGATATGTGGTGAGCACTTTGAACCCCCAAGTGCTTCACAGACGTTTACAACGCAGAGCCGTGAAAATAAAAAATCATTTTTCTTTCCTCAAAAATGATGTTTTAGCAAGCAATTTTTTATTTTCTCAAGGGTAACAGGAGAAATTGGACCCCAGTAATTGTTGCCCAGTTTGTCCTGAGTACGCTGATACCCCATATGTGGGGGTAAACCACTGTTTGGGCACATGTCGGGGCTCGGAAGTCAAGTAGTGACGTTTTGAAATGCAGACTTTGATGGAATGGTCTGCGGGCGTCACGTTGCGTTTGCAGAGCCCCTGGTGTGCCTAAACAGTAGAAACCCCCCACAAGTGACCCCATTTTGGAAACTAGACCCCCCAAGGAACTTATCTAGATATGTGGTGAGCACTTTGAACCCCCAAGTGCTTCACAGACGTTTACAACGCAGAGCCGTGAAAATAAAAAATCATTTTTCTTTCCTCAAAAATGATGTTTTAGCAAGCAATTTTTTATTTTCTCAAGGGTAACAGGAGAAATTGGACCCCAGTAATTGTTGCCCAGTTTGTCCTGAGTACGCTGATACCCCATATGTGGGGGTAAACCACTGTTTGGGCACATGTCGGGGCTCGGAAGTCAAGTAGTGACGTTTTGAAATGCAGACTTTGATGGAATGGTCTGCGGGCGTAACGTTGCGTTTGCAGAGCCCCTGGTGTGCCTAAACAGTAGAAACCCCCCACAAGTGACCCCATTTTGGAAACTAGACCCCCCAAGGAACTTATCTAGATATGTGGTGAGCACTTTGAACCCCCAAGTGCTTCACAGACGTTTACAACGCAGAGCCGTGAAAATAAAAAATCATTTTACTTTCCTCAAAAATGATGTTTTAGCAAGCAATTTTTTATTTTCTCAAGGGTAACAGGAGAAATTGGACCCCAGTAATTGTTGCCCAGTTTGTCCTGAGTACACTGATACCCCATATGTGGGGGTAAACCACTGTTTGGGCACACGTCGGGGCTCGGAAGGGAAGGAGCACCATTTGACTTTTTGAATAAAAGATTGGCTGGAATCAATGGTGGCGCCATGTTGCGTTTGGAGACCCCCTGATGTGCCTAAACAGTGGAAACCCCTCAATTCTAACGCCAACACACCCCTAACCCTTATCCCAACTGTAGCCGTAACCCTAACCACAACCCTAACCGCAACACACCCCTAACCACAACCCTAACCCCAACACACCCCTAACCCTAACCACAACCCTAATTCCAACCCAACCCTAACCCTAAGGCTATGTACCCACGTTGCGGATTCGTGTGAGATTTTTCCGCACCATTTTTGAAAAATCCGCGGGTAAAAGGCACTGCGTTTTACCTGCGGATTTACTGCGGATTTCACCTGCGGATTCCTATTGAGGAATAGGTGTAAAACGCTGCGGAATCCGCACAAAGAATTGACATGCTGCGGAAAATACAACGCAGCGTTTCCGTGCGGTATTTTCCGCACCATGGGCACAGCGGATTTGGTTTTCCATAGGTTTACATGGTACTGTAAACCTGATGGAACACTGCTGCGGATCCGCAGCGGCCAATCCGCTGCGGATCCGCAGCCAAATCTGCACCGTGTGCACATAGCCTAATTCTAAAGGTATGTGCACACGCTTCGGAAAACGCTGCGGATCCGCAGCAGTTTCCCATGAGTGTACAGTTCAATGTAAACCTATGGGAAACAAAAATCGCTGTACACATGCTGCGGAAAAACTGCACGGAAACGCAGCGGTTTACATTCCGCAGCATGTCACTTCTTTCTGCGGATTCCACAGCGGTTTTACAACTGCTCCAATAGAAAATCGCAGTTGTAAAACCGCAGTGAAATGCGCAGAAAAACCGCGGTAAATCTGCCATAAATCCGCAGCGGTTTAGCACTGCGGATTTATCAAATCCGCTGCGGAAAAATCCGCAGAGGACCAGAATACGTGTGCACATACCGAAACCCTAACCCTACCCCTAACCCTAACCCTACCCCTAACCCTACCCCTACCCCTAACCCTACCCCTAACCCTACCCCTAACCCTACCCCTACCCCTAACCCTACCCCTAACCCTACCCCTAACCCTAACCCTAGTTCTAACTCCAACCTTAGTGAAAAAAAAAAAAAATTCTTTATTTTATTATTGTCCCTATCTATGGGGGACAAATGGGGGGGGGTCATTTACTTTTTTTTTATTTTGATCACTGAGATAGATTATATCACAGTGATCAAAATTCACATTGGAACGAATCTGCCGGCCGGCAGATTCGGCGGGCGCACTGCGCATGCGCCCGCCATTTTGGAACATGGCGGCGCTCGGGGAAGAAGACGGACGGGACCCCGCCAGGATCGGTAAGTATAAGGGGGGGAGATCAGGGCACAGGGGGGGGAGATCAGGGCACGGGGGGGCGTCGGAGCACGGGGGGGGAGGGATCGGAGCATGGGGGAGAGTGATCGGTGTGCGGGCGGGTGGATTGGTGTGCGGGCGGGTGGATCGGTGTGCAGGGGGGGTGGATCGGTGTGCAGGGGGGGTGGTTCGGAGCACGGGGGGGATCGGAGTGCGGGGGGGTTTGATTGGAGCACGGGGGGGTGTGATTGGAGCACGGGGGGAGCGGGCAGGAGGACGGGGGAGCGGAGCACAGGACGGAGGGGAGCGGGCCACAGATCGGGGGGCTGGGGGGGTGATCGGTGGGGTGGGGTGGGGGCACATTAGTATTTCCAGCCATGGCCGATGATATTGCAGCATCGGCCATGGCTGGATTGTAATATTTCACCATTTTTTTAGGTGAAATATTACAAATCGCTCTGATTGGCAGTTTCACTTTCAACAGCCAATCAGAGCGATCGTAGCCACGAGGGGGTGAAGCCACCCCCCCTGGGCTAAACTACCACTCCCCCTGTCCCTGCAGATCGGGTGAAATGGGAGTTAACCCTTTCACCCGGCCTGCAGGGACGCGATCTTTCTGTGACACAGCATATGCGTCACAGGTCGGATTGGCACCGACTTTCATGACGCATACGCTGTGTCACAGGTCGGGAAGGGGTTAAAGAGTGTGAGGGACTCAAGACTCTTCCAAGACAGATGATGTGGAAGGAGAAAATCATTGGGCAGAAAGGGGTCTGGCAGCAGTTTTTTCCCTTGTTGCTGTTGAAAACGTAAGACCTCTCAGCCGAGCGTTCCTGTGTAAGGGGGAGTCAGGAGAGATACCTATCTGCTGCACGAACGTTCATCAAGAGCCATTCCCTGTGTGTCTAGGTGTTTACATGAGCGCCTCCCATTCACTGACACAAGGGGGACTCTGAAAATAGCAAGGAACTGATAGACAAATTATAGCAGAGAAATGCATTCATTTATATTATATTATGAAAGTAGTCTGTATGTGATTTGTTTACTTTTGTACTCTCCAGTAAAAATAAAACTTCATATAAAAGTACATTAACCCCTTAAGGATCAGGGGTACTTCTGGTTTTGCATCATTGTTTGTGCTCCCCGTCTTCCCAGAGCCATAACTTTTTTACTTTTCTGTCGATATTGCCATGTGAGGGCTTGCTTTATGCAGAAGTTGTACTTTTGAACGACACAATTGGTTTTACCAAAGAGTGTATTGTAAAATGGGGAAAAAATTCAAAGTGCGTTAAAATTGCAAAAAAAAAAAAGTGCAATTCTGCCATTTTTTTCTTGGGGGGGGTTCTCATGTTCACTAAATGCTAAAACTGACCTGCCATTATGATTCTCCAGGTCATTATGAATTTGTAGATACCAAACATGTCTAGGTTCTTTCATATTTAAGTGGTGAAAAGAAAAATCTAAAGTTTGTCAAAAGAAAAAAAAAGTTGCCATTTTCCGAGACCTGTAGAGTCTCCATTAGGGTTGAGCGACCTTGACCTTTTTAGAGTCGAGTCGTGTTTCGCGAAACCCGGCTATCTTAGAAGTCGAGTCGAGTGGAATCCGCCGATTATCGCGAAACGTCGGGTATCGCCCGAAACACGAAACCCAATGCAAGTCAATGGGGGAGCATAGTCGGCAGTGAGTGGAGGCCAGGAAAACACCTACACTGCCCATTTTAATGGCAAAAACATCCATTCTTTTTACTGAAGCTTGTCAATCGTAATTTAGCTTATAATAATTGGAAGGCATTTGAAATTGGGGGTCATTTGGCTAAAGTTTTGGGGGGTAGGGCTGGTTCAAGTAATTAGTGGGCCCAGGAAATCTGGAATGCGTCACGGCAGTGGAGCAGGGAGAGGAAAGTATTTCAACTTTGCAAGTGCTGTGATCCTGAGCAAGCAGGGGGGGCCCACTCGTTGGCACTGGCACTGGCACAGGGCCCCTCAAAGTACAGCGGTGTGTTTGCACGGCGGGGGCGCCTCCCACCGGCAGCAACACTTTTGCGTACTATGAGAGGCCCTGTGCCAGTGACGTCGCCAACTAGTATTCCTCCCCCCACCTGATGAAGGAACCTGCTCTTTCATCTGCACCTTCCTCTTTGTCCCCGTGTAAGGTGGTATGGTATGCGGGAAGAGGAACCTGACTTTCAGCAGGGTCACAATCTTGCTGTGTAGCGTGCACGGGGAATTTAGCGTTATGGGTCAATGTACCAGCAGACTCATCTATCACTGGCTGGGCAATGGGCAGGATGAGGAGGAAACACAGATATATGCCCAAAGAATAAAGTGGGCTAAATGCAGTTCAAAATTGGTAACACAGGACTAACCAGGGGGCATTGCAGTGGAGGACAACTGGAATGAGAGGCTGACACAGAGAGTAGGCCCAAATCAGTAAGTAGTCGAAATGCAGTTCAAAATTGGCAACCGTAGTAAACAGGCGGCACAGCTTTGTTCAGTGGAGGAGAACAGCAAGGAGTGGCAGACACCGATAGTAGGCCCCAACCCAACTAGTAGGCCAAATGCAGTCTAACATTAACAACTACTTAACGAGAGCCTGAAAATGGAATTTCAGGACAGGAAACCAGGAGAACAGCAAGGAGTGGCAGACACCGATAGTAGGCCCCAACCCAACTAGTACGCCAAATGCAGTTGTTCCATTTAACCACAATTTAATGAGAGCCTGAACATAGAAGCTCAGGAAAGGCAACCTGGAGAACACCTTGTAGTGTAACACACCATCTCTCTACACCCCATACCCAATTTGTAGGCCTAATGCAGTGTAGTTTACAACAACTACTAAGCGAGAGCAGGAAGATCGAAGCAATGGCGAGGAAACCTGGGGAACACCTTGGAGTGGAACACACCATCTCTCTACACCCCATACCCAATTTGTAGGCCTAATGCACTGTAGTTTCCAACAACTACTAAACGAGAGCATTAAGATCGCAGCAATGGCGAGGAAACCTGGGGAACACCTTAGAGTGGAACACACCATCTCTCTACACCCCATACCCAATTTGTAGGCCTAATGCAGTGTAGTTTCCAACAACTACTAAACGAGAGTCGGAAGACCGAAGCAATGTGGATGAAACCTGGGGAACACCTTGGAGTGTAACACACCATCTCTCTACACCCCATACCCAATTTGTAGGCCTAATGCAGTGTAGTTTCCAACAACTACTAAACGAGAGCATTAAGATTGCAGCAATGGCGAGGAAACCTGGGGAACACCTTGGAGTGGAACACACCATCTCTCTACACCCCATACCCAATTTGTAGGCCTAATGCACTGTAGTTTCCAACAACTACTAAACGAGAGCAGGAAGATCGAAGCAATGGAGAGGAAACCTGGGGAACACCTTGGAGTGTAACACACTGTCTCTCTACACCCCATACCCAATTTGTAGGCCTAATGCAGTGTAGTTTCCAACAACTACTAAACGAGAGCAGGAAGATCGAAGCAATGGCGAGGAAACCTGGGGAACACCTTGGAGTGGAACACACCATCTCTCTACACCCCATACCCAATTTGTAGGCCTAATGCACTGTAGTTTCCAACAACTACTAAACGAGAGCATTAAGATTGCAGCAATGGCGAGGAAACCTGGGGAACACCTTGTAGTGGAACACACCATCTCTCTACACCCCATACCCAATTTGTAGGCCTAATGCACTGTAGTTTCCAACAACTACTAAACGACAGCATTAAGATCGCAGCAATGACGAGGAAACCTGGGGAACACCTTGGAGTGGAACACACCATCTCTACACCCCAGACCCAACTTGTAGGCCGAATGCAGTGTTGTTTTCAACAACTACTTAAGAAGAGCCTGAAGATCAAAGCTCAGAAAAGGCAACCCGGGGAACACCTTGGAGCGGCAGACACTGGTAGTAGGCTGTAAACCCCAAATTTTGGTCAATGGAGTTTATGAAATGTTCCAGGGGTACACAGGCAGCATTGGTGTGGTAAGCGGAGGACAATTTATATTTGGGACTGCAGACAGACTTTGTAGGCTGTCCCCTGTGGACCATGCATCCACAACATTAACCCAGTGCGCCGTAATGGACATCTAACCTTTCGTGGACATGCCTACTGGTCCATGCATCTGTTGTCAGGTGCACCTTTCTACTATTAGATAGCCAGACAGCATGGACAATGCAGATTTTTACATGATGCTGTAGTGCTGGGACGGCTTTTCTCGCAAAAGAAGTGACGACTGGGTAGCTCTTACCGTGGTACAGCGTAGTCCATCTGGGCTTTATAATTGTAAAATAGAGAATAAAAATTGGCTGTATGCACTTTAAAATAGGTTACAGGGGTACACGGGCGGCAGTGGTCTGGTCAGTGTAGTTGTAGTAGAAAGAAGGGACCGCAGACAGGCTTCGAAGGCCTAACATAACAAATTGGACAGGCTGTAGGCACTTTTACATTGGTTCCAGGGGTACACGGGCAGCAGTACAATGGTCAGTGGAGGCCAAGTGGAAGGAGGGACCGCAGACAGGCTTCGAAGGCCTAACATAAAAAAATAGGGCTGTTGGCAATTTACAATTGGTTCCAGGGGTACACGGGCAGCAGTACAATGGTCAGTGGAGGCCTAGTGGAAGCAGGGACCGCAGACAGGCTTCGAAGGCCTAACATAACAAAAATAGGGGTGCAGGCAATTTAACATTGGTTCCAGGGGTACACGGGCAGCAGTGGTCTGGTCAGTGTAGTAGTAGTAGAAAGAAGGGACTGCAGACAGGCTTCGAAGGCCTAACATAACAAAATTGGGCTGTTGGCAATTTAAAATTGGTTCCAGGGGTACACGGGCAGCAGTACAATGGTCAGTGGAGGCCTAGTGGAAGGAGGGACCGCAGACAGGCTTCGAAGGCCTAACATAACAAAAATAGGGGTGCAGGCAATTTAACATTGGTTCCAGGGGTACACGGGCAGCAGTGGTCTGGTCAGTGTAGTAGTAGTAGAAAGAAGGGACTGCAGACAGGCTTCAAAGGCCTAACATAACAAAATTGGGCTGTTGGCAATTTAAAATTGGTTCCAGGGGTACACGGGCAGCAGTACAATGGTCAGTGGAGGCCTAGTGGAAGGAGGGACCGCAGACAGGCTTCGAAGGCCTAACATAACAAATTGGACAGGCTGTAGGCACTTTTACATTGGTTCCAGGGGTACACGGGCAGCAGTACAATGGTCAGTGGAGGCCAAGTGGAAGGAGGGACCGCAGACAGGCTTCGAAGGCCTAACATAAAAAAATAGGGCTGTTGGCAATTTACAATTGGTTCCAGGGGTACACGGGCAGCAGTACAATGGTCAGTGGAGGCCTAGTGGAAGCAGGGACCGCAGACAGGCTTCGAAGGCCTAACATAACAAAAATAGGGGTGCAGGCAATTTAACATTGGTTCCAGGGGTACACGGGCAGCAGTGGTCTGGTCAGTGTAGTAGTAGTAGAAAGAAGGGACTGCAGACAGGCTTCGAAGGCCTAACATAACAAAATTGGGCTGTTGGCAATTTAAAATTGGTTCCAGGGGTACACGGGCAGCAGTACAATGGTCAGTGGAGGCCTAGTGGAAGGAGGGACCGCAGACAGGCTTCGAAGGCCTAACATAACAAAAATAGGGGTGCAGGCAATTTAACATTGGTTCCAGGGGTACACGGGCAGCAGTGGTCTGGTCAGTGTAGTAGTAGTAGAAAGAAGGGACTGCAGACAGGCTTCAAAGGCCTAACATAACAAAATTGGGCTGTTGGCAATTTAAAATTGGTTCCAGGGGTACACGGGCAGCAGTACAATGGTCAGTGGAGGCCTAGTGGAAGGAGGGACCGCAGACAGGCTTCGAAGGCCTAACATAACAAATTGGACAGGCTGTAGGCACTTTTACATTGGTTCCAGGGGTACACGGGCAGCAGTACAATGGTCAGTGGAGGCCAAGTGGAAGGAGGGACCGCAGACAGGCTTCGAAGGCCTAACATAAAAAAATAGGGCTGTTGGCAATTTACAATTGGTTCCAGGGGTACACGGGCAGCAGTACAATGGTCAGTGGAGGCCTAGTGGAAGGAGGGACCGCAGACAGGCTTTGAAGGCCTAACATAACAAAAATAGGGGTGCAGGCAATTTAACATTGGTTCCAGGGGTACACGGGCAGCAGTGGTCTGGTCAGTGTAGTAGTAGTAGAAAGAAGGGACTGCAGACAGGCTTCGAAGGCCTAACATAACAAAATTTGGCTGTTGGCAATTTAAAGGGACACTGTCACCTGAATTTGGAGGGAACAATCTTCAGCCATGGAGGCGGGGTTTTGGGGTTTTTGATTCACCCTTTCCTTACCCGCTGGCTGCATGCTGGCAGCAATATTGGATTGAAGTTCATTCTCTGTCCTCCGTAGTACACGCCTGGGCAAGGCAAGATTACCTTGTGCAGGCATGTACTACGGAGGATAGAGAATGAACTTCAATCCAATATTGCAGCCAGCATGCAGCCAGCGGGTAAGGAAGGGGTGAATCAAAAACCCCAAAACCCCGCCTCCATGGCTGAAGATTGTTCCCTCCAAATTCAGGTGACAGTGTCCCTTTAAAATTGGTTCCAGGGGTACACGGGCAGCAGTACAATGGTCAGTGGAGGCCTAGTGGAAGGAGGGACCGCAGACAGGCTTCGAAGGCCTAACATAACAAAAATAGGGGTGCAGGCAATTTAACATTGGTTCCAGGGGTACACGGGCAGCAGTGGTCTGGTCAGTGTAGTAGTAGAAAGAAGGGACTGCAGACAGGCTTCGAAGGCCTAACATAACAAAATTGGGCTGTTGGCAATTTAAAATTGGTTCCAGGGGTACACGGGCAGCAGTACAATGGTCAGTGGAGGCCTAGTGGAAGGAGGGACCGCAGACAGGCTTCGAAGGCCTAACATAACAAAAATGTCAATACAATGGTATTGTCAGTGCCAGGCATTGAAGGATGTCAGCGCATAGACTAAACATTGGTGGAGCTGTGAGAGATAATTTTGCAAGTGGTAGAGCACTGTTTGAGCTGGGGGGGAACTGTCTTGTGGCCGGCGGTACAGGCCCAGGGCCCCTCATATTACAACGGTGTGTCTGACGTTGGGTGCGCACCACCACCGCCAGAGACACTTTATTGTACTATGAGGGACCCAGTGGCAGTGCCGTCGACCAAAAGCGGGCACACCCACCTCTTCAGAAAAAAAACAGCACTCTCACGGGTGCTGGCGCCAAGTGGCGATACCACGGCCCCGTGTGGGGAGTTTGGCCATTTAGGGAGGTGTAAACATGTCGTATGCTGGACAATCAGGTGCAGCAAATTACGATATTGGAAAAGTCATTCATAATAGTCCACAGGCAAGACTTTTTCATAGGAAAGCTAGGTGTCAGCCGAGCAAGGTGGGGCAAAAGATTTCGAAATCCAGTTGTGGTTCATTTTAATGAAGGTTAGATCATCTACATTTTGGGTAGCCAGACGAGTCCTTTTTTCTGTTAGTATTGAACCTGCAGCACTGAATACTCTTTCTGATAGGACACTAGCTGCCGGGCAAGCAAGCTCCTGCAATGCATATTCTGCCAATTCTGGCCAGGTGTCTAATTTGGATGCCCAGTAATCAAATGGGAATGACGGTTGAGGGAGAACGTCGATAAGGGATGAAAAATAGTTTGTAACCATACTGGACAAATGTTGTCTCCTGTCACTTTGAATTGATGCTGCAGTACCTGTCCTGTCTGCGGTCATAGCAAAATCACTCCACAACCTGGTCAGAAAACCCCTCTGGCCAACGCCACTTCTGATTTCTGCCCCTCTAACACCTCTGGCCCCTGCAGCTCGTGTGAGAACGATCACGGGCGCTGTGTGCAGGGAATGCCAGAAGCAAACGGTCAACAAGAGTTGATTGTTTGGTTGCTAAAATTAGTTCCAAGTTGTCATGTGGCATTATATTTTGCAATTTGCCTTTATAGCGAGGATCAAGGAGGCAGGCCAACCAGTAATCGTCATCGTTCATCATTTTAGTAATGCGTGTGTCCCTTTTGAGGATACGTAAGGCATAATCCGCCATGTGGGCCAAAGTTCCAGTTCTCAAATCTGCGGTTGTGCTTGGTTGAGGGGCAGTTTCAGGCAAATCCACGTCACTTGTGTCCCTCAAAAAACCAGAACCCGTCCTTGCCGTGCCAACAATTTCCAGTGGCCCCAGAAAAGCTTCCTCATTAAAAATATAATCATCCCCATCATCCTCCTCGTCCTCCTCCTCCTCTTCGCCCGCTACCTCGTCCTGTACACTGCCCTGGCCAGACAATGGCTGACTGTCATCAAGGCTTTCCTCTTCCTCAGCTGCAGACGCCTGATCCTTTATGTGTGTCAAACTTTGCATCAGCAGACGCATTAGGGGGATGCTCATGCTTAATATGGCGTTGTCTGCACTAACCATCTGTGTGCATTCCTCAAAACACTGAAGGCCTTGACACATGTCTTGAATCTTCGACCACTGCACACCTGACAACTCCATGTCTGCCATCCTACTGCCTGCCCGTGTATGTGTATCCTCCCACAAAAACATAACAGCCCGCCTCTGTTCACACAGTCTCTGAAGCATGTGCAGTGTTGAGTTCCACCTTGTTGCAACGTCTATGATTAGGCGATGCTGGGGAAGGTTCAAAGAACGATGATAGGTCTGCAGTGTACGGGCGAACGGCGGATATGTGAGCAAAGTCCACGCACTTTGAGGAGCAGGTCGGATAACCCCGGATAACTTTTCAGGAAGCACTGCACCACCAGGTTTAAGGTGTGAGCCAGGCAAGGAATGTGTTTCAGTTGGGAAAGGGAGATGGCAGCCATGAAATTCCCTCCGTTATCACTCACTAGCTTGCCTGCCTCAAGATCTACAGTGCCCAGCCACGACTGCGTTTCTTTCTGCAAGATCTCGGACAGAACTTCCGCGGTGTGTCTGTTGTCGCCCAAACACTTCATAGCCAATACAGCCTGCTGACGTTTGCCAGTAGCTGCCCCATAATGGGAGACCTGGTGTGCAACAGTGGCAGCTGCGGATGGAGTGGTTGTGCGACTGCGGTCTGTGGACGAGCTCTCGCTTCTGCAGGAGGACGAGGAGGAGGAGGAGGGGGTGCAAACGGCTACAGCCAACTGTTTCCTAGACCGTGGGCTAGGCAGAACTGTCCCCTGTGGACCCTGCATCCACAACATTCACCCAGTGTGCCGTGATGGACACGTAACGTCCCTGACCATGCCTACTGGTCCATGCATCTGTTGTCAGGTGCACCTTTGTGCTCACAGATTGCCTGAGTGTATGGACGATGCGCTCTTTAACATGCTGGTGGAGGGCTGGGATGGCTTTTCTGGAAAAAAAAGTGTCGACTGGGTAGCTCGTAGCGTGGTACAGCTTAGTCCATCAGGGCTTTGAAAGCTTCGCTTTCAACTAACCGGTAGGGCATCATCTCTAACGAGATTAGTCTAGCTATGTGGGCGTTCAAACCCTGTTTACCCCAATGGCTGCCAATCGGGGTCAAGAACTGGGTCATCTATTACCTCTTCTTGTAGCTCGTGTGCAACTTCGTCTGTGTCACCGTGTCGGTTGGTGGTATAGCGTTCGTGATGGGGCAACATAGTCTCATCAGGGTCTGATTCTTGATCATTACCCTGCGAGGGCAATGTTGTGGTCTGAGTCAAAGGACCAGCATAGTAGTCTGGCTGTGGCTGTGCATCAGTGCACTCCATGTCAGATTCAACTTGTAATGGGCATGGACTGTTAACTGCTTCACTTTCTAAGCCAGGGACGGTACGTGTAAAGAGCTCCATGGAGTAACCCGTTGTGTCGCCTGCTGCATTCTTCTCTGTTGTTGTTTTTGCTGAAGAGGACAAGGAAGCGACTTGTCCCTGACCGTGAACATCCACTAACGACGCGCTGCTTTTACATTTACCAGTTTCACGAGAGGAGGCAAAAGAGCTAGAGGCTGAGTCAGCAAGATAAGCCAAAACTTGCTCTTGCTCCTCCGGCTTTAAAAGCAGTTTTCCTACTCCCAGAAAAGGGAGCGTTCGAGGCCTTGTGTAGCCAGACGACGAACCTGGCTCCACAGCTCCAGACTTAGGTGCAATATTTTTTTTCCCACGACCACCTGATGCTCCACCACTACCACTACCCTCATTACCAGCTGACAATGAACGCCCCCGGCCACGACCTCTTCCACCAGACTTCCTCATTGTTTTAAAAACGTAACCAAACTAACGGTATTTGTTGCTGTCACACAACTTACACAGTGAGCTATAACTTCAGTATGATTTAGCTACCCCTTTACAGGTGGGTGAGACCACAACGAAAATCAGGCACAATGTTACACACTCTGTTTTTGGTGGCACCAAATGAGAGAGATGCCACACACGCAGGACTGTCACTGAAGCACAAATGTAAATATTAATCTCCCACTGTTTTTTTTTTATTTTATTTTATTTTTTTCAGGGAGCCTTTAGAAAGAAAATAAAATAAAATGATTTTTTCAGGAAGAATTTAGAAACCAAATAAAATAAAATGATTTCTTCAGGGAGAATTTAGAAAACAAATAAAACAAAAAATAGGCTTTCTATGGCCCACTGAGTGAGAGATGACGCGCACAGGAGTCAGGAGTGGCACACAAGCCCAGAGGCCAATATTTTTCTCCCAATGATTGATGTAGTGATTTTTTCAGGTTGATTTTGGAACCCAAATCAAGCTACAAAAATAATAGGCTTTCTATGGCCCACAATTGGAGAGAAAGAGAGAGATGGCACACCCAGGAGTCAAGACTGGCACACAAGCAGAAAGGGCAATATTAATCTCCCACTGATTTTTTTTTTTTTTCAGGGAGACTTTAGAAAAAAAAAATAATAAAAAAAAATGATTTTTTCAGGAAGAATTTAGAAACCAAATAAAATAAAATGATTTTTTCAGGGAGAATTTAGAAAACAAATAAAACAAAAAATAGGCTTTCTATGGCCCACTGAGTGAGAGATGACGCACACAGGAGTCAGGAGTGGCACATAAGCCCAG
Source organism: Ranitomeya imitator (assembly GCF_032444005.1). Classification (NCBI taxonomy): domain Eukaryota; kingdom Metazoa; phylum Chordata; class Amphibia; order Anura; family Dendrobatidae; genus Ranitomeya; species Ranitomeya imitator. The sequence goes on along the minus strand of NC_091282.1, from coordinate 454,755,135 downwards.
AGGCCAATATTTTTCTCCCAATGATTGATGTAGTGATTTTTTCAGGTAGATTTTGGAACCCAAATCAAGCAAAAGAAATAATAGGCTTTCTATGGCCCACAATTGGAGAGAGAGAGAGAGATGGCACACCCAGGAGTCAAGACTGGCACACAAGCAGAAAGGGCAATATTAATCTCCCACTGATTTTTTTTTTTTTTCAGGGAGACTTTAGAAAAAAAAAATAGAATAAAATGATTTTTTCAGGAAGAATTTAGAAACCAAATAAAATAAAATGATTTTTTCAGGGAGAATTTAGAAAACAAATAAAACAAAAAATAGGCTTTCTATGGCCCACTGAGTGAGAGATGACGCACACAGGAGTCAGAAGTGGCATACAAGCCCAGAGGCCAATATTTTTCTCCCAATGATTGATGTAGTGATTTTTTCAGGTAGATTTTGGAACCCAAATCAAGCTACAAAAATAATAGGCTTTCTATGGCCCACAATTGGAGAGAGAGAGAGAGATGGCACACCCAGGAGTCAAGACTGGCACACAAGCAGAAAGGGCAATATTAATCTCCCACTGATTTTTTTTTTTTTTTCAGGGAGACTTTAGAAAAAAAAATAATAGAATAAAATGATTTTTTCAGGAAGAATTTAGAAACCAAATAAAATAAAATGATTTTTTCAGGGAGAATTTAGAAAACAAATAAAACAAAAAATAGGCTTTCTATGGCCCACTGAGTGAGAGATGACGCACACAGGAGTCAGGAGTGGCACACAAGCCCAGAGGCCAATATTTTTCTCCCAATGATTGATGTAGTGATTTTTTCAGGTAGATTTTGGAACCCAAATCAAGCAAAAAAAATAATAGGCTTTCTATGGCCCACAATTGGAGAGAGAGAGAGAGAGATGGCACACCCAGGAGTCAAGACTGGCACACAAGCAGAAAGGGCAATATTAATCTCCCACTGATTTTTTTTTTTTTCAGGGAGACTTTAGAAAAAAAAATAATAGAATAAAATGATTTTTTCAGGAAGAATTTAGAAACCAAATAAAATAAAATGATTTTTTCAGGGAGAATTTAGAAAACAAATAAAACAAAAAATAGGCTTTCTATGGCCCACTGAGCGAGAGATGACGCACACAGGAGTCAGGAGTGGCACACAAGCCCAGAGGCCAATATTTATCTCCCACTGATTGATTTATTGATTTTTTCAGGTAGAATTTAGAACCCAAATCAACCAAAAAAATAAATAGGCTTTCTATGGCTCACTATCTGAGAGAGAGAGATGGCACGGTTAGGACTGGCACACAAGCCCAAAGGCCAATATTAATCTCCCTTTTTTTTTTTTTTTTTTCAGGGAAAATTTATAAACCCAATAAAAAAAATAATAAATAGGCTTTCTATGGCCCACTATCTGAGAGAGAGAGATGGCACGCTTAGGACTGGCACACAAGCCCAAAGGCCAATATTAATCTCCTTTTTTTTTTTTTTTTTTTTTTCAGGGAAAATTTATAAACCCAATAAAAAAAATAATAAATAGGCTTTCTATGGCCCACTATCTGAGAGAGAGAGATGGCACGCTTAGGACTGGCACACAAGCCCAGAGGCCAATATTAATCTCCCTTTTTTTTTTCAGGGAGAATTTATAAAACCAAAAAAAAAAAAATAAATAAATAGGCTTTCTATGGCCCACTATTTGTGAGAGAGATGGCACGCTTAGGACTGGCACACAAGCCCAAAGGCCAATATTAATCTCCCACTGATTGATTTATTGATTTTTTCAGGTAGAATTTAGAACCCAAATAAAGCAAAAAAAAAAAAAGGCTTTCTATGGCCCACTGAGTGAGTGATGATGCACACAGGAGTCAGGAGTGGCACACAAGCCCTGAGGCCAATATTTTTCTCCCACTGATTGATGTAGTGATTTTTTCAGGTAGATTTTGGAACCCAAATCAAGCAAAAAAATAAATAGGCTTCCTATGGCCCACTGAGTGAGAGATGACACACACAGGAGTAAGGAGTGGCACACAAGCCCTGAGGCCAATATTTTTCTCCCACTGATTGATGTTGTGATTTTTTCAGGTAGATTTTAGAACCCAAATCAAGCAAAAAAATAAATAGGCTTTCTATGGCCCACTGACTGAGAGATGGCACACACAGGAGTCAGGAGTGGCACAAAAGCCCTGAGGCCAATATTTTTCTCCCACTGATTGATGTAGTGATTTTTTCAGGTAGATTTTAGAACCCAAATCAAGCAAAAAAATAAATAGGCTTTCTATGGCCCACTGAGTGAGAGATGGCACAGACAGGGATGGCACTCTAGCAGAAATGACAATCTTAATCTCCCACAAAAAAAAAAAAAAAAAAGGAACTGTCCTTCAATTACTATCTCCCTGCAGTAATCTCAGCCAGGTATGGCAGGCAGCAATAAGGAGTGGACTGATGCACAAATTAATTAAAAAGTGTGGACAAACAAACAAGATAGCTGTGCAGAAAGGAAGGAACAAGAGGATTTGTGCTTTGAAAAAAGCAGTTGGTTTGCACAGCGGCGTACACACAGCAATGCAGCTATCAGGGAGCCTTCTAGGGCAGCCCAATGAGCTACAGCGCTGAGAAAAAAAAAATGTAGCTTCCACTATCCCTGCACACCGAAGGTGGTGTTGGACAGTGCAAATCGCTACAGCACAAGCGGTTTGGTGGTTAATGGACCCTGCCTAACGCTATCCCTGCTTCTGACGAAGCGGCAGCAACCTCTCCCTAAGCTCAGATCAGCAGCAGTAAGATGGCGGTCGGCGGGAATGCCCCTTTATAGCCCCTGTGATGCCGCAGACAGCAAGCCAATCACTGCAATGCCCTTCTCTAAGATGGTGGGGACCAGGACCTATGTCATCACGCTGCCCACACTCTGCGTTTACCTTCATTGGCTGAGAAATGGCGCTTTTCGCGTCATTGAAACGCGACTTTGGCGCGAAAGTCGCGTACCGCATGGCCGACCCCGCACAGGGGTCGGATCGGGTTTCATGAAACCCGACTGTGCCAAAAGTCGGCGACTTTTGAAAATGAACGACCCGTTTCGCTCAACCCTAGTCTCCATTTTTCGGGATCTAGGTGACAGCTTTTTTTTTCAAGCTGAGCTGACATTTTTTATTAGATACAATTATTATTAGTAGATACAATGTTTTGATCTCCCATTATTGCATTTTAATGCAATGTTGCAGAGACCAAAAAAACGTAATTCTGGCATTTTGCTTTTTATTTGCATTACACCGTTTATCGATCAGATTTATTCTTTTTACATATTGATAGATAAACATTTTTTTTTCACTTTTTACTTGCTTCAGTAGTCTCCATTGGAGACTTGAAGCTGCGATCACCAGATCACTTGTCCTACACATAGCAGGGCTTCAACCCTGCTCTGTGTAGAAGAAATGCTAACTTGCTATGAGCGCCGACAACTGGGAGACGCTCATAGCTATCCATTAATGACAACCACAGGGGTCTCCTGCAGACTCAATGTATGCAAGGTATTGGTTAATATTGGGGCCCAATATATAAGCTGGCAACCCACGTCAAGGGTCCTTACATTTTGCCAGTCCTAACGCTAAACATCTAACGCTAATCAAACAAGGCTCACAACGGGTTGTCATGCCAACCTATCGGCGGCCTGCGGCCATGTGACATGGGAGCCGATGGGCGTGGTATGCAACACGTTTCTGGCGAATGAATGTTAAATGCCGCTGTCAGAGACTGTCAACGACATTTAACATTCTAACAGTCCCGGGTGGACTGTTCTACTCGCGGCTGTTAGGGGCACATCAGATAAGCTGTCATGTGCCGAAAAAGGTGCAGGCTCATTGCCGGAGCCCATACCAAACAGGGGAAGGCACACAATGACGGATGCTGCATATATTTACTTCCAGTGACATAAACAATGTCCAAATGTATGTTGTGGGACTTCTCTGATCTGGGAGTGCTTTTGAACCAGTTACTTCCTTTTTGGTTTAATTATGTCATTGGGTGAATAAACGGCACATGGTAATATTATTCTTTCATATGCTTGCATTGTGGGAATGGATCCAATAATAACATTTCACTGAAGGTCGCTTCACACAAACTCTGCTCTCATTATTATAGGTTAATCTTCCTAAGAAGTTGCCATGTGTTGGCTCAGATAATATGGATTTCTTTTCCTTGATAACCATTTTGTCACAAGGAACCACTTCAGCAGAATTTGATCATGAGGACAGATGGCGGAGCTACATCTTACTGGGAGTCTCAAATCATCAAAAGTTGCCAGCCTCTATTTCTTAATCTGTTTGTGTCAACTGCAGCAAGATGAGGGTCGGAATCAATTTTTCTGAGTATTCTCAAAGTGACCCATTGTGATTGAAAGATTTATTCACTCTAGATGGTATCAGCTGGGAACCCTTAATCAAGATAACATAAACTTGCACGACGATTAGATGCAAAGATAGCATAGTTGAAGGTATTGGCATTTTACAATATCTCAGCAAAAATCTGAAATAATCTCTTTAATCATATCATGGGTGGATGGGTGATGGGAAGAAGACACAGACGAACATGCAGAGGACTTCTGATGAGGTGTAGAGGAAAGGTGTTCACATACAGTATAGTCAATCTATCTATCTATCTATCTATCTAGGCTCACATACAGAGCCGAAATGTCATGCACAAATGGACTATTAAAATAGCTTTTTTTGCTCTAAAATGATGGTGTGCTGCTTCTTTGATTTTTCTTATCTATCTATCTCATATATATCTACTGTATATACTGTATATGTGTATAAGCCGAGTTTTTCAGCACTTTTTTTTAGGCTGAAAACGCCCCCTCGACATACACGAGTCTATTGTCCCAGAAAGATGGTGGGGGAGGGGGAGATGTGGAGCAGCGGGTCACAGAGGCAGGAGCCGGTGGCTGTGGCTAAAGCCTATGCTGCTGCTAAAGAGAAATGAATATTCACTGCACTGGCAGTGAATATTCACTTCTCTGTAATAGCACACAGTGAAAGCCGCTAGCTTCCAGCACACATCCTACATACCTTCCCTGCATGTAATCAATGCATCTCATTCGTTCCGGCGCCAGCAGTTCTTCTGACCGAGCGATCATGTGACCCTGCTCATTAAGGTAATGAATATTCATACCTCTCCAATCCCATAGGCATGGAGTGAATATTCATTACCTTAATGAGCGGGGCCACGTGATCGCTCAGCAGGAAGAGCTGCTGGTGCCGGAGCGAATGAGATGCACTGATGACACGCAGGGAAGGTATGTAGGATGTGTTTTTTTTATAGGAACCGTGCATACCAGGATAAGGGATAAGGAGCCATGCATACAAGGATAGAGGATAAGGAGCCATGCATACATGGACGGGGAGCCATGCATACAAGGACAGCGATGGGAGAGCTATGCATACAAGGACAGGGACCGGGGAGCCATGTATACAAGGACAGGGACTGGGGAGCCATGCATACAAGGACAGGGACCGGGGAGCCATGCATACATGGACAGGGACAGGGGAGACGTGCATACAAGGACAGGAATCGGGGAGCAATGCATACAAGGACAGGGATGGGGAAGTCATGCATAAAAGGAAAGGGACCCAGGGAGCCATGCATACCAGGATAGGGATGAGGGGACAATGCATACCCGGCTTATACTCAAGTCAATAAATTTACCCAGTTTTTCGTGGCAAAATTAGATGCCTCGGCTTATACTTGGGTAGGCTTATACTCAAGTATATACGGTTTGTATCTATCCATGAGAAAGGCTCAATTGAGCCGAAAACGTCGCCACAGCATGTGGGTTTGAAATAAAACCACATATTTTTTCACCTTTAAGCTATGGAGTGCTGCCTGCATTTTTTTTTCTATATCTATCTATCTACCTATCTATCTATCTATCTATCTATCTATCTATCTATCTATCTATCTATCTATCTATCTACCTATCTATCTATCTATCTATCTATCTATCTACCTATCTATTATCTGTCTATCTATCTGTCCCATATCTATCTATTTTTCTATCTATCTTAGTCTTGCTGCAACAATTGTGAAATAACCCTTCGCTCAAAAATAACAAAAATAGGTCCTCTTAAAGGGGTTGTCAGATACCTATAATGCCCTTTATAAATATTTATCTTTAAAGGGGTATTTCCCATCTCTTAGATCCTATTCTAATATGTAGTAGATGTAATAATGATAGTATTAGCAAATACCTCAAAACCGAAATGTAGTATAGTTTTTCTGATTCGTGCTGTCTCTTTCCTCATGTGCAGGCATTGCAGGACCACAGGTATCCATGGTTACTAACTATAACTAACTACATTTCTAACTATTATTATTACACCTACTACATATTGGTATAGGATCTTGGAGATTGGAATAGTCCTTTAAGTCCTACCCACTTTGTAAATAGCTTTATTATTAAATTCCCTACCACTCTCCCTATATGTGCTTTTTTTACTTCCTATGATATTTCATTTGAGGGGATTCTCTTTCGATTGAGCACTGAAGTCACTTTTCTGCAGCTTGTATCACCCCCAACCTCATCCTTTCCCCTTTTGAACAGGATGTCATCCACAGTCATTGCTTCTGACACCACAACCCCTTCCTCTGAAAAAAAAATCATCATCAGGGAGCAGGGATAGAAGAATTTCCTTCAGAAAAGATGTTTTCCTAAAACTGAAAAATATAGCTGCTCCCCAAACACTTTAGGATTTAATGCTTATTTATAATAAAGGGATTGTCATAACTATTTATTGGGAAGTTGCTGTTTGTGCAATTCACTGAAATATTAGCATTCCTAAACTGGGCATAGGTGGTGAATGCAATTAGTGGGAAACCCCATTTATTGACATACCAGAGCATGATCAATGGTGGACCTTTCCTTAAATTCTTAGGTAACATACAGTTCTGGATTATACAGAGCCATTATGGGGCTGCCATTGACTTGTATGAGGTATTTGATGTACATCTGTATCCCATCAGTTTTATATAGATTTTTGGGGCATGTTCCTTTGAATGCCGTATGTACGGACATGCAGGTATAGCAAATATTAATTGTTCAGTTGTATGTTTCTACAACTTCCTAATATCTATATTAAAATGTAAAACACTGTTGACATTAATGCCATTTTATTATCTTAATTTTTTTATGCTGCTGCGTAGAATATTTGCTAAAACCGCGGCAGTGTGTCACCTGCTTATCATCAGACTACATAGAATATGCGGGCCACAGTTGAGGGGTGAGCTGCATCCTTCTATTATGATTGCTGTCAACCATGCGAATCAGCTTAACATGTCAAAAAGAGATGACCTAGTGGCTTCCATACAAATTACGCAGGGATCAGCTCTGCATGTCAAAACATTTTGCAAGACATTTCGGTTATACGGATCCTGCACAAAGAAACCTATGCAAAACATATCTCTCATGCAGATTCTGTACACAGAAACCTTTGTAAGACATATCTCTTCTACGGATCTTGTACATAGAAACCAGAGGAAGACATAACAGTCAAACACAGAATTGATCCATGGATTTATTCTGATTGCTATAAGTGGAGTCAGAAAGGAATTTGTCCCCTAACTTAGGGCAATTACCATCTTCCTCATGGGGTTTGTGCCTTCCTCTGGATCAACACGTTAGTATTATACGCTGAACTTGATGGACCTGTTTCTTTTTTCAAAATTAAAGGAGTTGTTCACTTTATTTAAAATTTTTACACCTGTATTGGGAGCATTATTTTGTTGTAATTTCTAACATATATCCTTCGTCATTTGTTGTTGCAGTCTTCTTCACAATCTACACAAATCTGCTATTCTCAAACTGACCAGTTATGAAGACACGTGTGACCAGACCTGTAATTAGCACCCTCCAATTGTAAAACACTTCACATGGAAAAGCTGATTTCCAATTAGAGGAAGCTAATGGACAGATTTGGTCACATGCTACTCCATGAACAGCCATTTTGTGAACAAGAGAGCTGTATAATCTGCGAGGAAGGCTGTACTAACAAGTGCAGGGGGAGACCTGTAATACTTAGACAGCTCTGGCAAAAATTAAGAGACCACCATATCAAAACCCAATCTCCAGACCTGAACCCCATTGAAAACCTCTGGAATATAATCAAGAGGATGTTGGATAGTCACAAGCCACCAAACTAAAAAGAACTGCTTACATTTTTGCACTAGAAGCATTGTGAAAGACTGGTGGAAAGCATGCCAAGACGCATGAAGGCTGTGATTAACAATCATGGTTATTCCACAAAATATTGATTTCTGACCCCTTCCTGAGTTAAAACATTAGTATAGTTGTTTCTAAATGATTATGAACTTGTTTTCTTTGCATTATTTGAGGTCTGAAAGCACTGTTTTTTCTTTCTTAAGTTTTACCATTTTTCTTTGTCAGAAAAAAAATACAAAAATTATTGCTTGGAAATTCAGAGATATGTTTCCAGAAGTTTATAGAATAAAAGAACAATTTACATTTTACTCAATAATATACCTATAAAGAGAAAATTCAGACAAACTGAACATTTTGCAGTGGTCTCTTAATTTTTGCCAGAGCTGTATATTAGTGAAAGTGTCTACACCACATTTGTTAAAATAAGGTTGAAGTGAACAACCACTTTATCAACTGGAACCTTCACTTAGAAGCCTATGTAAAACACATCAGTCATGCAGATCCTAGACATAGAAACTGATGTAAGGCAAATTGGTAACAGATGTCATGAACACAGATACAGGAGCCGACACAGAAAGAACAAGAACAATAGCTCTTGCTTTGGAGGTAGTGGGTGCCCTTTACATCTAGGGCTCCTGTGTGGCTGAACAGGTTGCACCAATGGTGTGTCCGGACACACACATACATATACAAGACAGAACGGTCATACATATTGACATAGAAAATGTATTATCTTCACTGACATTGTATCATCTTATGTCCTATACAATGAGTGGATGGCTAAGGTCTCTACCTCCCTTTTGTTTTTTGTAGAAATGACTCGTCTCATTCACATTGCTCATTATGGTTTACACATCAAGGTCCAAAGTAATTGTTCGACATTTTTTGTAACAGTATTAGAAAAAAGAATATTTAGTATACACTTCATTTACTCTCCTGTTGGATTCCAATTACAGTAATCATCACTGACTGTCATTAATTGCAGTTGTGATTAAAACTATGGGAGCAGCCCCTTTGAAGTGTTGAATTCACACAGCACTTTTATCCCACACACTCATTTACTTTTTGAAATATTTCCCCATAGATCATTCAAAGAAATTACAGAATAAAGACAACTCTAGTTTAACAGTTACACTTAATGATCATTATCAAGAACAGGCAAGCTACCAGTTACAGCCTACATTAGCTGCTACACAAAGACGTAATGTTCAAAGACAACATTCGCGCAAGGTAAAAATATCTGTATGAATGGGCAAGAAATCAGTCCTGTTCATATGTATTCATCCTGGATTCTCAGTACACAGTCAAAGATGTCTGGTGTTATTTACATCATTATTTTATTTATTGGCCACTCCGTTAATTCACAAGCATCATGTGCTGATCAAAATGAAAAGAATCATTAGTAAATGAATGAAAAATCATTAAAGCTATGCCCTGCTTCACCTTTCTGATAAATTCTGGAATGATCAATCCAATGTCTTATGCCATGACTTTTCCAAGGTCATTTGCGTTATAATTATATGCAAAAAATTATCCATCTATAATGATTCTTTTCTGTGTTGCACGCATGGTGTATGTTTAGGCAGCTTGGTATAATTACCTAGAGATGAGAAAATATGTTCGGAAAATGATCACCGATTCCGAATTTGCCATATTCGTGCAATATTTGTACCATACAATTAACACATTATCTACCAATGTCCTTTTTTTGGGGATGCCTAATCTTTAGCTTCTAGCAACTAAGATTTTATAATTTTTATAATTAGGTCCAATTTTTGGTGTTGTTTGTAAATTGAATGTTTTAAAAATAGGAAATCATGCCATTGTCATTTTTAATTGAATATTGGGACGCTCTTTTGTGAAAAATCCGTACTTGTAAAAATTTAAATTTGGCAAGTAATTCAAAATGTGGATTTCCAAATGCATAACATGAACCAAGTTTATTCAAGTCACCACAGTGTTATTAAAGTGTAAAGGTAGGTAACGTTTCGACCCCGTAATGGGTCTTTATCAAACCACACTTTAGTAGAGGTAAAATTAGAAAAAAACCAAGCTGCAGTGGAAAAATGTAAGAGCTCCCACACCACAGGCATCGCTCTCGTTTCTGCAGCTCCTTCTCGGACCCCTGTCCCCCCTCCGTTCCATACCGGACCCCTCCATTTATTACCTATAGCCCGTACTGGGAGCTCTACATTTTTCCACTGCGGCTTCATTCTTTTCTAATTTTACCTCTACTAAAGTGTGGTTTGATAAAGACCCATTACGGGGTCGAAACGTTACCTACCTTTACACTTTAATATCACTGTGGTGACTTGAATAAACCTAATTCATGTTATGCATTTGAAAATCCACATTTTGAGTGCGGCTGTTTCTTTAATTATATGACTTTGACCGGATTACTTCCGGGTTCAGCCAGCACCTGTCCACAGTCAACAGAGTACACACCATTTATCTAGAACATATTTGTACCATAATTATGCAAAATTTATGTTTGACGATCATTTCCAAACATATGCACTCATCTTTACTCCCATTGACTTCAATGGTAGTCTGCTATGTTCAGCGAATCAGGGGCAGACACTGACAGCTTGGGGCCCCTGTGCAAGAATCGTGTCTGGGTCCCCTTCCTTTTATGGCGACAAAGCTATATATATATATATATATATATATATAACCACACACATACATGTATATATATTACATAGTCTCATTTATTATGTATATTGCCGTCCCTTATTATACAGTGCCATTTCTTCTTTCTTGCTATGTACAGCACCGTCCCTTACATATTGGATTATATAGAGCCCTGTTTTTTATTACATACCGTCCTGTCTTGTTAGATGTATAATGCAATGATGGCTCATGGAGCACGGAAAAGCTTCTTTTCTAATGGAGGAGCTGATGGACTGGTCGTCTGGTCACCGGCTCCTTCATCCGCAGTCATTTTATATCTAAAAAGAGAGGGGACTATGTAATAAAAGAGGGCGCTGTGATTAACAAAATAAAGAAGAATACACTATGTAAGAGACAGCACTGTACATAACAGCAGAGGAAGCTATATAATAAGGGAAGGCACCATATATAACTAGAGAGGATGGTACATAATAAAGGACAGTGTTATACATAATAAAAGAGGCAACTATGTAACTAAGGATGGTGTTATATATAATAAGTGAGTACACTATATACTAAGGGACTGTGTTGGAAATAATAAGTGAATACACTATATACCAAGGGACTGTGTTAGACATAATAAACGATAATAATGTCTTCATCTACCTCCCCCTGTTAAGTCCATTATCAGTTTCCCTTCCCCATCCCAATCCTCCACAAACCTCATTGTCCTCCTCCCCCCGCATCTCATTATTGTCCTCTCCCCCACCCCATCATTGCCCATTCCACCACTTCCATCATTTCCTCCTCACCCACCACCCTCATTTTTGCCCTTTCCACCACCACCATCATTGCCTTCTCCCCACCTTCATCATTGCCTTCTCCCCCTTCCCCATCATTGCCCTTTCCACCACCTCCATCATTTCCTCCTCCCCACCACCCCCATTTTTGCCCTTTTTACCACCACCATCATCGCCCTTTCAACTACCTCCATCATTGCTTTTTCCGCCAGCACCCCATCATTGCCCTTTCAACCATTTCCATCATTGCTTTCTCCCCTACCACCCCATCATTGCCCTCTCCAGCACTCTCATCATTGCCCTTTCCACCACCTCCATCATTTCCTCCTCCCCCACCATCCCCATCATTGCCCTCTCCTCCCCCTACACACACAGACAGCACCATTCACCCCTCTGCATAATCCCCCGCAGCGCTACGCATGCACGCACACACACACCACCACTCATCTCTACACACACACACAACACACATACATACAATAAAACACATACAGCACCTCTCACCCATCCGCACTCTTTCCCACAACTGAAGTATCACCATCGGCAGCTTCCTCTCTCTGGCACAGCCGGCTGCTGAATGATTATGTCAACCAGCGGTGTTGCTGCCTGTGTGAGAGGAAACACAGGCAGGAAGCAGGACAGGCCTGATTGCCCTCATTATTAGCCACCATCCGGGCTCACCTCACCTCTGGGCCCCGGTGCAGCCACACAGGCTGCACATGCGGTAAGTCCGCCCATGCAGCGAATATTGCAAATACAGTGATCGTAATCCAAACCAAATATTGAAATATTCGCTCATCTCTGCTAGTGACCATTGCACCCTCTGTAAAGGTCGTTGACCTTCAAGATTCTGAGAATGGAGAGAGTGACTGGTGCTTCAGGCCTGAGTCCCCTTCACAGTTTTCAGAGACAAACTTTGTCCAGAGAAATGAGATCTTCAGCTCTGTCATTCTCATAAGCAGCAAAGTGCCTAGAGATCAGACCTCTACCAATCATTAAATGGTTGCAGTCTCTGTACCTTCTAGTCACCTGCATCGGCGTTGCTGAACTACCTATTCTGCTGCTTCTGGAGTACTGACCTGCCTTGGTTGGGACATGGAGATGTATATTATTGTCTCAGCCATTAATTAAGTGATATCCTAGTGATATGCAATCACTTGCTTGGATGAGAGAACCCCTTAATATTACGCCCAAACAGATCCAAAGATGGCACCATGCTACGTCTACAGACTGTTGGAGATATGGCATCGAAGAAGGTAGCTACATGCACACATGGTGGTCATGCTCGGCACTCGCCCCCCTCTGGAAAGAGGTTAATTCAGTGATATATAAGCTATTAAATAAACACATTACATTAAAACCCGAAAATATATTCCTGCACATTCCAATCTGGACAAATGATAGAGCTGCCGACAAATTGGCTCAATTTATTATAGCAGCAGGGAAATCCTTGATCCCATTACACTGGAACTCCAAGACAATACCCACAACCAGCCAGCTACATCTTAAAATCGAACAACTATATCGTATTGAAGAATTAGCTGCAAGAGTTAATCACAACCTGGACAACTTTAACCGCATTTGGAAACCTTGGACCCGCTACAGAACACAACAAACATTTCTTTCAGAAATAACGTCTTAAACTGATATCCTATCCTCCCAGGGTGCCACTACACCCCCCTCCACCTTCCTCCCCGGACTTCCCTACTCTTTAACTCCTTTCTGTTACTCTTCAACCCCCCCCCCCCTCGTTTTCCCCAACATACATGTTCTCTCTCTCTTTTCTAGGCTTAACTTCCTAAATTTATATCAAGAGTAGAGTTTATGTTTGATAAATAGCGCTCGAGTTAATGGAAACAAACGGTACTCTTGTATTAGTCGCTATTTTCTAAAATTGAACTATGTTATTGTTACTTCATTGAAGTTGATTGTATAAACATTATCTTTTCAATAAAAAGAACATTGAAAGAGAGAACCCCTTAAATGAAATTGAAAAGTAAAAATTCATTCATGGTTTCAGGATAGAATTTCATCTTAAAATAAAAGGCCGCCAGTGTCTGAGCTAGTAGTGTTCGTAGTGTTCCAACTTACCATGACAATCCAGTTTAGAGGAGAGCAACCATCAAGCATGATTGACAAAGTGTTTGGCGCTGGAAATGTTGACACATAAATATGGCATGTGCAACCCTAGCAACTGAACTGTTAAATTGCATCTAAAGACAATTCTATGCTTTCTTTAATTAGCTGCCTTTGTTCTTGCTCAGCTTTGTGCTTTGCTGGCTTTATGTAAGATTATTTGTGATGGAGTGGCTGCAGTTCTCAGGACACAATACAGATTTTCTGCAATTAAAAATGAAACATTGATTTCCGTCCAGTGTGCAGCAAAAGTGGGACATGTATATTTAAAGCCATAAAATGTTTACAAAGAAGGTTACTTAGAGCACGTTTCAGTTGCTTTAAGCAAATATGGCAGAGAAGGGGGGATGAGTTCATTTTACTTCTTTCCTAGGAGATCACCCCATCCAACAAATTAGAACGAATAAGAAATATGCAGATATGTTGTTTACTTACTATATGAAGGAATATATTATCTGAATAGGTTGAATTATTGAATAAAAATGTAAAGCGTTCATTAGCGTAAACAGGCAAACTGGAGAAATGCATGGGGCAGTATACATGCTTACAGTATGTATAGAAAATGGATGAGTATGAGTAAACATCATTTTTCCAACATTTAGGATATATGTTGGGAAATGTCTTTGTCAGTGGGAAAACTTACAAAATCAGCAGGGGATCAAATAATTATTCCCTTCACTGTATGCATAAATGTGTGGGAAACCACAAAAACAGAAATTTCCGTTTCAAGTATGGAGGCTTTGAACACGGCTGGATAATAAACCAGGTATCCATAAAATCATAGTAAAACTACAGATTGCAGCAGAACAGGAGTTGTTTAGTTTTTGTTTTTTTTTTCGCAGAAAAAGAAGACACTAGAGCTGAATTTAATTCCTAAGTCGCCCACTGTTTTGTTTACATCTGCTGGACTGTATTTTGCATTAGCACCATACAAGAGTCCATTGTGTCCCTGAATGGTATTACTATATTCTGTATGAATTGCTCTAATCATAGGCATTAAGTTACTCTAAACTTTCACCAAGTGTCTGGATTGTACTTTCCAGCAGAGCAAACACCTGCTTATCATGATAAAAGGTGCGTGATGTATAGATGGAGTAGATAGGAGCTGGCCAAGCACAATAGAAAAACGTTCTCAGACATAACTTGACTTAGTTCCTCTTTAAATATATTTCGCTTTAGTTTGGAAAAAGAAAAAAAAATCCATTTAAGTCAATTCCTAACAGAAAATGAAATGCCATTTCCACAGGGTTTGTACGCTACTGTAGCGGCTGACTGGTTCAGAGCAGCCAATGAGAACTTCGGCTCAGCCAGCGCTGACAATGATTAATGGACACCTTGCAGACCTACTTAATGATTATCCCCATCAGGAGAAGAGAGAGACATGTTCAGAAATATGGTCAGTACATTCCTTGCGTTAGGTCCCCTCTGCAATTTATAATGTACCAGTGCATATTCTTCTTCCCGAGCATCTCCGGGGAAATCAGACAAATGATTACTCTCAATAAATAGTCGCCTTTGATAATGTCATACTTATTGTTGTCTGCTGCCGCTATGGGGTTCAAGCGCAGCTGAGATATAGAAGAAAATCAGACAGCAAGCTAAAGGAAGGACATGTTTGATTAGAACGGGATTTTAATACAAATAAGAACCAGTGGCAATGGGGAGATTACACCGGGGAAGAGCTTATCAAACAACCATCAACCAACCTGCAGGTTGTAAACATTCTGACCCAGCAGTTTTCACGAGGCGAGCACTAAATGACTCGATGTGCCGTAGTCGCTGGGTCACATCATTATTGCATTTCTTGTTTGTTCTGTTTTTTTTTTCCCCTTACACGTCGTTCATATACACATTGCAGTACAATTTGAGAAAAGGTTTAACAAAGTCCTGCAATGCCGATTTCCCTTTGGGAGGTCGAGGTCTTGGAGTGATCAGCACTTGTGTGCTTGAGAGATTAAAGGTTACAGCTGACCTCTCTACATTTTACAGTTGTTTGTATCTCCTACAGTATATAGCCGTTCTCTAGATGTATATCCAGTGATAGAAAAAAGAAGAGCTACTGTACCTATTTGCACTCAATCTATGCTACAATGTCATAAATATTTCTCAAAAATATTGAGAAAATAAGCAGATGCCCAAGGGCTATCAATCTTTATTTCACGTTACGGAATAGTTCTGTTTCTTACATTTTTATATACATTGGAACACTCTAACAAATACGTTTAGTTAGATAGTAATATTGTAGCAGAAAATATAGTCCAACATAATTAGCCACAATTATTATTGAAGGCAATGTCAGCAGGATGTCCCACCTCAAACTATTTGTACATGTAGTTATTTCGAAGCCAAGTCCAGCAATATCTTTACATGACCAATCCATGTCTCCATTTTTCTGAAGTCTTGGTCACTCCAGCTCTATTCCGCACCCAGCGCCACTTCCTCTTGCATGATTGACAGTCTCTATGTTGCATGACTTCAGATAAATGAGCCTACAGTGAAGCAAGAGGAAGCAATAGCACCTGGGAGCTAGTAGAGCTGGAGTAACTGAGGCTTCAGATATGCAATAGTTCTTCAGCTTAATTTGCATATCAATTCAAAAGCTGATTTCTCACTTCTCAGAGAAACAGACTGGCCATGTAAAGGTATTGCTGGATGAGTCTTTGAAAGGCCTACATGGGCATTTAAATAGTTTCAGGGGGAAAATCCTGCTGACAGATTCCATTTAAGAAATCTGAAAATGGAAGTAACAGCTTTTATGGATATAATATTGTTGGGGCTTAGCTTTTCCTGAAACAGCTATCAGCCTTCAATACACCTTCAAATTATATGCCCACTTTTTTGAGGTGCCAAATGTATCTAAAAGGAAAAATGAACTTTGAAAAAAGGCTAGATTAAAAATGTAACCAAAATCTGATTTTTGCAGCTCCAGTGCTGACCTATATGTCTCAATGGTAGCAGACAACAAATATTGTTCCTGAAATCATATCATGGAAGAAAATATAAGTAAAGGGACAGACTCAGAGGTATTTGCTGCTTGCTATTATACCATAGAGACACACGCGTTTGCATAGAAGCTGTTGAAATAAAATTAGTGGGAAATTTCAAACTTGCTTATTTATTTTTTTCATTCCAGATTACAGTATATGTATTGGAGCAATATAAAACACATTTATGTAGAAGGAAACAACTTTATAGTTTATATCAACATTTTTTTTCACCATTTAGAATTTGGAATTGCATTGATGTATATATTTATATAACCTGTACCAAAAATAATAAAACGTGGATATACTATTTCATAAATGTTGGAAACGATAAGATGGTGTTATTATCTAGCTGTATCATACGTTAAACATAAAGTTATCTAAATATATGCACATGTAAATTTTTTCTACAATACTGATGATTATAATAATAATAACAATAACTTAGTAAAGGAAACCTTTCAGGTCCCCTAACACCTGCTGGCCCCATTGTGTTTTCAGACACATCAATAATGTGCATATTGTTTAATATATATTTACATATTCGTGTATATGCATGAAGTTGGAAACCACTGCTCACCATATGCAAATTAAGATGTACTCCAGTCACACCTTTTAGGCATGATTGACATTGCCTACTATATCACATCTTCTCAAACCATATCACTATTGCCCCAGTAGTTCGCTCTCCTACTGATATCTCTATTCTCCTGTCATAGAGCTAAGATAGGGAAACTGAGATTGTGGGAGGAGCGCACACTGTCTGGGCTAAGAGTGAAGACCGTGCTCCTCTTGACGCCTGTTTTCTCATCACAAAAATTTGACATGGGAACACAGATGTTAGAAGGTTCATGAACTGCCGGAATAATAGTGAGAACTGGTGGGAGGCTAAAAAGACTTGGCAGTGCAGGGAATATCAATCACGCTCAAGGCAGGAGCATAACTACTGAGTTAGGTCTAGTACCGGAGTGTAAACTCCTCACCAGACTAGTCCAGAATCACTCGCATATGGTATCCGGTGGTTTATAACTTCATTTTGCACAAATATGTGCATGTGTATATTTAATAGTGGTGGATTATTCTGCTGCATTCCTATCCCTGAAGGCAACAGGTGTGCTATGTGTAGTGTACAGTGTCGCGCGGTTTTCTTTGTAATTTGAGTAGTGATGTGCATCTCTTATATTGTGTGATGAATAGCATATAAGTAATGTAAAGTGTTAATGTATATTGTGAGTAGTGCATAGTGCAGGGTAAGTGCAGGATTAGATTTGTGAAGTATGGTTCAAATAGTTAAGAGGCTTAGCAAAGGAAAAGGACATAAGATAAGGATAATAGGTTAGTCTATAGTATAGAATATTGCTAATGGATAGATCTAGCCCAGTGGGTGGGGAAAATTTATTAGTGAAAAGTGGGCATTTCCTCGTAGTGGCTCAGATAGGGAAGTACCACGATATGGTCAAGTTCAGGTGCAGTGGCTTGCTAGGGCAAGCATGTACCGGTCATCCAAAGCAGTGGTATGCCCAACTGAAATCTCAAACTGATGCCCCTGTCGCGTCCGGAGTCCAAGGTCAAGCATAGGGGCTGCCAGGCACATCAAGTTCTCTGGGGTAAAGTGAAAGATGGACTCGTATAGACGGAAAATGGTGAATGCCCACTGCACTGCTGAAATGGACAGGAAATTCTTGAGGAGTCAGTGGGTTCAAGGATAGTCCAGGACTAATGGGTGGTAATCTGAAGATGCGTTATACTAAGGAAGCAAGAAACATGAAGTTAAGCTTTCAAGGAGGAAATGGAATGTCAGCACTGACCCGGTATGTAGGTAAATCAGTCCATTTTTTTGTCCATCAGTCTTTTGACAGCGTGGGATCTGCGGCTGTCATGCTGCTGTAGTGCAGTATAACGCAACCTCCACCATAGGGAACTTGAGAGAGAAATGAGACTGCGTACACAGAGAAGCACCACAGAGCAGCAGCACAGGTGCAACCAAGTGGCGAGGGATTGGTCAGACAAGCCAAGTCAAAATACAATAAGAGGCAGAAGTACCAAAAGGGATAAGCAGTAAACGTGGTCAGAGACAAGCCAGGAGGTTCAGCAGTGGTCAGAAGCAGATAAGACAAAGTCAGAAAGCAGAAGCCAGTCGAATACGAGCCAAGTCAGAAACCAGGAACCAGAGAATCAAACAGACAAACAGAGAAAGACTGGGTAAAGGGCAGACAGAGGGAGTCAACAGACACGGGACAAGTCAGGGATCACAGCAGGACAAATCAAGAGTTACTAGAGTCAGGTTCACACGCCAAAGGCAGAACTATAGCTGACACCACCAGCAGGATGCCTTGATAGCAAACCTGAACCCAGAATGAGACAGAGCAAAGTTAACCCTTGCAATGATCCGCCCGGAAAAAAAGCGACCAACTAGCCTGTCTAGGAGTTAACCGTTTGGCAGATTAAATATATGACAAGTTCTTGTGGTCCAAAATCACCGTGATCCGATGAACAAAATGCCTCCATTCTTCAAAACCAATTTTATGGTCAATAACTCCTGGTTACCAACATCATAGTTCCTCTCTGCAGAGAAAAACTTCCTGGAGAAAAAGGCACATGGTCTTAAATTGGTCAAAGTAATGGGTCCCTGAGACCACACCGCCCCCATTCCCACCTCTGATGCATCTACCTCTACAATGAACGGTTCAGATGGATCGGGCTGAACCAATACAGGAGCAGACATAAAACTATTTTTTATTGTAACAAATACTTCAACTGCCAAGGGTGACCAAACTTTGAGCTCAGGCCCATTGCGAGTGAGATCGGTGAGTGGCTTGACCACCTGAGAAAACCCCTTGATGAATTTTCAAAAATAATTGGCAAAACCCAGAAAATGCTGCAACCCCTTGAGGTCTCTGGGTTGCACCCAATCAACAATGGCCTGTACCTTTGTGGGATCCAACTGAAACCCATTGGCAGAAAGGATGATCCCCAGAAAAGAAAGCTCCTGGACACAAAACAAACATTTCTTGGGTTTAGCGAACAGAGAATTTCCTCGTAACCTGTGAAGAACAGTATGTAAATGACCAATGTGGGATTCCTTATCAGGCGAGAAAACAAGGATGTCATCCAGGTATACAACCATAAAGCGCCGGATAAAATCAGAAGAAACATGATTCATGAAGTTCTGAAACACCGCGGGCGCGTTCGTGAAACCGAAGGGCATGACCAAATTTTCAAACAGACTCTCGGAGGTGAGAAATGGCATTTTCCACTCATCTCCTTCCTGAATACGGTTAATGTTATATGCTCCCCTGAGATCAAGTTTGGAAAACCACTTAGCCCCAATTGGTTATAGAGATCAGGAATGAGTGGGAGAGGGTAGTTATTTCTCACCGTAATTTTATTTAGTTCCTGGAAATTGAGGCATGAGCATAAACCACCATCTTTTTTCTTGACAAAAAAATATCAAAATATCCCTTGAGGTCCCTTCCAACTCTAACATTCTATGATTCTATAATCTACTTGGATGTGTTTCAACTCAGCTTTGTTCTGAATATCAGCAATTACAACAGCAATTGTATTATTGACCTGATGAAGGCTTTTGGTCTTTTCAAGCCAAAACGTGTTGTTTTTACTTGGTATACGAGTAGAATAAAAAACTTTTTTTCAATAAGCTATTATAGCACAATATAATTTTCGGAAGCACCGGTACTAGACTGGTTTTCTGCATCTTTTCAGAACCATGAGTTGGCTTACCAAGCTGAAATTTATATGTTACCATGTATAAATATATATATATTTATAGATATAGGTTGTAACTCAGACTGAAATAAACGTCCCAAAAGCACTTATTAAATGCAAGATCAAAAAAGGGATCTGCAAGGACAAAATGGATAAATAGTGCTAAAAAATCTTTATTAAACATTTTTTAAAAACGGGGAATAAAAGTCCAATATAGCAAACATAGACAAGGATGGAGGGTGAGCCAAATGGAGAAAAAGAACCTCAGGATCAAAACAATACAGAAGGACACCTAAACAAATGAATGCATAACCCTTATTGTCTGTCACTAAATGAAGAGATACTAGGTAGTGGATTGTTCCAAACATATGAGTGACATAAAAACTGTAAGGTGCAGTCAAAAGAAAAGTTCATAGTTAACAAAAACTCTTCCAAAATGCTTCAAAACTGCTTCAGGAAATGAAAAAGTATACCTAAAACTTCCCCAAAAAAGGAATGTTTCTTGAATCAATTTCTTTTAGAAAAGTCTTTAGAATTGAGAAAAAACGGAAAAAATGGTACCAAGATATATATATCTTTCCTGTTTTAGAAAAGTCTTCATTTTTGACCACTTCAAAAAACCTCTATGTGTACATACCCTAAGAAGCTGGATACTTGGAGTAATTATATCATTCCCATAATAATAGAACTTGGTTTAATATAGTAAATGGCAGTGAATGATGGTAGAATCCATTCCACTCAAGTTAATCTCTGCACTATTGTATTTTCTAGAAGCTTCTGAGATCTCGTAATTAAAGATTGGCAGATTAAATAATATATTGCTATTTTGTCAATCACTTTAATTGTACCATAGTTACTTCAGTTAACTAAATTATGAGCATAGAAAAGCAACATTCGCCATCAGTTCAGCTGAAAAAATCTTCATATCTGAGGTTAGCATTTGATATAGTCTATTAATATTTATTTATTCTTCAGAATTACAAGAACAAAAATAAATTAAATTGCAAGAAATATAATCATTATTATTAGTAATTAGAGATGGGCAAACAGTAAAGTTTGACATCCGTATCGAACACCTACTGTTCGGGCATGGACACCGAACACGGACTTCACCTGGAAGTCCTTGTTACTGTTCAAGTTTGGCTGCCCAAGCACCGGATGTTTGTCACGCTATCTTGTGCATGACAGCGCGGCTAACACCACTTCTGATCGTTGGTGAAAGAGCCCCTGTCATGATATGTTCCAGGGTTTAGTCCTGTCTGCTCTTTTTCCGGGTGGATCATTTCAAGGATTAACTTTGATCTGCCTCATTATAGGTTCAGGTTTGCTATTTAGCTCCCAGGCATCCTGCTGGTGGTGTCTGCTATAGTTCTGCCTTCGACGTGTGAACCTGACTCTGGTAACTCTTGATTTGTCCTGCTGTGATCCCTGACTTTTCCCGTGTCTGTTGACGTCCTCTGCCCTTTTCCCTGCATTTCTCTGTTTGTATGTTTGATTCTCTGGTTCCTGACTTGGCTTGTATTCGGACTCGCTTCTGCCTTCTGACTATGTCTTATCCGCTTCTGACCGCTGCTGAACCTCCTGGCTTGTTTCTGACCACGTTTTTTGCTTATCCCTTTTGATACTTCTGTCTCTGATTGTATTTCAACTTGGCTTGTCTTACCACTCTCTCGCCACTTGGTGGTGCCTGTGCTGAGTCTCTGGGGTGCTTCTCTGTGTACACAGTCTCACTTCCCTCTCAAGCTTTCTCTGGTAGAGGTTGCATTATACTACACTGCAGCAGCATGACATTATAGCTGACCCTATACATTTAAAGGGATTTCTGCATTTTTTCCCCTGCTCTGTTTGCTATGGATCCGCTCCATACCTTGGCGGATCAAATGGACAGTTTGACAGTGATGATACAACACCTGTTTTTGGAACAGAGGGTCTTGTCCTCGTCTCATAACCACCTGCAAAGTGAGCTTTATGACACAGGTAAATTGTTGCAGACTGACTGTAAGCACTCTAATACTGTTGATGTCTCATTGCACTCTCCTGAACCTACAGTCAAGCTCCCAGAAACCTTCTCTGAGGAGAGGGAGAGATTACATACTTTTAAGGAGAGATGCAAGCTTTTTTTTCTCTTAGACCCCGATCTTCTGGAGATGAGAGTCAGTGGGTGGGGATAATCAGTTCCTTACTGCGTAAAGGACCTCAGTTGTGGGCTTTCTCTTTCCCTGCTTCCTAAGAATGAGCGCGTTAATGACCTTCGATGACGTCGCGGCTTGTGATTGGTCGTGTGAGCGGTCACATGACCGCTCAGCGACCAATCACAAGCTGCGACGTCATCGAAGGTCCTAAACGCGCTCATTCTTAGAAAGGGAAGCATGGCGGTTGCAGCGGTGACAACCAGGGCGCGTCCGAGGGTAAGTATATCAATATTTTTTATTTTTATTCTTTATTTTACACATGAATATGGATCCCAGGGCGTGAAGGAGAGTTTCCTCTCCTTCAGACCCTGGGAACCATAGAGGATACCTTCCGATATTTGTGTCCCATTGACTTGTATTGGTATCGGATATCGGTATCGGCGATATCTGATATTTTTCGGATATCGGCCGATACCATCCGATACCGATACTTTCAAATATCGGACGGTATCGCTCAACACTAGTTGGGACTAGTTTTTTGTGTTTAAAGAGGTATATAAATTGTACTTTAAACTGCATCCTTACTCCTCTGGAGATAAGAGTGAGTAGGAATTGTTATTTCACTGCTTCAGGGGGAACCTCAGTCCAGGGCTTTTTCTCTACCACAGGATTTTATGTATCTGCAGTCCGTGGAAGAGTTTTTCAGGGCCCTATGATGATCCTGACCGTATTTCCTCAGCTGAATCCAGGCTGCATCACATTCAACAAGGGAATCGTTCAGTAGAGACGTATAGCTCCGAATTCCTAAGGTGGTCAATTGACACCAAATGGAATGACCCTGCTCTCAGAAGCCAATTCCTTCAAGGCCTCACTAAAAGGTTAAAGGATGAATTAGCAGTGTATGAAACTCCTGTGTCACTGGAGGCTGTCATGTACTTGGCTATTCGGGTGGATAGACGCCTGAGGGACTGATGGGTAAGACCACCTGCTTCTGAACCCTCTTTCCAGGGCAAGATCCCGGTGTTGGAGGAAAGGTCCGAGGGTGAACCTATACTCGTGGAGTTAGAGAAACTCATGCAGCTGGGAGGTGCATTCACATCACATGTTTCCCATGACATTTGCAAGAAAAAGGGTGTATGTTTTTTGTGGGAAGAAGTGACATTATATTGGGGCATGTCCTGCAATCCCAAAGCAAAAAGAGACTCGATTAATCCTTTGGAGCCTTGAGTTTGATAATTAAGCGGTGTCTTCATCTTCAACCTGACAGCAAAGGTGGTGCTGGAGAGCAGGTCTGAAAAAAATTGTGTTTGTAGACGGTTGAGCTAGAGTCAGAATGGTGGATGCTGAGTTTGCTAGAACCCATGGTTTTGTGTGTTCTAACCTGTCTAATCCTATTCCTATTTGTGCTATAGAGCTATAGAGTCAGCAGCACTTGCACAGAGAACACTGACACAAATTATTCATAATATAAGACTGAAGGTGGGGTATTTTCATTATGAAGTAATCCCTTGTTATGTCCTGAAGGTTTCCACACTCCTATGGTTCTGGGTTTGCCCTGGTTGGTGAAGCATAATCCAACTGTGGATTGGCAATTCAGAAAGATTTTGAAGTGGGCAGATTACTGTCATGGTAACTGCCTAAACGATTCCCCTTTTGTTGTATCTACAAGGACCTTAAAGACATTTTTGTCTGCCTTTGAGGACCCTGCCCCAATTTTGCAGAAGGGGAAAAGCATCTCATCCTTGTACACTGACCTGGAGGGTGAGGTGTTGGAGGCTCATGGGGATGCCCTTGCCTCCTGCCCTTTGGGGAGGTTATTTGTGCAGTCTAAATTGCATCACAATGTAGCTAAAGAATTTCAGAACTCTGCACTTGTTGGCCACCCAAGTGATAAGGCAACCGCGGACCTCCATTCTCATCATTTTTGATGGCCGGGGTTGCACCCGGATGTGGTTGAACAATTGTCTACCTGAAATGTTTGCGCACATTCTAAAGTACCATATTCCCCTCCATCTGGTCCTGTTTCACCACTACCTGTTACTAACAGGGTCAGGGAAGACAGGTATATACATATGACTGTCAGTAAATACATACCAAGTCCGGACCTGAATGTGAATGACTTTGTGTGGTTGTCTACCAGGAATTTCAGGTTGACGGTTCCTTCCTGGAAGTTGGGACCTAGATTCATTATTCCCTATAAGATAACCACAGTCATTTGTCCAGCATTGTTTTGTCTTGAGCTACCTCAAGCTCTTAAGGTCTACAACGTTTTTCACAGGTCTTTGCTCAAGAGATACGTGGCACCCCTTGAGCCCTCACCCCTACCGCCTCCTGCAACAATGGTTGATAAAAACCTAGAGTTTCAAATTTCGAGGATTGTAGATTCTCAACTCCGTCGTTCCCTACAATCCTTAGTACATTGGAAGGGTTATAGTCCAGAGGAAAGGATGTAGGTTTCTGTATCAGAGGTGAACGCCCCCAGGCTGGTTTGTTTGTTCCACACCTCTTATCCTGAAAAACCTGGTCCTGAGTGAGGGGGATACTGTCACGGATGTGTCAGAGGTTACAGACCACTGCATTGTATCTTGCTGCAGAAGGTCTCAACAGTTTGCTTTGCAAATGAGTAGCCACCTCCCGTGGCTAATGGTGTCACCTGGATCTGGGTGTTTTTAACTCCCTAATTCCTGAAGTGCTGGTATTATTTCCATTCCTACCTTGTGAAGGCTTGGAGCTACAGCAGTCGGCTGACTTCCTTTCTGGTGTTGGGAGGACATTTGGTGTTTCCTCTCTGAGTCTGCTCAAAGATTAGTGTTTCCAACTGTTTGTCTATCCCAGTTGTCTGTGGTGTAGTGGGGATTGACTAGCGCTATCCTGTCCTTCCTATGCAGGGCTTACAGCTAGTGTCTGGCAGGGCTTAGGTATCCTGCACGGCGATTGGTGTGAAACCTATTTAGGGTTTTAGGGCAGACAGGGTGATGTTAGTTCTGCCTAGGGGTCTCCACTTCCCTAGCATTGGGCTCCACTTCCCCTTATCCCTTTGTGTTGCACTTAGTCTGTCTTACACCTTGTGTGACATCTGCATATGGTGCCCGGACACTATTACAGTAAATCTGTATTGTAAAAGTCAAATGGCGCTCTTTCCTTTTAAGCTCTGCCATATAGCCATACAGTACTTCCCATTGACATATTATTATTATTTATTTATATAGCACCATTGATTCCATGGTGCTGTACATGAGAAGGGGTTACATACAAGTTACAAATATCACATACAGTAAACAAACTAACAATGACGGGCTGATACGGAGGGGCGAGGACCCTGCCCTTGCGGGCTTACATTCTACAGGATTATGGGGAAGGAGACAGTAGGTTGAGGGTTGCAGGAGCTCCGGTGTTGGTGAGGCAGTAGCTCTGGTGTTGGTGAGGCGGTAGCTCCGGTGTTGGTGAGGCGGTAGCTTCGATAGTGATGAGGCAGCAGCGGTGTCAGTGCAGGCTGTAGGCTTTCCATATACAGTATAACCACATTTCAGAAAAATTGCATAACAAACTGAAGGGTCCAATTTCACCTATTAGCTCCTTCAAAATGAAATATTTGCAGCTAGCAAAACATTTTAAATTGTAATCTTTTATTTTCACTTCTCAATGTTCTAAAATCTTGTGTGGCACCTGTGGGTTCAAAATACTTACTACACCCCTAGATGAAGTCCTTGAGAACCCATTTCAAAATGGGTTCACATAGATTTTTTCAGGTGATCTGGCAATTCAGGGGCTCTGCAAATGGCGCCGATCCATTGAATCCAAATCTGTGTTTAAAAGACAAATAGCCATTCTTCCCTTCCAAGTCCTGTTGTGTGCCCAAACAATAGTAAACAACCACATATGAGGTATTGCCATGTTTTATTACTGCTTGTGAGAATAAAAAATTTTCCCTGCGTAAAGTTATAAAATTCTCTGAAGCACATGTAGGTTATAAATATTCACTACACCCCTAGATGAATTCCTTGAGGGTATTAGTTTCCAAAATGAGGTCACTTGTCAGAACGGGAGTTACTGTTTTAGCATGTCAGGACATTGGCACATACGACATGGCATCTGAAATCTATTCCAGCTCGGTTTCATGTTCCAATGTTATATACTTCTAAAAGTGTATATGGGATTAAAATGTTCACTACACCTCTGAATTACTTGAGAGGTCTAGTTTTCAAAATAGGGCTTGGCACTCAACTTGAAAGAATCTTTGTTGAAATTTTATTGTAGTCCGTATAACATGAAACCTTTCGGTCCAACATAGACCTGCTTCAGTCTGCCGACTGCTATAGAGGAAGGAGAGTACGAGGATATTGCTATGTGGCCAAGAGCCTGTCTGGATCTGAATTACGTGGTGTGCTAGTGCAGTAATGTGTAGGATTTATAGAGATTGCACAATCTAGGCAGTCGCAGTTCATGTAACCTTGTGTCAGTATATAGCAGTGGTGGTCAGTGGGTCAAGTATCAGTTTAAACATGGTGTCCACCTCTTGTCTGGTGGAGTACTCATACTCTACCTTGAGTAGTGCCACGATATACGATATATAGTTTCCAAAATAGGGACCCTTGTGGGGATATTTGATGGTTTGGAACCTCAGGTACTCTACAAATATGACATGGCACCGCTTCTACAATATATTCCCAATGCACTTCAAAAATCAAATCATGCTTCTTCAATTCGGAGATCTGACTAGCGCCCAAACAACAGTTTTTTACTACATATGGAATATTGCCATGTTCAGGACAAGTTGTGTAATATTATGGGGAAAAATTAGAACTCTAAAGTCTAATTCAATATTTTAGTAGAAAAATTTATAATTTTGCTTTTTTTTAATTCCCCTCTGCATTAATTACTGAGATGTACCTGAATTGTTAACAAATTTTGTGAAAGTAGTATTGAATAATTTGAGAGGTGAAGTTTTTAAAATTATATCACTTTTGTAAAGTTTTTAATATTTAGACCCCTTACAGTTAATTCAAATCTGAATATGTCCTTACAAAAAATAGGATTTTTACATTTTCTTGAAAAAAAATGCTTCATTTTAACCCTTCTAGAATCCTTACAAAATAAAATATCTTGTTTATTAACCAGTTTGTGAGGTATGACTATCTGCTTAAAGTGTACAAGCATTCAGGTTTTGATATCTGCTAATTTTTCTACATTTTTGTTAACTTTCAGCTATTTTGATTAAAAAATGCAAAATATATTGACCTACATTTACCTCTAACTTAAAGAACAATGTACCACAAAACAAAAACAATCTCAGAATCATCGGAAAATGTAGATGCACTCCAGAGTTATTACCACATAATGTAACACATGTCAGATTTGAAATATGGGATTTTAATTATTGTCATTAATGTCAAAATTGGCTCTGTCACTAAGTGGTTAAAATGCATAAAAAAAAAAAAAAATCAACATAGCCCTGATGACTTGAATGAAGTTGAATTGCACTTTCTCAAACTGATGTCATGTATAATCAAAACTTATATCATTAGTCTTAAACCCTTTAAGGACCAGGTAATTTTTATTTTTGCACTTCTGCTTTTTCCTTGCCTTCTTTCAAGAGTTGCAACTTTTTCATTTTCCCTTCAGCACAGACGTGTGAGGGCTTGTTTTTAACAAAAATTGTAGATTTAAATGGCACTATTTTCATTTTACCAATTAATGTACTGAAACATAGGAAAAGAAATCTTCCAAGTGCGACAAAATAGTGAAAAAAATGCTATTTTACCACCCTTTTTCGGGTTTTGGCTTTATGGTGTTCATTGTGTGCTAGTTATGACCAGGAAATATTATTGTCAATGTCAGTCTAATTATGGCGATAGCAAGTATGCATCATTTTTTTTCTATTTGAGTGATGAAAAAATATCTGAATATTGCAAAACATTTTTTGCTTTTATTGATTAATATTCCTTTTTGTTTACGGAAGTGAGAAGACTTTTGTCTTCAGGTATTTTGTCATGTTTTCTTTTTGCAGAATTAAAAAAGTTAATTAATTAATTACACGTGTCAATAGATCAGACTTTCATGAATGCGACAATACCAAATGCTTTTTCCCTTTCTTTAATTTTTAACAGGGTAAAAAAAAACTTTTATTTTATTTTTTTCAATTTCTAAAACTATTTTATTTATTTTTTTACGTGTTTTTTTTTTATTTCCCTTAGGGTATGTTTCCACGGCATCATCCAATCCGCAGCGACCAGTTGTTACAGCATAGTGGAGGGGATTTGCCTCCGGCAACCCTGCGTAACCGGACATGCGGCACGTCTTTCCAGACTGCAGCATGTCAATTTATCTTGCGGAGAAGCTCAGTCTCCGCAAGATAAATATAGCAGTCCAATGTATAGGATGCGGTGATTCCCCATGGTTCAATGAACACATGAATCACTGCGCGTACAAAAGCTGTCAGCGCTTTTGGCGGAGCGGACATATGCTGCATCCAAAGCTCT
This sequence comes from Ranitomeya imitator, assembly GCF_032444005.1. Classification (NCBI taxonomy): domain Eukaryota; kingdom Metazoa; phylum Chordata; class Amphibia; order Anura; family Dendrobatidae; genus Ranitomeya; species Ranitomeya imitator. Next base: position 454,726,073 of record NC_091282.1, on the reverse strand, counting down.
GCCAATACTGATCGTGGAAGCATACACTTAGGGGACTTGAACCTGCGATGGTTAGATCACTTGTAACATGGTAGTATTGCAGTATATAGTGAAAATCTTGGTCTTTTTTTATAGAGCTCAGCTTAAGGCTGAGCGTCACAGTAAGACTGAGATGACAGTGACCCCCAGCTATGATTGTAATTAGTGATGAGAAAACATGCTCGGATAAGGTGTTATCCAAGCATGCTCGAGTGCTAACCGAAAGTCTTCGTCATGCTCGAAAAATATGTCCCTGTGGCTGCATGTCTCGCTGCTGTTAGACAGCCACAACACATGCAGGGATTGTCTGTTTGTCAGGCAATCCCTGCATGTGTTGTGGCTGTCATACAGTGACAAGACATACAGCCACGGGGACTCAAACATATTATTTGAGCACGCCAAAGACACTCGGTTAGCACCTGAGCGTGCTCGGATTACACCTTGTCCGAGCACGTTCTCATATTGCTAGTAACAATCCATCCCTTCCCCATAATCATGATTTCCATTTAAATACCGCTGCCAGAGATTAACAGCAGAACTTAAATGGTCACAGCCATATCCAGTACTCGGCCCCAGCCAGAGACATATCTTGGCTATATAATACAATATAATCTGCCGTGTGTGGAGGCAGCTCAACTCTTGAGCCCTCTCCATGCCTGAGGGCTACTTCATATTACGTGAATACAATAACCCTTTGTGGGAAGGGGTTAAAGTGACAGCAAACTTCAGATTCATTGTAGGTCAACTAATATCTAACCAAAACTTATCATTTGTGCAAAAATATTCTATTTCACTGATAAAATGTAGTCTGGGAATAACGAAATGACAAATATATTTCCATGCTGTCAGTGACTTTCACTCGCCTATAAGTCCTACTATTAGGTCATGTTCACACAATGCGTTTTTTACTGCGGAACCGCCGCGATTTTGCCGCTGCGGGTCCGCAGCTGTTTTCCATGCAGGGTACAGTACAATGTACCCTATGGAAAACAGGAACCGCTGTGCACATGATGCGGAAATTCACTAAAAAAGCCGCGCTGAATAGCTGCGGTAAAAAAGAAGGACCATGTCACTTCTTTGTGCGGAACTGCAGCGGTTCTGCACCCATAGACCTCCATTGTGAGGTCAAACCCGCAGTAAAACCCGCAGACGAAAAAAATATCTGCGGGTTTTCTGCGGTTTGTGGTGCAGAACCGCTGCAGCAGGAAGTGCGTGGGCGGAGTGTGGCTGTCCCCCTGTGCCCCAATCCCACCCCCCCATGCTCCGATGCCACCCCCCGTGCTCCGACGCTCCCCCATGCCCTCATCTCCCCCTTATACTTACCGGGCCTCCCGGTGTCCGTCCGTCCGTCTTCTCCCTGGGCGCCGCCATCTTCCAAAATGGCAGGCGCATGCGCAGTGCGCCCGCCGAATCTGCCGGCCGGCAGATTCGTTACAGGCACATTTTAATCACTGTGATAACCTCACAGTGATCAAGATAAAAAAAAAAGTAAATGACCCCCCCCCTTTATCACCCCCATAGGTAGTAACAATAATAAAATAAAGAATTTTTTTTTCCCCCACTACAGTTAGAACTAGAGTTAGGGTTAGGGGTAGGGTTAGGGGTAGGGTTAGGGTTAGGGGTAGGGTTAGGGGTAGGGTTAGGGGTAGGGGTAGGGGTAGGGTTAGGGGTATGGTTAGGGTTAGGGGTAGGGTTAGGGTATTTTCAGCCATTTTAACCCTAAAAAAACTTCCTAGAAAACACACAGACTCTGCAGAGAAAACTGCATAAAAAACGCACTAAAAACCGCATCAAAAACCGCATCAAAAAACGCACCAAAAACGCACCAAAAAACGCACCTGCGTTTTCTGCCAAGAGCTGCGGTTTTTAGTGCAGAATAAACAGCAGGGAAATCAGGAACGTGTGAACATGGCCTTACATGTTTGGTTTACCCGATAGAATATAAAGCTGGATAATACACAGGCAAAACTCATATCATGATAGGATGATATCAAGAAATCATTGTATAGCATAGAAAAAAAGTCAAAGAGATAAAACAAAATGCTGCAAAATGTCATGAGAAAATGGAAAAATGCAATTATTACAAGGACGTCATTATTACGAGCACTGAAAATAGAATCAGAATAAAGAAAAATGCAGATTTGATGTGCAGTACATGACCATAAAGACCAGGAGAACAGTCAGAACACGATATGTATTCCAGTCACAACAGACAAGACACTTGAAAGTTCTTATCTCCTTTTTGCTAAATGTAATAACTTTTTTTTGTCTGAAAATATGAACATTATTATACAGATGCCCTTAGTGATCTTCAAAGGACAGAGTCTGTGACCAAAATGACTGGGGACACTTGATTACAAGAGTATTTTCCTTAAAAGGGTCATTTAGCAAGAGGGCAACAAAACCTGGATCTAGCTTTTGTCCAAGAAATAAATCTTAGAAATGACAAGTACAAATTATTATCAAAAGCCACTTGCTTTCACTGTTCTTTCCATTTCACTTTTGTGCAGAGAGCATGAAACATCTCAAGGACTTTAAAAAATTAGGACTGTCATCCCTTTCAGAAAGCCACGTATTCCAGACGTTCTGTAATTTCATTAACCGCCTCTTGCTTCAAGTTGGAACATTGGAATTGTTCTACCACATCTTTCCATTGTTCTTTCTTTACGTGTATAAGAGCCAGAAGAAGGCAACGACTCATTATTGTGAAAAATGTGTTTGTAGATGCAAAAGAGGGTCAATCAATTTTGTGCATGTTTGGATGCAAGATTTAGCCAATTAGGTTTCTGGAGGAAGAGTAAACATACTGTATAGAATACACAATGTATAGAAAGCTATTTGCTCATTTTTTCCATAAAAATGAATTTATACATAAACACAATGAGCACACATGGATAAGCTTAGCACTGGGCCACCATAAAAAAGTAATCTAGATCCTTTATTCATTTCATCCACATTCATGGTGGAACTTGGAGTCTCTATGGTTTGGTATAATGGATCTGTAAGCCCTCCTCATGCCTCTGCATGCTGCCTTCATCTGACACTGTGTTTGTCACTTAAATCTATGTTTCTAAGGGGTAATCTAATCATAACAAAAGAAACATTGGTACTCCATCTTCCTAGGATCAATACTTTATTGGAAATCCTTGTGCAAAAAATGACGGTAAAATCATCAAAGCATCTGGCGCGTTTCGGAATACAATTTCTTAGTCATAGATCTAAGACTAAGGAATTGTATTCTGAAAAGCTTCCAATGGTTTGATGATTTTAATGTTATTTTTGCAAATGGATTTCCAATAAAGTATTGATCCTAAGTAGATGGAGTGCCAACATTTCTTTTATTTGGATTTAATGCCATGCTTGCTCAAGTTGCTGTGCACCCAGGACAATATAGACACAGGTTTGGGGAGTTATCGTTTTTGGGTCCTTTTAGTCATAGTTATATAGGTTGAAAAGACCTCAGTCCATCAAATTCAACCTTTTATCCACCAGTTATACATTCTCTATCAAAGATTTTTTGTAACCTACACTGCCATTTGTTGTGAGAAATGCACCTGCAATTGCTTACTCTAGTGGTAGGGCATTTCACAGTCTGACTACTCTAACTCTAAAAAGGCACGGATGATTGACCTCGTGGAGACCAAAACATCCAACACCGCGGAGACACCATCACATGTTTCTCAACGCAGTGATCCAGAACACTGCCCCCAAATATGCAAATACTCTAACTCTAAAGAATCCTTTCCTAGTTAGCTTCTGAAATCACCTTTCTTACACGCGTAATGAATGTCCCATAGTCCTTTGCAAGGTCCTCAGTATGAAACCTGAGGAAAACAGAGTTACGGTAAGGACTCATTAGATTGAATAGGTACTGAAAGATACAGTGATGAGCAAAAGCACTAAAATCTAGATATTTTATTTAGCCATGACAGAAAAACGACTGGCACATCCAAACTAGTGTGAATAGGTGCATACCAGGAGCAGCTACCTCCATATATAATATACAAAATAAGGTTGCACTCTATCGTGCCAAAGCATGTCAAATATGAAATACATGAAATATGAATTTGCAAAATATTCGACATGCTTTGGCACGATAGAGTGCAACCTTTGTTTGTATATCTTATTTAGCCAGTCAGCCAAGAAGATTATGTATTATTGACTGCAGTCTTGACCTTTTTTTCACTTGCTATTGATCAGTGAAAGGGATGAGCATGCTTCTGCCTATACCACATGAACAGATACAATAACAGTCATTGCCTTTAATACTCGTTATATCCCATATATAGTATATCCATGTAATAAAAACAATAAGAAAAAGCAACTGCTTCCGTATTAACATTTGTTATGTGGATGGAATAATGCTTAAACCGTGGTGTCTATCTAGATGTTAATCTAATGTTTAGGAAAGATGGCAATGTCAGCACTGTTTTCTTCTGCTACTATGAGCTGACCAGATGGCTACAGATTATTACACTAAGACTTGGTCAATGTAGCTTTAATTCTCTCTTCCTTCCTACAGTGAGCCGCATGTGAAATCAAAGCTTCAGCCTGATTCGTCATGCAGTTATTTTGTAAAGTGAGAAAAAAGAAAACAAAGCCTGAAAAAATACAAATATAGTATACTATCTGAATAATGATCCTACCGAGTACAGTTTACATTTGATTATATGGCTAAAACTCTTAAATATTAATAGTATGTAGCTATATCTGCTTGCACTTTTCTGTACACTGAATTCATATATAATCAGATTATCATTTGTGCCAAAACTTTACCCAGGAACCTCAAAGAGACCCCATTGCTAATCTGTGTATGTGAATAAAAGAATGCATCTAGATTTACAGGAAAGATATATATCTTGGTACCGTGTTAGCCAGTAGATAGAAAAATATTTAGAATTGAGAGTCCTCAGTGGTTAATATCTTTTAATGGCTAACTGAAAAGATGGTAACAAATTGCAAGCTTTCGAGACTACACAGGTCTCTTCATCAGGCAAAGACTAAAAGAAATTCTGAAGATTCACATATTTATGCACAACATAGCACAGAAAAAAAAGGAAAAACCATGGATAAGACAGGTGACATAAAGCAGAATTACCATGAGTGATAAACAGTTATGTCCATAAATATTGGGCCAGTTGTCAATAAAACATTCCTTATCTAAGAACTGGCCCAATATTTATGGACATAACTGTTCACTAATGGTAATTCTGCTTCATGTCACCTGTCTTATCCATGGTTTTTCCTTTTTTTTCTGTGCTATGTTGTGCATAAATATGTGAATCTTCTTTTAGTCTTTGCCCGATGAAGAGACCTGTGTAGTCTCGAAAGCTTGCAATTTGTTACCATCTTTTCAGTCAGTCATTGAAAGGTATCAACCACTGAGGACTCTCAATTCTAAATATTTTTCTAGATTTTCAGCAATTTTTGACTTCCTGTCATATCGATTTTACAGTATAGCATATTCTAACATCCTATCTACAGGGCAAGTTTGAAACAGAACATACTACAAAGATTATACACTTTTACTATGGGGATAAATTAACTTTAATTGTTGGAACTGGAGAACTCCTTTACCATCATGATGAGTAACATTTCTTTGGAGTTCTTAGGTGAATTTACCTTTAGATTTGCAGAAATGAATTAGCCCAGCACAAAGAGGAAAGTCTTGTATTAACACAACTCGCATGTCAATGCCCTTGAATGAAGTAGTCAAAGTTCTTTGATAAACCCTCAGTTCACTTCTAGCCTTACTGGTATGTTAGATTTCCCATGACTGGCACATCAGATGACTACAAAAACGAGTTTGTCCTTAATTCATCAGAATAGCTTTGAAACTCGGAGTTGATCAAAAATGTTATGTCTTTTGATGTTTTCACGCCAGTTTCTCCAGCTCTGTCAAAATGGGTGAAACTGTGGTAGAACAAGGTGTGGCAGAGGACTCACTGCATAGCTATCACGGGTGTGTCAGATGAAACAGACAGTCGCTCTGCATCTGACTGCAGAAGGTCTCTGTGCTTGGCATTGCAGACGCCTTCTTGATCCTTCTGACTTTTGGACCCAGTGGCAACCTCCCTCCGGCTCTAATTGACACACCTGGACCTGGGTGTTTATAGACTCTCAGTCTGCTTCAGGGAGCTGCCGGCGATATTCACATTTTTCCATGTGAAGGCTTGGAGCTATAGCAGTCTGCTTACTTCCTCTCTGGTGTTCTTAGAGGACATTTGGTGTTACCTCTCTGGAGTCGACTCAAGTTAAGTTTCTCCCCCTTGTTTGTCTCCCTTCTTGTCTTTAGTGTACAGTAGTGATTGAATAGTGCTCATCACCTCTTTCCTATTCAGGGCCTAACTCTAGGGATATACAAGGCTTAGGTTTCCTATTCGGCAATTGGTGTGGAACCAATATAGGGACAGTAGGGTAGGCAGGGTGCTATTAGATCAGACTAGTTGTCTCCACTCCCCCTTTCCCTAGAGTTTAGGCTTCCTTGTCCTCATCAGCTCGTGTTGCACTTAGTCTTCCCACACTGTGCTTGACAACAGCTCGCCTTATTTATGATGAGCTGTGGGGTTTCTGTCAGAAACCTTACTCCAATCAAGAACTGAAGTAAGATTTGTGGTGTGGTACACAGAGGTGCATGCCACCCATCAGGGGGCTTCGGATTCATGAATCAGGAGTGTCTCAGTCCATCACATCCCCGTATGAAGACTGACGTGAAATTCAACGGTCTTGATGAATAGGGGCCATCATGTTTATTCTGAGAGGATCCCCTATGCAGTAATACCAATACTTTCATATGGAAAGACCTGCTAATGGGTAAGCAATTGTTAAAAGAGTTCAGTATAAACATTATCATGAATAATCTGTTTTAATAGGCATGATTGCAAATCCAGAATGACCAATTTTAGTTTTTCTATAAGTGTAAGTCTTAGGAATTTACGTTAGTTGTCACCAAGTCATTGTTTTTACTAGATGATTGCAAAAATTATATTAAATACTAATGTCTTAACATTCTTATGGAAATGAGAACACTTAAATGAACATGGACAGATTTGATATTAGAACATTGAGGACAACAGGCAATTATACAGACCCTTATAATAACTTACCATTCCACAGGATCATTCTTTGTGTATGTAGTGAGCTTGCTATTAAAGATAAGCAGACCCGTGGAAGTTAGGGTTCTGGTACCTGACCAAACTTTAGTCCAAAAATGTAATAATGTGATATACAGTATCTCAATAGGAATGGGTAACGATTGTGGTTATTATATCTTTTATGAGTAAATTGCCATGGTAGAAAACTGAAATATAGCACCATGGTGGCACAAATAATAAATAAGTTTAATATTCTGAATATTTCACATTAATTGCTTTACTCAAGAGAAGAAAACAGATTCTAACTGTAGCACATACTTACGGCATAGATTTTACTAAGTCAAATGAGCGCATGTAAGAGCAGGGTGATGGTATCTATCAATAACAACTAATGCACCTTTGGTATTTATTTCCTTAGTGGAAGTGTTTAACAGTTTATGAGCTCCGTATGTACTGACACCTCTTACTGTAAAGAATTTGTAGATGCCTTAATAGTGCTTTATAGTGACTATGCCGGGTCGATATGTCAAAGTAAGACGAAAAACACATTATGATCAGAGTCAACTTATTTCATTAAGAGTGAAATCCATTTTTTCTGTCATCTATCTTATTGTGATCGTTCAAATATAGAAAGGGGAAAGGGAAAATGCAGAAACCATAAAAAAAATCTAAAACATCACATTTATTGTAGAAAAATAAAAGACGAAGAAAAAAGAGAGAATTAAAAATGCATATTTGCGCTAACGTTAACGCGTTTCGAGCTATGCAAGCTCTTAATCATGATCATGATAATGATTAAGAGCTTGCATAGCTCGAAACACGTCAATGTTTGCGCAAATATGCATTTTCAATGTGCTCTTTTTTTCTTCATTTTTTATATTTCTACAATAAATGTGATGTTTTAGATTTTTTCTTGCGGTTACTGGAGTTTCCCTTTCTATGGCTTTCATACTCAGGAAACCAGCCTAAAGTCTCCATGCACCATGCCTTCATTCCATCCATTTCTCAATCTGGTGAGCTGATGGTTGGTTTTCTTTCAGCATTGGTCAAATATAGTGTGACCAAATGTTACACTAACAGCTAGAGTGAAATGCAACCATGCAAAGAATTTTGGTCTTGACGCTTTTTAGTGGCATTTTTTTAAAATGTAGAATGCTCTGGATGATTTTTATGGCAAAATGTTCTAAATTATAAAATGTTTGCAACAGCCAAGAGTTATAGTGAAGCCTATTAAAAGGGGTTGTCCAAGTCTAGACAAAAAAGGTCTGCATTTCAAGAAACATCACCAATCCTGTCCATTGTCTTTGTACAATGATGCAAGTCACACCTGTTTAAGTGAATGTGGCTTGTATGCAAAACCAAAAGGTGACTATAGACATTAGACAAAAGTCGTTTGATGGTTAAATAACTGTTGAGTAGTGTTAAGCGATACCGTCCGATATTTGAAAGTATCGGTATCGGATGGTATCGGCCGATATCCGAAAAATATCGGATATCGCCGATACCGATATCCGATACCATTACAAGTCAATGGGACACAAATATCGGAAGGTATCCTCTATGGTTCCCAGGGTCTGAAGGAGAGGAAACTCTCCTTCAGGCCCTGGGATCCATATTCATGTGTAAAATAAAGAATACAAATAAAAAATATTGATATACTTACCCTCTGACGGGCCCTGGACATCACCGCTGCAACCGCCATGCTTCTCTTTCTAAGAATGAGCGCGTTAATGACCTTCGATGACGTCGCGGCTTGTGATTGGTCGCTGAGCGGTCATGTGACCGCTCAGCGACCAATCACAAGCCGCGACATCATCGAAAGTCCTTAACGCGCTCATTCTTAGGAACGGAAGCATGGCGGTTGCAGCGGTGACAACCAGGGCGCGTCCGAGGGTAAGTATATCAATATTTTTTATTTTTATTCTTTATTTTACACATGAATCTTAATCCCGATACCTATTCCCGATATCACAAAAATATCGGAACTCGGTATCGGAATTCCGATACCGCAAATATCGGCCGATACCCGATACTTGCGGTATCGGAATGCTCAACACTACTGTTGAGTGAATGTTCATCTGATGAATGATGGTCATGTTGATGCAGATATATATATTTTAGTCAATATTGGAATAAAACCTTGCTAAAAGTTGCAAAGACCAGATATAAAAGTTCAAAAATGAAGGATGAATCACCTTTCTGGGAAAGTCCTCTGCATGTTCTGTTACAGAAGATTCTTCATGGTCTATTGAATATCAGGTTGACTTCTTTCCAAATGTTAATTTTATAGTCAGTCGGTCCTGAAAAGATTTTTCTTTGTAAAAAATATTTTGCTAACTATTATTTTGGCTAATATTTACTAAAATTTTCCATTTCGATCAACTTTATACTAATGAACTAGTGGACAACAAACAAGGAAAACAATGTTTCTGGGGGAAAATTAGCGGACCTATTTTCTAATCTTATTTTTCTAGTTAATGATGAATCAATCTGTAAAATACTGACGACAAATCTTATTCATGTAGGTGACCAAGTAAATGAGGACAAAGCTGGTAACAAAAGTGTTTTCAAAACTTCATAAAAGAAAACATTCATCATTGCATTTTTAGCCAGATTTTTGAAGTGCATAACTCTCAATTAGTGACTTTTTGATTTACGAAAAAATTCGCCAAAAAACTGTATTTGCACCTCTCTTAAACTTTACAGTTTTTATTTTTGTGACAATGTGGCTTTTCCAGATGTTTTAGGCTGAATCATCGAATGTGACTTTTTTTTAAAAAAAAAGGGACTACACATGACGCAAATGTACTCCACTCTCCCTTGCACTGATTTTGTTAAAATTTTTGCCTATTTTTTTACGAGAGACAAAATGGGTCAAGCACAGGTATGGACATGGAGACACAAAAAAGCGATTTTTATTTTGTGCCGAATATGGTGCACAAAAACGCATAGAAAAACCACAAGACAAAAAAAATGTCTTTCTTTACATGTATTGAATGTAATAATGCGTTAGGAAGCATCTAGCAGCAATACTAAAAGGCTAAATAAAAAGACAACAATAACACCGCTAAAATACTACTCGTTAAAAGGACTTGTTTCTCCTCAATCGGGCAATGTCAGCACTGATTGGACAATGTCACAATGTATAGTGACAAGCCCCACCCAGTTGCCAATTTATACATTTCTAATTGGAATAAATGAGGGAAAGCACCAAAAATTAATTCTAAGAAAATATCAGAATTGTTTTTTATTGGAGAATACAAGATTTAATAAAACAGACATGTACAAAAAGTTGGCATACCACCCCAGTAAGTGATGTTAAACTTTCCTTACCTTGCTATACATAAGTTCCTATTGTGTTACATGATATTCACAGTGCGTTCTGACACGTGATAGAGATCAAACTATGGTTTTTTACGATTTCTAGCCGTGCTGTATAATCACATGTTTTTAATAACTGCCTGGCTCTGCTTTCTGCAGTTCATTTGAAACCCTTTTAGGAGTCCATTTCTCACAGTTTATCACAGTTCTAACTCAAATGAAAAGTCTCTTTCCAAGGGTGATGCTATTTTTTCATCAGGCCAGTATGCCATATATTGAAAATTCTTCACAATTGTGTATTTGAGTTAGACATCCCTGATCTAGGGTAAGCTGAAGTTAAAAATCAATTAAAAGTGCAGTAGTACTCATTAAATTTGCTAAAGTTATTACTGCTATAAAGGTGCTTAACATTATTTACAATGTCAAAAGCTTAGTAGAATACTTAAAGGGAACCTGTCAGCAGGATTGTGCTGAGTGACCTACAGTGTCAGGTTCGTGCCTTTATACTGGTGAAAGGCATCTGCAGAAGGTGATTTTTTTTTCTTCAATATATAATATTCATTATGTAAAATAGGGGGCAGGTACTGATACTGGTGAATACCTATTCAGAGCACCACATGAAGACCCCACAGGCCGTCCCGGAGCACGAGCATGTCATTAACTCAAAACTGAAAATAAGGATTACACAACAACCACAAGACAGATTTCATCAAACAAAGTATCATTTTAATCAGTATAACAATGCCGACCTGTCACTCTGTAGTTACTGTGCACAATCCTGCTGACAGGGTCCCTTTAAAGGAAGTCTGTCAGCACAGAACAACTGTTCCAACCAAATATGGGGTCTCGATGCACCCTTTGCGTGATTATAAATGGAACATTCCATAAAGCGTTTGATATTTCTTAGATGTATGAAAAAGAAAACGGCAGCACTCACCGATCTTCTTTGCAGGTTCCTTTATTAGTTAAAAATTTTCACGGCATGGGGGTGTATATACAAGAGAATGTGTGAGCAGAACGACGGCCGTTTTACGCCGGTCTGGCCCGTTAAAGCGCCAGACCAGCACGAAACGGCCGTCGTTCTGCTCCCACATTCTCTTGTATATACACCCCCGTGCCGTGAAGATTTTTAACTAATAAAGGAACCTGCAAAGAAGATCGGTGAGTGCTGCCATTTTCTTTTTCATACATCTACGATATCTGTTTTTCCGGCTGGAACACCCGAGATCTGTGGGCCAGCTGTGGTTAATTGGCCTGAAGCGGACCCAGTCAACTGCAGCGGTGATGCGGTCAGCTGTGCTCTTCTAGTTTACTACCGTTTGATATTTCTATTCACCAGTTAAATAATATTAGAAAGGTGACTGGATGCCATAATGAAAGCGCAGCTCCAGGGAGGAAGTTAACTTTTTTCCTCCTGGGAGCCGCTGACTTTCAGTTATACAGGCGTGCCGGCCTGGCTACAGTCACAGCTTACAGCACTGAGATCAGTGACTATAAGCACGCCCTGGCACTGTGACTGACTGGTCGCTCTGCAGTACCTCTTTACACAGAGAGCTGTCAATCAAAGTACCGAGGAGTGTTTATATTTAATGAGAAATCACAGAATTCTAGCTTTTTTCCCAACGCGTTTGATACTAGCAATTCATATTTTTTGCTACAGCTGACAATTATCGTGTTAAAGGTCTGAATAACTTCCATCCCACTTCCATCTCCGAACACATTGCTAAGTGGCTGTGCGCCTTCCTTGACCTACAGTCTTCTACACGTTTGTCAGTGCATTTCAGCCTTTATCTGATTCTCTCAAGCTGATGATGTAGAAGAACGCGAAAACACAAATCAGCTTGCACTGCTGGCAGCAGACATTATTTCCCTGCTCTGATATGACCACATTCGCCATGTTTTTGATTTCTCCCACAAATTGATGTATATTTTAACATATGCTCAAGAGCTGTACGATTCTTATATATTGTGTCTCCTGGAGTGTAAATTAGAAACAATTTGTTGTTGCTTGTAGTGGAAGAGTAGAATTTGATGGCACAGAGCTAATACCTTGTCACACAAACTGACAGGAGATTATTCAGTGGATTAGAGTATGAACATTAGCCGTGCATGGAGCGGAATGGCAAAGAGAAATAGATGACTGGCCATTCCAGAAAATAAATTCCTCAATCCGTTAAAAGCATTGAAAATCTACAGTCATTTTTCTCCCTGCTACATGGAATCCTTAGAACTAATAAATAGTATTTACTTCTGGTCGTTATCACCTGTATAATTACATTTCGGACTGAGGAAAGAGCAACTTGAAAGCGCTTTGCTATCTTCTTATAGTCTTCTCCTGCTTTGTGGGCTTCCACCATTTTCATATTCAGAGTGCTACGCAGCTGCTTAGAAGAGCTCATGGCTGCTGTTTTTTGGCACAAGGTTAGAGGAGGCTGAGTTTTAATAAAGCTGGGAAATTTGCATCACCTGGCCTTTCCTAACGATGGTAGTGAACAAGCCATATCCCTAACAGGCTAATTTGGCTCTGACACCTTGGTTAAATCTCCAAGGTGCCCAAATGTTTGTAGAGGCACATTTCCCTCTTTGGAATTTTTAAAATGTAAAAAATTACAAAAAAATTTTTTTTTGCCTAAAACACAAAGGAAATGTGTCATCTTTATTTTTAGGCCTTCTAGAGATCATTTTGTCTTCAACTTGCTTAACTATTCACAATAACAGTCATTTTGACCAGGGGTGCCCGGACTTTTAAAATGTGTGTTAGGTGTCGAGTTCCCGCCGCTGTACAGGGGGAATCTCGAACCATGTCTGCTGCGGTCTCCCATTCTCCTCCAGCCACAGTGGAGCCTGCTCAGTGGAGACGTCGGTCTCAGCGTCTGGCTCAGGCAGATAATGTGCACTTGGTCACTACTGATCTTCCAGGATCAGCCACTGTAACTAGCACTGTTCTGCAGCGAGCAGATGCTCCTGGGACTAAGTCCTGCTTTTCCTCTACTGAGCATGCCTAAGGGTCGACCTTCCATTGGAGGTCTGGGGTCACACGCTCAGGTCCTGTAGCGGCTCTAAAAGGTTTACATGGCCACACGGCCATGCGCTAGTATCAACCTATGTCATGAGCTTTGCTACTTTGTGGTCATGTCTGCATGTGGTCAGGGTTGGCTAAAATAAGCCCCTAGAATACCGGCACCTCCGGTGAGGAGTTTTGTGTGTGTGAATTCAGGGCAGGCGTATAGCCACTAGAATTCCGGCTCCACCGGAGAGGAGTTGTTCGTGTGCTAAGCTGACTACATGACCACTGTTTGCTTTCTGCTCTGTTAGGTAGCTGTGATCCTCTGTGAGGTTAACAGGGCACAGCGTTTTCCTATCTTAGCGATTCTGTGAAGTAACAGAGTTCGCTTATACCGCCACATAGTGCCGCCAATTGCTAGCAGCAGGTTCTCTCCTGCACGATGGACCCCGGGTTTGCGAACGCACCTATTAAAACTCATATATATATATAAGGCCATTTTTTTCCTTTGGAAAAGGAAAATCATTAACTTTTAAACTTGTTATTCCAGAATTAATAACCTATTTACTATTTCAATGCAGCAATATAGGATCTATTTTATTGCATAACAAGTTAGAGCTAGCTTCTATAATTACCATCGTGGGGGTTAGTATACCATTTTGGTTAGTATTCTTTTTTTATGCTATTTTGTAGGGACAAGAAAAAAAATCCATTTAACTATTTTTTATTGATGTTCACCAGGTGGTATCTTCACTTAGATTATTGAATTTATTCCTTGCCAAAATTCATGTGGCATAAGAGTTGATAGCAACAGGTGGAGATGACTCCTAATAAATGGAGAAATGACAAATCAGGGGATCGGAGGATTTCAATATAAACAATCTTTTCACAGCATCAGGACTGATTTCAAAATTGACAGAGATATCTGCTGGAATCAGAGTGCTCCCCGACCCCAGCAGGTGCAATGGAAGTGCGCGATGTTGTCCTCCCACTAGTCTGTGCCGGTACTTGATTCTATCATGTAAAGTGAAGGAACTGGTTAAAGAATATACTGCTCATTCTCTACCATGATGTGCCAATTCACGTCTTTTCATACCTCATATCTATCACAGGAACACATAAAATGAAGATCAAATCTTTTTAGAAGGCATTGTGTCTGGACAAAAGTGTGCAATTAGACAAGACCAGATCCTTCTTCTAAGTAGGGCAATCCTGTCCGCCATCACAAAAGCTGCACTGGCTCGTAAAGCCTTGTGAATAGATTAAAAGGCAGGTGCACGAAAGTTCAAAATCAAAAGAAAAACAAACCTCTCCACCATATGTTCTAAACCTGTGTTTTGTATGAACCCACAGTCGGGCTGTCAACATGAGGAGAGAAAGGTCTTTATGTTACGCACTTTCCATTAATCTAACCCATCTTACAACCTTTGATTTCCTTATGGGCGGAAATTATTATTAAATTCCTTCCTTTTTCATTCATTAAAATAGCAACATGGTTCCTATTTTGGCTTTATATTGCGGCATCTCTCTGCGTTCAACTCTTTGATCGTACGGCTTAGTTCATCTTTTACATAGTGTATACCAACGGGCTAGAAGTGTAGAAAAAAAGACATGGACTACATATCCAAAAATCATACGTTACAAAACCGGACATGAGGTTCTAAGTTTAACATTCTGATCAAACTGTATGAAGCCCACTAACCGGTCACAGTGGGTGCCTAATTATTTTTAGCCTTAAAGGTGCGGTGCCGTGTGCCAGTGATCACCTCAATGATAGTGCACCAGTGGGGTGGGGACCTGGTGCCCCAAAGCACCCATACTGCAAAGCTGTGTCCACATGACTCCAGGCCACACCGCCTCATAGGCACAAAACCACAGCACCAATGGTGCCACACTGAGAGCAAAACATAGGTGAAACCCCTCTTGCATGTACCAAATGGGAGGAGTGCTAGCCCAAGTAAAAAAAGAGAGAACAGACCATGAAATATGCTGAAATGTAAAATAAGAACATGGACCGTACACCCAAAAATCATAAGTTAATCTAATGCTGCTAGGCAAAAATTTACAAAACTGAACAAGAGGCATACCTTTCCTTAAGGGGAGTCAGTCACCAAGTTCTTCCACCTATTCTGAGAGCAGCATGATGTAGGGTCAAAGACCCTGATTCCAACGATGTATCTCTTACTGGGTAGTTTGCTTTACTTTTTATAAAATCACAGTTTTATCAGCAGGACATTATCGCAGCATGCAGTGATTTTTTAACAGATTCTGTTAAATCGGTCATCAGCACTGCCCCATAACATAACATTGATCCGAGCGCTGTCCGATAAAAAATTAGATAGCACTGATTGGATTTGTAAGGTGGTGCGAGCGAGCCCTAACAATTATTATCAAATGAATAGGCATTTGGCACTTTTTTCTATTTTACTATATTTTTTTTTACATTGTAGATATAGTATTTGAGTTTTTTTTTTTAAATTAGTGATGGTTCCTCCAAGGATGTACCTTTATTGATCCGAAATGAATCGTGAGCGACTTTTAGCCACATTCCTTTTTTTTTTTCTTGAAATAAAATAAAAATGACAACCTTTGCAAGTTGGCAATTTTTCATCTCCTGCACAGCGTATGAACAGATCTAACTTTTTCGTTATTAAATATTCTTGCTGAAGAACATTCGTGCTTCCGTAGCAATCCGAAATTTTGAACAACTGAGACTGACACTTCATTTTATTGCATTATAATGATGCCTTGCTGAAGATTAATGTCCTGAACATACATATTGTAAAAAGTAGCAATGAGAAAACAGTTCTCGTTCAGTCACATAAGACCTATTTCTTTATGGAGTGCAATAAAAGCAATGCTTCTGCTCGTGGTATAGTTCATTAAACAGCTCAATAGAACAATTTGTTATTGTTTGATAAAATGCCCTTTTTTGCCAGTGCTTTCGGAAATGTTCTTTTCTCCTTCCAACATAAACTAGCTGGATTTGCCAACATGAGGTTTTTGGCATCTGGAATAAAAGGTATACTGGTGTAGCACATACATATTACATGAAAATTAGGAGGTCATGGCATGCATACATAGAAACACTCCGAGAAATATTCCCTGCTATTAAGAGAATTGTGAGCTTATTCCGTGGTGTCAACTACTACACCCTTCCATGGAGAAGCATTACCCACCCAACAGTTAAATACAGCTCTGGCTAAAATTAAGAGACCACTGCTAAATTTTAAGTTTGTTAACACAAACTGACATTATGGATGCTGTAACGGGGTCTACCAAGCTGGGGTACCTCTTTCAGTACCACCCCGTGTTTCAGGAGGTCCACTCTGCTTTGGCTGGAGTCTGAATGAAGGACGCTGGCTGGAATTGCTTGGTTACATGGGCGCATATAAAAGATCACTGCTTCTCCACGTATTTCCAGTCTGACAACACTTTGCTCACAGGACACAGAATATATCACACAGATAGAGAGGGCAGGCCAATAGAAAAGCGGCAGGCCAGACATACATTACCATAGCCGCAGGTGGCCGGAGCCTGCCGATATTTACTGTGGGAATTACAAAGGTGGGGGGCGGACAAAAGGGGAATATCGTGTCCCCTCTGCCTATGGGCTGATGCATTAGGGAAATGCATCTCACATGGAACCTATTATACATACATATAACTGCACAACATATTCTGGGTGCTGAGTGGTTCCGTAACATGTAACAGATGCACATAACCAACAACTACAGTCTGCAAACAGCAGAAGGAGTAGCTCCTAAATATCATATAATCCTACACAAAATTGAGCTCTATACTCAAAGAATAAATATAGTGAGACAACATATTATAAGTAATCAAATATAAATTTTATTAGCTCACACGAATGTAAAAAATCGTGTTACAATAACCCTAAATACTTTACAAGGGACGCTTATGTATAAGGGGAGGAAACCACATACAGATGCACTACAGGTTGACATGCCACTCAAAAAACGTATCAGAAAAATGGCATTAATTACAGATGAATCTAATTTGGCCAGATGCTAATTGTCTATGTGACCCAAAAGCGGATAATACCCTATATACATGTGATCAAATGTCCACACCATCCATAAGTAAAAAGCCAATGATAGTGCAAAAGTATGGTAGTAGACTTTTTTCTTACCCATGTGGGAGAGTGATGTGTCTAGCCATGTGCAACAAATTCCCCGACGCGCATTTCGCGTTGTTGGCTTCTTCGGGGGCATTAATGCAAAGAAAACAAGTTCATAATCATTTAGAAACAGAAATTCTAATGTTTTAACTCAGGGAGGGTTCTGAAATCAATATTTTGTGGAATAACCATGATTTTTAATCACAGCTTTCATGTGTCTTGGCATGCTTTCTACCAGTCTTTCACACTGCTTCTGGTGCAAAAATTTATCCAGTTCTTCTTTGTTTGATGGCTTGTGACTATACATCATTCTCTTGATTACATTCCAGAGGTTTTCAATGGGGTTCAGGTCTGGAGATTGGGCTGCCCATGACAGGGTTTTGATGCGGTGGTCTCTTAATTTTTGCTAGAGCTGTATGTCTATGATAAACATGATAGAAAAGTATTTGCACCTTTTCAGATGCTAATTTAAATACATATTTTTCACACTAAGTGGTTTCTGATCTTTAACCCCTTCCCTTTGCAGCAAATTTTTGCTCTTGCGCTTTCTTTTTCCCTCCCCTGCTGTCAAGAGCCATAACCTTTTTGTACTTTTCTGTCTACATAGCCATATCCCAGTTTGTTTGTTTTTGCAGGACGAGGAGTAGTTTTGAATGACAACAATCATTTTACCATTCAATGTACTGAAAAAAAAGAAAAAAATTCTACAGTCATGGCCAAAAGTATTGACACCCCTGCAATTCTGTCAGATAATACTCAGTTTCTTCCTGAAAATGATTGCAAACACAAATTCTTTGGTATTATTATCTTCATTTAATTTGTCTTAAATGAAAAAACACAAAAGAGAATGAAGCAAAAAACAAAACATTGATCATTTCACACAAAACTCCAAAAATGGGCCAGACAAAAGTATTGGCACCCTCAGCCTAATACTTGGTTGCACAACCCTTAGCCAAAATATCTGCGACCAACCTTCAATGAGTTTCTTACAATGCTCTGCTGGAATTTTAGACCATTCTTCTTTGGCAAACTGCTCCAGGTCCCTGATATTTGAAGGGTGCCTTCTCCAAACTGCCATTTTTAGATCTCTCCACGGGTGTTCTATGGGATTCAGGTCTGGACTCATTACAGGCCCCCTTCAAAGTCTCCAGTGCTTTCTCTCAAACCATTTTCTAGTGCTTTTTGAAGTGTGTTTTGGGTCATTGTCCTGCTGGAAGACCCATGACCTCTGAGGGAGACCCAGCTTTCTCACACTGGGCCTTACATTATGCTGCAAAATTTGTTGGTAGTCTTTAGACTTCATAATGCCATGCACATGGTCAAGCAGTCCAGTGCCAGAGGCAGCATAGCAACCCCAAAACATCAGGGAACCTCCGCCATGTTTGACTGTAAGGACCATGTTCTTTTCTTTGAATGCCTCTTTTTTCTCCTGTAAACTCTATGTTGATGCCTTTGCCCAAAAAGCTCTACTTTTGCCTCATCTGACCAGAGAACAATCTTCCAAAACGTTTTAGGCTTTTTCAGGTAAGTTTTGGCAAACTCCAGCCTGGCTTTTTTATGTCTCGGGGTAAGAAGTCGAGTCTTCCTCGGTCTCCTACCATACAGTCCCTTTTCATTCAGACGCCGATGGATAGTACGGGTTGACACTGTTGTACCCTTGGACTGCAGGGCAGCTTGAACTTGTTTAGATGTTAGTCGAGGTTCTTTATCCAACATCCGCACAATCTTGTGTTGAAATCTTTTGTCAATTTTTCTTTTCCGTCCACATCTAGGGAGGTTAGCCACAGTGCCATGGGCTTTAACCTTCTTGATGACACTGCGCACGGTAGACACAGGAACATTCAGGTCTTTGGAGATGGACTTGTAGCCTTGAGATTGCTCATGCTTCCTCACAATTTGGTTTCTCAAGTCCTCAGACAGTTCTTTGGCCTTCTTTCTTTTCTCTATGCTCAATGTGGTACACACAAGGACACAGGACAGAGGTTGAGTCAACTTTAATCCATGTCAACTGGCTGCAAGTGTGATTTAGTTATTGCCAACACCTGTTAGGTGCCACAGGTAAGTTACAGGTGCTGTTAATTACACAAATTAGAGAAGCATCACATGATTTTTCAAACAGTGCCAATACTTTTGTCCACCCCCTTTTTATGTTTGGTGTGGAATTATATCCCATTTGGCTTTAGGACAATTCTTTTTGTGTTTTTTCATTTAAGACAAATTAAATGAAGATAATAATACCAAACAATTTGTGTTTGCAATCATTTTCAGGAAGAAAATGAGTTTTATCTGATAGAATTGCAGGGGTGTCAATACTTTTGGCCATGACTGTAAAGGTACCGTCACATTAAGCAACTTACCAACGAGAACGACAATGATCCATGACGTTGCAGTGTCCTGGATAGCGATCTCGTTGTGTTTGACACGCAGCAGCGATCAGGATCCCGCTGTGACATCGCTGGTCGTCGCTGAAAGTCCGGAACTTTATTTGGTCATCAGGTCGGTGTGATTCGTCCTGTTTGACAGCAAAAGCAAGGATGCCTGCAATGTATTTCCATGGAGCGAACAACCAGCGAGAATGATAAGTATGTCACTGGATCGCTCCTGCATTGTTCTGCTGTTACAGTGTTTGACGTCTCCTAGCGACCTAAACAGCGACGCTGCAGTGATCGGCATCGTTGTCTATATCGCTGCAGCGTCGCTTAATGTGACGGTACCTTAAGTGTGGTGAAATTGTGGAAAAAAAGCAATGCCATTGTGATTTGTTTTAACAGCATTTTTCTGCTGAGATTATCCTGCTACTGTGACACAAGTCTGTCCTTGGCTTGTTCTGAAGTCTACAATGTTATCACTATATTTGTTTATATCCCCAAGATATTAGGACCATCCATAATTTGCATAGTTTTAGGCGCTCGCTCAAAACACATTTGTTCAGAGCGGCCTATCACGTTCACTAATCAAAGTTATGTTTGTGTGTGTGTAGCCCATTCACTATCCCCATCTATTCCCCACCCCCTGAAGATGGCTGGACCATGACTGTAAATACATCATTGTAAATACACACCTGTGCTTTGGATCTCCCCCACCTCATTGTAGATTGTAAGCTCTCACGAGCAGGGTCGTCTTATTTTGCTTTAATTATTGTATTGTTAATGTTGTTACTTATGACTTTTGTGTTTGAAACTGTTAAACTGTAAAGCGCTGCGGAATATGTTGGCGCTATATAAATAAAGATTATTATTATTATTATTATTATTTATAGAGAAAAGTGCATTTGGACAAGCATATAGGTACCGTCACACTAAGCGACGCTGCAGCAATACCGACACCGCTCTGCTTTCCGGCTGCTGTGCTTACACAGGGCAGAGAAGCAGAGCGCCGAGGGACAGACAGCGGAAGGTAAGTATGTAGTGTTTGTTTGTTTTTTACTTTTACGCTGGTAACCAGGGTAAACATCGGGTTACTAAGCGCGGCCCTGCGCTTAGTAACCCGATGTTTACCCTGGTTACCAGCGAAGACATCGCTGAATCGGCATCACACACACCGAATCAGCAATGTCAGCAGGAAGTCCAGCGACGAAATAAAGTGCTGGACTTTCTGCAGCGACCAACGACATCACAGCAGGATCCTGATCGCTGCTGTGTGTCAAACTGAACGATATCGCTAGCCAGGACGCTGCAACGTCACGGATCGCTAGCGATATCGTTTAGTGTGACGGTACCTTAAGGCTTGAGAAAGTGAGAGCAGTGATTAGGAGAACTGCTGGTGAGGTGATTTTTCAGACTGATAACATCAGCTTCAGATAAGAGGCTAATAGGAAGAGGGAGGTGAGCAGCTAAATGCTATATAGAAATGAATGGGTTGGAGAGAGGTGACTGGGATCTCAGAAGTTAACTCCACACCTTAGAATGCGGCTACTGGTGGTATTCATCCTGGTCGATCTCATTGGCAGCAAATTGTAAACTAGGTAAAATAAAAGCTTTCATACCTGGAGACGCATATCAGAGAGAAAAACCTAGTCAACTGCAAACTTACTTATTTCATAACATGAGAATAATCCTTTAATGAAGCAATACTCAATACTAAATTTGTAAGATACTTAACATGTAGTTTTCTCTATTAGAGATTTCATTGTAGGGATAAAGCTAGGACAAGGGTGGTGGGGTATGTAATGCAGTTCCTGGCTCCAGGTTTCAGAAAGGTCACCAATAAGCTATATTGCTTTGGATATGGCATAAAGGTGTATATGGCTATGGCAGTGAGCTGAATTAGGAATAATTTAGACCAAGGATTCACACCATAGATGCAACCAGTATAGATACGTGTAGTGCATACCAGCATATGTAGGCCTCCAAGCTTTCACTATGGCAGACATTACTTTTTGTAGGACTCCTTCTCTTGATGGAAACGTTATAAAAAAAAAAGGAGAGGAACCTAAATGAAGGTCGTATCTCCCTTTCCAGCTATAAGGCATGGAAAACATGTGATCACAGACAAGGGTACATGGTCACTTTGGTCAGTTCAAGTCTCTAAAATGCAGAAGATACATTCTATAAGCAGAAGTTGCTGTATAATTTGTATTACTTTGTTGGCTCCTAGTTTGATTCTGCCAAAGTCGCAATATGATTTTACTTTAGTGTGAATCCATGCCAGGTGCAAGGAACTGTTCCAACTTTATTGGTAAGTATGACATCATTTTATATTAAATATTAGTTGACTACATTAATATAAGACAAGCTGATGATGTTCTAGCATATAACATAATGTTCTGTTTTCATTCCATCCTTCATACTGCTTCAGATGTAAATGCACTGCACAATTTATTCACAGATGCATACAGACAGAGAGATGTGACACCAGCAGAGCTGAAGGCACAAGGCCAACGTAAAGGTCTATAAACCAGACATTATTTAAGGGAAAACTTAATGTGACTGTCAGATTCACTTTTCATCTTACCTAATAATGCAGTCAAGTTTGTAATAAAAATGTTTATCAGCCTATATTTATATAATGGATGAAAGAAAATTATATTTCCCTTTCTATGTGCCCGGAGTTTTATCCCAAGCTTGTATTATTTTCATGTATTTTACATTTTAATGATTCATTTATTGCTTTATATATGTTATTGCTTTTTAAACATTACATTGAAACTGGCAAACATGTATTAGGTTGAAAGAACTGCGCAGACTTCATATATTGAGAAATAAATGAGGCATAACTGAATCAAAGAGCTATGGATGCGAATATCGCTAAATATATATTACTCCGCACAAAGATATTGTGAAGCGGAATACAGAAATACTTATTAGGAAACACCACAAGTACAAACAACAGCGATTTATTTTAAAGGGATTCTCCGACTTGCATAACCACCTTTTTTTCGGCAGCTGTGTTTCCACTTACCTGATCACCAGGACTGAAATGTTGGGACCCACAATGATGACTGGAGAGGCTGATCCTACCAGTATATCACAAAAGTGAGTGCACCCCTCACATTTTTGTAAATATTTTATTATATCATTTCATGGTACAACACTTTTGACCTGACATTTTGATACAATGAAAAGTAGTCAGTGTACAGCTTGTATAACAGTGTAAAATTGGTGTGCCCTCTATATAACTCAGCACACAACCATTAATGTCTAAACCGCTAGCAACAAACGTGAGTAGACCCGTAAGTGAAAAC
This sequence comes from Ranitomeya imitator, assembly GCF_032444005.1. Lineage (NCBI taxonomy): Eukaryota > Metazoa > Chordata > Amphibia > Anura > Dendrobatidae > Ranitomeya > Ranitomeya imitator. The sequence continues at coordinate 454,702,812 of NC_091282.1, read as the reverse complement.
AGCCAAATTGTGCCCAGCCATTTTATCTCCCTAGTGTGATGGTACTCATTAGTGTGACAAGGTCTCAGGTGTGAATGGGGAGCAGGTATGTAATATTTGGTGCTATCGCTCTCACACTCTCTTATACTGGTCACTGGAATTTCAACATGGCACCTCATTTCAAAGAACTCTCTGAAGATCTGAAAAAAAGAATTGTTGCTCTACATAAAGATTGCTTAGGCTATAAGAAGCTCACCAACACCCTGAAACTGAGCTGCAGCACGGTGGCCAAGACCATATAGTGGTTTAACAGGGCAGGTTCTACACAGAACTGGCCTAGCCATGATCGACCAAAGAAGTTGAGTGCACACAGGGCTGCCACTAGGAATTTTGGCACCCCATACTGGCAAAATTTTTTGGGGCCCCCTTGAGACTCTGCCCAAGCTCCACCTCTAGAACTGTCCACAGCCCCACCGCTCTCTTTTGGAAAAACTCCACTTCTCACCAATCACACATTAAGGCCGGTGTCACACTTGCAAGTTCAATGCGGGAAACTCGCACGAGTCTCTCACATCAAGTCCGGGCACTGCCACCGGTACTCGGGATCGGAGCGTGCGGCTGCATAGAAATACATGCAGCCACAAGCTCTGGTCCAGAGTGATGCAAGTTTCTCACATTGAATTCGTAAGTGTGACCTCAGCCTAACAGTTCCTATCACCAGATCACACACATATAGCCATCAGCTTTTGTTTTCGCCGAAAGATTTTTTAAGCCACCATGACAAGGTAGACTCTTTTGGCCCAGCTCTACTCTACTCTAACCTATTAATCATTTGCTATAATATTCAATACAATTTTGGCATATTTTTTATTTATTTTTCAATTTTTAAAATGACCAATAATATCATATATAAGAGACAAATACCACCGCACCATGACCAGACGCCATATTACCACCACATAGTGACCTATAATACCACATACAAGGAACAAATACCATGATCAATACCATGATCCAGACCACATATTACCACCACACTGACCGAATAATATCATATGCAAGGAACAAATACCACCACACCATGTTCAGACCATCTGTCGCATGATTCTGCTCCATCTGGCCCATGATCCTGCCCCATCTGTCCCATGATCCTGCCCCATCTGCCTCATTGTATCCATCCTGACCCACAATTCTGTACCATCTGTCTCCATCCTGCTCCATGATCCTGCCCCATCTGTCTCCATCCTGCCCCATGATCCTGCCCCATCAGTCTCCATTATTGCCCTGTGTCTCCATTCTTGCACCTGTGTCTGATTCTTGCCCCCTGTGTTTCCATTCTTGCCCCTGTGTGTCCATTCTTGCCCCTGTGTTTCCATTATTTCCCACTGGGTCTCCATTCTTTCCCCCTGCATCTCCATTCTTGCCCCTGGGTCTTCATTCTTACACCCTGTGTCCCATTATTGCCTCCTGTGTCTCCATTCTTGCCCCCTGTGTCTCTATTCTTGCCCCATGTCTCCATTCTTCCCCCTATCTCTATTCTTGCCCCCTGTGCCTCCATTCTTGCCCCTGTGTCTCTATTCTTCCCCATGTCTCCATTCTTGCCCCCTGTGTCTCCATTCTAGCCCCTGTGCCTCTATTCTTGCTCTGTGTCTCTTGCCCCTGTGTCGCTATTCTTGCCCCTGTGTCTCTATTTTTTCCCGTGTCTCCATTCTTGCCCGTGTTTCCATTCTTGCCCCTGTGTCTCCATTCTTGCCCGTGTCTCCATTCTTGCCCCCTGTGTCTCCATTCTTGCTTCCTGTGTCTTCATTCTTGCCCTCTGTGTCTCCATTCTTGCCCCTGTGTCTCCATTCTTGCCCCTGTGTCTCCATTCTGCCCTCTGTGTCTCCTTTCTTACCTCCTGTGTCTCTATTCTTCCCACTTTGTCTCCATTTTTGCCCACTGTGTCTCCATTCTTGCTTCCTGTGTCTCCATTCTTGCCCCCTGTGTCTCCATTCTTCCCCCTGTGTCTCCATTCTTGCCAGTGTCTCCATTCTTACCCCAAGTGTCTCCATTCTTGCCCACTATGTCTACATTCTTGCCCCGTGTGTCTATATTCTTCCCCCCATGTCTCCATTCTTGCCCCGTGTCTCTATTCTTCCCCCTTTTGTCTCCATTCTTCCACCTGTGTCTCCCATCCTGCCCTCCGAACCGCTTTCTATAAAACTAAAAAAAAACTTTCTCTTTGCCTTGCCGCGCTCCTGCGGCGAAGTTCCGTCCTTGCAGTTCCAGCACTCACTTGCCGGCGAATGACAATGATGTCATATGCCAGCGATGTGCGCGCTGATGTCAGCTGCCAGCCTCCAATTGGCTGGCAGCTTTTAACTATTGCCATGCGGACCCGGTGCCCATACATCTATAGAGTTTAACTGAACCTGCGTCTCAGACGCAGGTTCAGTTACTGAAGCATCAGGGCCCTGCCGCTGGGGACCGATGACCGGAAGAGAGGGGGCCCGATGCGTGCCCCCTCTGGTCATCGGGCCCCATATGCCAGTCAGGGCAGTCCTGAGTGGACGTGCTCAGCATCATGTCCAGAGGTTTGTTATTTCAAAGTAGGCGTATGAATACTGCCAGCATTGCTGCAGAGGATAAAGGGTTGGGGTCCAACCTGTCAGTGCTCAGACGATATGCCGCACACTGCATCAAATTGGTCTGCAAGGCTGTGGTGCGTGCCAGGAGAAAGCCTGTTCTAAAAATAATGCACAAAAAAGCCTGCAAATTGTTTGATGAAGACAAGCAAACTAAGGACATGGCTTACTGAAACCATGTCCTGTGGTCTGATGAGACCAAGATAAACTTGCCATATATACTCATGTATAAGCCGAGTTTTTCAGCACTTTTTTTGTGCTGAAAATGCCCCCCTCAGTTATTCACGAGTCATTGTCCCAGAAGACGGCGTGGAAGGGGGAGCGGCAGGTCACAGGAGGCAGAAGTCGGCAGCTGCAGCTAAAGCCTGTGCCCGCTGCTAAAGAGAAATGAATATTCACTGCACTGGCAATGAATATTAATTTCTCTTATAAAGTGCACAGTTACAGCTGCAGCCGCCGGCTTTCGGCAGCTGCCGACCTATCACTGGTGCCCGCGCATTAAGGGAATGAGTATTCACCTCTCTCTATGCCCATACGCATGGAGAGAGGTGAATATTCATTACCTTAATGAGCAGGGACACGTGATCGCTCGGCCGCAGGAGCTGCTGGCATCGGAACGAGATTCTGCGAGGGCGCGCATGGAAGGTAAGTAAAATGTTTGTTGTTTTTTTGCTTTTCTCTTGGGAGCCACACATGCAAGGATAGGGATGAGGAACCATGTATAGAAGGATGGGGATAAGGAGACATGCAGACAAGGATGGGAATAAGGAGCCATGCAGACAAGGATGGGAATAAGGAGCCATGCAGACAAGGATGGGAATAAGGAGCCATGTAGACAAGGATGGGAATAGGGAACCATGCAGAAAAGGATAGAAATAAGGAGCCATGCAGACAAGGATGGGAATGAGGAGCCATGCAGACAAGGATGGAGATGAGGAACCATGCATACCAGGATGTTGATTAGGGGACAATGCATACTGGAGTCAATACATTTTCCAAGTTTTTTGTAGCAAAATTAGGTGCCTTAGCTTATATTCTGGTCGCCTTATACGAGTATATACGGTATTTGGTCAGATGGTGTCAAACATGTGTAGCAGCAACAAGATGAGGAGTACAAAGACAAGTGTGTCTTGGCTACAGTCAAGTATGATGGTGGAGGTATCATGGTTTGGGGCTACTTGGGTGCTGCCGGCTATGTGGAGCTACAATTCATTGAGGGAACCATGAATGCCAACACGTACTGTGACATACTGAAGCAGGACTTGATCTCCTCCCTTCAGAAACAGGGCCGCAGAGCAGTATTCCAACATGATACATCTCCAAGACAACCACTGCCTTGCTAAATAGACTGAGTGTAAAGGTGCTGAACTGGCTAAGCATGTCTCCAGACATGAACCCTATTTATTTGTGGGGCATCCTCAAATGGATGATGGAGGAGAACAAGTTTTCCAACATCCACCATCTCCGTCATGTCATTGTGGAGGAGTGGAAGAGGATTCCACAGGCAACCTGTGAAGCGCTAGTGAACTCCATGCCCAAGAGAGTTATGGCAGTGCTTAAAATAATGCTGGCCACACAATATAGTGATAATTTGGACACAATTTGGCCATTTTCACTTGCGGTTTATACATTAATAGCTGTGTGTTGAGTTAAAGCGTACACCAAATTTACACTGTTATACAAGCTGTACACTGACTTCTTTGCATTATATCAAAGTGTCTTGAGTCTTTTCCAATAAAAACATACAATTAAATATTTACAAAAATGTGAGAGGTGTACTAACTTTTGTGAAATACTGTAGCTTGAAGACAAGCAAGGCATGGGGAGACCGCTGAGCGTCTTTCTCTGATTTCTTATCACCTGGCTTGGCATGAATGAGCAGTCTTTCCCTATAAGAAAGCAGTACAGAATAGTCAATCAAGCCAAATCCAGGCAGGGTGAAGGCAGACAAACTTACTAAGAGGACGTGACTCTTTATGCACAGACGCTTCCACTCATGTCTGCCTCATTTGGCGTTGCTTTTACCCCATAAATGAAAAGGGGGAAATCAGCAAGTTTTGCACACGATATTCAGCTGTGGATATGATTTTGGAAACTCTATCCATATGTATTGTACTGTAAATCACTATGGATTTGTGATACTTGACAAATTCTCCACAGTTTTATGGTGCTTGGTTTCTGACTTTGACCTTTGTACTATTTTAAATTTATGGGTAAAGACTCATGCATTCAAGCAGGAACGATTCCAGTCATGGGATGTCAGATACAGCTGGTGGACCATGGGGAGAAGACAGAAGCAGTAATAAAATGCTTCTGTCTTCTACTTCATCGGTTACATAGCCCTAAATGAGCGATCTCTAGTAGGGTTGAGCGAAACGGGTCGAACATTTTCAAAAGTCGCCGACTTTTGGCTAAGTCGGGGTTTCATGAAACCCGATCCGACCCCTGTGCGGGGTCGGCCATGCGGTACGCGACTTTCGCGCCAAAGTCGCGTTTCAATGACGCGAAAAGCGCCATTTCTCAGCCAATGAAGGTAAACGCAGAGTGTGGGCAGCGTGATGACATAGGTCCTGGTCCCCACCATCTTAGAGAAGGGCATTGCAGTGATTGGCTTGCTGTCTGCGACGTCACAGGGGCTATAAAGAGGCGTTCCCGCCGACCGCCATCTTACTGCTGCTGATCTGAGCTTAGGGAGAGGTTGCTGCCGCTTTGTCAGAAGCAGGGATAGCGTTAGGCAGGGTCCATTAACCACAAAACCGCTTGTGCTGCAGCGATTTGCACTGTCCAACACCACCCTCGGTGTGCAGGGACAGTGGAAGTTTTTTTTTTTTTTTTTTTCCCCTCAGCGCTGTAGCTCATTGGGCTGCCCTAGAAGGCTCCCTGATAGCTGCATTGCTGTGTGTACGCCGCTGTGCAAACCAACTGCTTTTTTCAAAGCACAAATCCTCTTGTTCCTTCCTTTCTGCACAGCTATCTTTTTTGTTTGTCCACACTTTTTATTTCATTTGTGCATCAGTCCACTCCTTATTGCTGCCTGCCATACCTGGCTGAGATTACTGCAGGCAGGGAGATAGTAGCTGCCTGCCATACCTGGCTGAGATTACTGCAGGCAGGGAGATAGTAATTGTAGGACATTCCCTGTTTTTTTTTTTTTTTTTTTTTTGGTGGGAGATTAAGATTGGCAATTTGGCATTTCTGCTAGAGTGCCATCCCTGTGTGTGCCATCTCTCTCACATAGTGGGCCATAGAAAGCCTTTTCATTTTTCTGTATTTTTTTTTGTGGGGTGTATAAATTCTCCCTGATAAAAATACAGTGGGAGATTAATATTGGCCTTTGGGCTTGTGTGCCAGTCCTGAGTGTGCCATCTCTCTCACAAATAGTGGGCCATAGAAAGCCTATTTATTTTTTTTTTTGGTTTTATAAATTCTCCCTGAAAAAAAGGGAGATTAATATTGGCCTCTGGGCTTGTGTGCCAGTCCTGAGCGTGCCATCTGTGCCAGCCCTGAGCGTGCCATCTCTCTCACAAATAGTGGGCCATAGAAAGCCTATTTAATTTTTTTTTTTGTTTTATAAATTTTCCCTGAAAAAAGGGAGATTAATATTGGCCTCTGGGCTTGTGTGCCAGTTGTGAGCGTGCCATCTGTGCCAGTCCTGAGCGTGCCATCTCTCTCACAAATAGTGGGCCATAGAAAGCCTATTTAAATATTTTTTTGGTTTTATAAATTCTCCCAGAAAAAAAGGGAGATTAATATTGGCCTCTGGGCTTGTGTGCCAGTCCTGAGCGTGCCATCTGTGCCAGCCAGCCCTGAGCGTGCCATCTCTCTCACAAATAGTGGGCCATAGAAAGCCTATTTAATTTTTTTTTTTGTTTTATCAATTTTCCCTGAAAAAAGGGAGATTAATATTGGCCTCTGGGCTTGTGTGCCAGTTGTGAGCGTGCCATCTGTGCCAGTCCTGAGCGTGCCATCTCTCTCACAAATAGTGGGCCATAGAAAGCCTATTTAAATATTTTTTTGGTTTTATAAATTCTCCCAGAAAAAAAGGGAGATTAATATTGGCCTCTGGGCTTGTGTGCCAGTCCTGAGCGTGCCATCTGTGCCAGCCAGCCCTGAGCGTGCCATCTCTCTCACAAATAGTGGGCCATAGAAAGCCTATTTAATTTTTTTTTTTGTTTTATCAATTTTCCCTGAAAAAAGGGAGATTAATATTGGCCTCTGGGCTTGTGTGCCAGTTGTGAGCGTGCCATCTGTGCCAGTCCTGAGCGTGCCATCTCTCTCACAAATAGTGGGCCATAGAAAGCCTATTTAAATATTTTTTTGGTTTTATAAATTCTCCCAGAAAAAAAGGGAGATTAATATTGGCCTCTGGGCTTCTGTGCCAGTCCTGAGCGTGCCATCTGTGCCAGTCCTGAGCGTCCCATCTCTCTCACAAATAGTGGGCCATAGAAAGCCTATTTTATTTTTTTTTGGGTTTTAGAAATTCTCCCTGAAAAAAGGGAGATTAATATTGGCCTCTGGGCTTGTGTGCCAGTTGTGAGCGTGCCATCTGTGCCAGTCCTGAGCGTGCCATCTCTCTCACAAATAGTGGGCCATAGAAAGCCTATTTAAATATTTTTTTGGTTTTATAAATTCTCCCAGAAAAAAAGGGAGATTAATATTGGCCTCTGGGCTTCTGTGCCAGTCCTGAGCGTGCCATCTGTGCCAGTCCTGAGCGTCCCATCTCTCTCACAAATAGTGGGCCATAGAAAGCCTATTTTATTTTTTTTTTGGGTTTCAGAAATTCTCCCTGGAAAAAAAAAGGGAGATTAATATTGCCCTTTGGGCTTGTGTGCCAGTACTAAGCGTTCCATCTCTCTCTCTCTCTCAGTCAGTGGGCCATAGAACGCATATTTTTGGTTTTATTTGTTTTCTAAATTCTCCCTGAAAAAATCATTTTATTTTATTTGGTTTCTAAATTCTTCCTGATAAAATCATATTTTTTTTATTATTTTTATTTCTAAAGTCTCCCTGAAAAAAAAAAAAAAAAAACAACCAAAAAAACAGTGGGAGATTAATATTGGCCTTTCTGCTTGTGTGCCAGTCTTGACTCCTGGGTGTGCCATCTCTCTCTCTCTCTCTCTCTCTCTCTCTCTCTCTCCAATTGTGGTCCATAGAAAGCCTATATTTTTTTTCCTTGATTTGGGTTCTAAAATCTACCAGAGAAAATAACTACATCAATCATTGGTAGAAAAATATTGGCCTCTGGGTTTGTGTGCCACTCCTGACTCCTGTGTGCGTCATCTCTCAGTCAGTGGGCCATAGAACGCCTATTTTTGGTTTTATTTGTTTTCTAAATTCTCCCTGAAAAAATCATTTTATTTTATTTGGTTTCTAAATTCTTCCTGATAAAATCATATTTTTTTTATTATTTTTTTTTCTAAAGTCTCCCTGAAAAAAAAAAAAAAAAACAGTGGGAGATTAATATTGGCCTTTCTGCTTGTGTGCCAGTCTTGACTCCTGGGTGCGTCATCTCTCAGTCAGTGGGCCATAGAACGCCTATTTTTGGTTTTATTTGTTTTATAAATTCTCCCTGAAAAAATCATTTTATTTTATTTGGTTTCTAAATTCTTCCTGATAAAATCATATTTTTTTTATTATTTTTTTTTCTAAAGTCTCCCTGAAAAAAAAAAAAAAAAAACAACCAAAAAAAACAGTGGGAGATTAATATTGGCCTTTCTGCTTGTGTGCCAGTCTTGACTCCTGGGTGCGTCATCTCTCAGTCAGTGGGCCATAGAACGCCTATTTTTGGTTTTATTTGTTTTATAAATTCTCCCTGAAAAAATCATTTTATTTTATTTGGTTTCTAAATTCTTCCTGATAAAATCATATTTTTTTTATTATTTTTTTTTCTAAAGTCTCCCTGAAAAAAAAAAAAAAAAAAACAACCAAAAAAAACAGTGGGAGATTAATATTGGCCTTTCTGCTTGTGTGCCAGTCTTGACTCCTGGGTGTGCCATCTCTCTCTCTCTCTCTCTCTCTCTCTCTCTCTCTCTCTCTCTCCAATTGTGGTCCATAGAAAGCCTATATTTTTTTTCCTTGATTTGGGTTCTAAAATCTACCAGAGAAAATAACTACATCAATCATTGGTAGAAAAATATTGGCCTCTGGGTTTGTGTGCCACTCCTGACTCCTGTGTGCGTCATCTCTCAGTCAGTGGGCCATAGAACGCCTATTTTTGTTTTTATTTGTTTTATAAATTCTCCCTGAAAAAATCATTTTATTTTATTTGGTTTCTAAATTCTTCCTGATAAAATCATATTTTTTTTATTATTTTTTTTTCTAAAGTCTCCCTGAAAAAAAAAAAAAAAAAAAAAAAAACAGTGGGAGATTAATATTGGCCTTTCTGCTTGTGTGCCAGTCTTGACTCCTGGGTGTGCCATCTCTCTCTCTCTCTCTCTCCAATTGTGGTCCATAGAAAGCCTACATTTTTTTTCCTTGATTTGGGTTCCAAAATCTACCAGAGAAAATAACTCCATCAATCATTGGTAGAAAAATATTGGCCTCTGGGCTTGTGTGCCACTCCTGATTCCTGTGTGCGTCATCTCTCACTCAGTGGCCCATAGAAAGCATATAGTTTGTTACATTTGTTTTCTAAATTCTCCCTGCAAAAATCTATTTTTTTTTTTTTGGGGGGTTTCTAAAGTGTTCCTGAAAAAAATAAAAATAAAAAAAAAATAATAGTGTGACATTAATATTAACATTTGTGCTTCAGTGACAGTCCTGCGTGTGGGGCATCTCTCTAATTTGCAGCCACCAAAAAAAGAGTGTGTAACATTGGGCCTGATTTTCGCTGTGGTCTCACCAACCTGTAAAGGGGTAGCTAAATCATACTGAAGTTATAGCTCACCGTGTAAGTTGTGTGACTGCAACAAATAACGTTAGTTTGGTTACGTTTTTAAAACAATGAGGAAGTCTAGTGGAAGAGGTCGTGGCCGGGGGCGTTCATTGTCAGCTGGTAATGAGGGTAGTGGTAGTGGTGGAGCATCAGGTGGTCGTGGGGGAAAAAATATTGCACCTAAGTCTGGAGCTGTGGAGCCAGGTTCGTCGTCCGGCTACACAAGGCCTCGAACGCTCCCTTTTCTGGGATTAGGAAAACCGCTTTTAAAGCCGGAGCAGCAAGAGCAAGTTTTGGCTTATCTTGCTGACTCAGCCTCTAGCTCTTTTGCCTCATCTCGTGAAACTGGTAAAAGTAAAAGCAGCGCGTCGTTAGTGGATGTTCACGGTCAGGGACAAGTCACTTCCTTGTCCTCTTCAGCAAAAACAACAACAGAGAAGAATGCAGCAGGCGACACAACGGGTTACTCCATGGAGCTCTTTACACATACCGTCCCTGGCTTAGAAAGTGAAGCAGTTAACAGTCCATGCCCATTACAAATTGAATCTGACATGGAGTGCACTGACGCACAGCCACAGCCAGACTACTATGCTGGTCCTTTGACTCAGACCACAACATTGCCCTCGCAGGGTGCTGATCAAGAATCAGACCCTGATGAGACTATGTTGCCCCATCACGAACGCTATACCACCGAACGACACGGTGACACAGACGAAGTTGCGCAGGAGGTACAAGAAGAGTTATTAGATGACCCAGTTCTTGACCCCGATTGGCAGCCATTGGGGGAACAGGGTGCAGGCGGCAGCAGTTCTGAAGCAGAGGAGGAGGAGGGGCCGCAGCAGGCATCAACATCGCCACAGGTTCCATCTGCCGGGCCCGTATCTTGCCCAAAACGCGTGGCAAAGCCAAAACCTGGTGGAGGACAGCGTGGCCATCCGGTTAAAGCTCAGTCTGCAATGCCTGAAAAGGTATCCGATGCTAGAAAGAGTGCAGTCTGGCATTTTTTTAAACAACATCCAATTGATCAGCGCAAAGTCATCTGTCAAAAATGTTCTACTTCCTTAAGCAGAGGTCAGAATCTGAAAAGTCTCAATACTAGTTGCATGCATAGACATTTAACCACCATGCATTTGAAAGCTTGGACTAACTACCAAACGTCCCTTAAGGTTGTTGCACCCTCGGCCAATGAAGCTAGTCATCAACGCAACATCCCTTCCGGCAGTGTAGGACCACCATTTAGCGCACCACCTGCTGTATCTGTGCAGGTATCTTTGCCAGGCCAAAGCAGTCAGGGTCAGGGAATCACCAGTTTCGTAGTAGGAAACACTGCATCTAGGGCACCGGCGGCAACAATACCATCTCCCACCGTCTCTCAGTCTGCCATGTCCACCGGCACCCCCGCTAGTTCCACGATCTCCAGCTCTCCAGTCCAGCTCACCCTACATGAGACTATGGTTAGAAAAAGGAAATACTTAGCCTCGCATCCGCGTACACAGGGTTTGAACGCCCACATAGCTAGACTAATCTCGTTAGAGATGATGCCCTACCGGTTAGTTGAAAGCGAAGCTTTCAAAGACCTGATGGACTACGCTGTACCACGCTACGAGCTACCCAGTCGACACTTTTTTTCCAGAAAAGCCATCCCAGCCCTCCACCAGCATGTTAAAGAGCGCATCGTCCATGCACTCAGGCAATCTGTGAGCACAAAGGTGCACCTGACAACAGATGCATGGACCAGTAGGCATGGCCAGGGACGTTACGTGTCCATCACGGCACACTGGGTAAATGTGGTGGATTCAGGGTCCACAGGGGACAGCAAGTTTGGGACAGTTCTGCCTAGCCCACGGTCTAGTAAACAGTTGTCTGTAGCCGTTCGCACCCCCTCCTCCTCCTCCTCCTCGTCCTCCTGCAGAAGCAAGAGCTCGTCCACAGACCGCAGTCGCACAAACACTCCATCCGCACCTGCCACTGTTGCACACCAGGTCTCCCATTATGGGGCAGCTACTGGCATACGTCAGCAGGCTGTATTGGCTATGAAGTGTTTGGGCGACAATAGACACACCGCGGAAGTTCTGTCCGAGTTCTTGCAGCAAGAAACGCAGTCGTGGCTGGGCACTGTAGATCTTGAGGCAGGCAAGGTAGTGAGTGATAACGGAAGGAATTTCATGGCTGCCATCTCCCTTTCCCAACTGAAACACATTCCTTGCCTGGCTCACACCTTAAACCTGGTGGTGCAGTGCTTCCTGAAAAGTTATCCGGGGTTATCCGACCTGCTCCTCAAAGTGCGTGGACTTTGCGCACATATCCGCCGTTCGCCTGTACACTCCAGCCGTATGCAGACCTATCAGCGTTCTTTGAACCTTCCCCAGCATCGCCTAATCATAGACGTTGCAACAAGGTGGAACTCAACACTGCACATGCTTCAGAGACTGTGCGAACAGAGGCGGGCTGTTATGTTTTTGTGGGAGGATACACATACACGGGCAGGCAGTAGGATGGCAGACATGGAGTTGTCAGGTGTGCAGTGGTCGAAGATTCAAGACATGTGTCAAGTCCTTCAGTGTTTTGAGGAATGCACACGGCTGGTTAGTGCAGACAACGCCATAATAAGCATGAGCATCCCCCTAATGCGTCTGCTGATGCAAAGTTTGACGCACATAAAGGATCAGGCGTCTGCACCAGAGGAAGAGGAAAGCCTTGATGACAGTCAGCGATTGTCTGGTCAGGGCAGTGTACATGACGAGGTACCGGGCGAAGAGGAGGTGGAGGATGAGGAGGATGATGGGGATGAGTATATTTTTAATGAGGAAGCTTTCCCGGGGGCACGGGAAATTGGTGGCGTGGCAAGGCCGGGTTCTGGTTTTTTGAGGGACACAAGTGACGTAGATTTGCCTGCAACTGCCCCTCAACCAAGCACAACCGCAGATTTGACAACGGGAACTTTGGCCCACATGGCGGATTATGCCTTGCGTATCCTCAAAAGGGACACACGCATTACAAAAATGATGAACGATGACGATTACTGGTTGGCCTGCCTCCTTGATCCTCGCTATAAAGGCAAATTGCAAAATATTATGCCACATGAGAACTTGGAACTAATATTAGCAACAAAACAATCAACTCTTGTTGACCGTTTGCTTCTGGCATTCCCTGCACACAGCGCCCGTGATCGTTCTCACACGAGCTCCAGGGGCCAGCAGACCAGAGGTGTTAGAGGGGCAGAAATCAGAAGTGGCGTTGGACAGAGGGGTTTTCTGACCAGGTTGTGGAGTGATTTTTCTATGACCGCAGACAGGACAGGTACTGCAGCATCAATTCAAAGTGACAGGAGACAACATTTGTCCAGTATGGTTACAAACTATTTTTCATCCCTTATCGACGTTCTCCCTCAACCGTCATTCCCATTTGATTACTGGGCATCCAAATTAGACACCTGGCCAGAATTGGCAGAATATGCATTGCAGGAGCTTGCTTGCCCGGCAGCTAGTGTCCTATCAGAAAGAGTATTCAGTGCTGCAGGTTCAATACTAACAGAAAAAAGGACTCGTCTGGCTACCCAAAATGTAGATGATCTAACCTTCATTAAAATGAACCACAACTGGATTTCAAAATCTTTTGCCCCACCCTGCCCGGCTGACACCTAGCTTTCCTATGAAAAGGTCTTGCCTGTGGACTATTCTGAATGACTTTTCCAATCTCGTAATTTTCTTCACCTGATTGTCCAGCATACGACATGTTTCCACCTCACGAAATGGCCAAACTCCCCACACGGGGCCGTGCTATCGCCACTTTGCGCTTGGACCCTTGAGAGTGCTGTTTGTCTGAAGAGGTGGGTGTGGCCGCTTTTGGTCGACGGCACTGCCACTGGGTCCCTCATAGTACAATAAAGTGTCTCTGGCGGTGGTGGTGCGCACCCAACGTCAGACACACCGTTGTAATATGAGGGGCCCTGTGCCTGTACCGCCGGCCACAAGACAGTTCCCCCCCCCAGCTCAAACAGTGCTCTACCACTAGCAAAATTATCTCTCACAGCTTCACCAATGTGTAGTCTAGCCGCTGACATCCTTCAATGCCTGGCACTGACAATACCATTGTTTTGACATTTTTGTTATGTTAGGCCTTCGAAGCCTGTCTGCGGTCCCTTCTTTCTACAACTACTACACTGACCAGGCCACTGCTGGCCGTGTTACCCTGGAACCAATTTAAAAGTGCCTACAGTCAGCCCAATTTTGTTATGTTAGGCCTTCGAAGACTGTCTGCCGTCACTCCTTCCACTAGACTTCCACTGACCATACACTGCTGCCCATGTACCCCTGGAACCAATTTAAAGTGCCTACAGCCAGCCCAATTTTGTTATGTTAGGCCTTCGAAGCCTGTCTGCGGTCACTCCTTCCACTAGACTTCCACTGACCAGACCACTGCTGCCCGTGTACCCCTGGAACCAATTTAAAAGTGCCTACAGCCAGCCCAAGTTTGTTATGTTAGGCCTTGGAAGCCTGTCTGCGGTCACTCCTTCCACTAGACTTCCACTGACCAGACCACTGCTGCCCGTGTACCCCTGGAACCAATTTAAAAGTGCCTACAGCCAGCCCAAGTTTGTTATGTTAGGCCTTGGAAGCCTGTCTGCGGTCACTCCTTCCACTAGACTTCCACTGACCAGACCACTGCTGCCCGTGTACCCCTGGAACCAATTTAAAAGTGCCTACAGCCAGCCCAAGTTTGTTATGTTAGGCCTTGGAAGCCTGTCTGCGGTCACTCCTTCCACTAGACTTCCACTGACCAGACCACTGCTGCCCGTGTACCCCTGGAACCAATTTAAAAGTGCCTACAGCCAGCCCAAGTTTGTTATGTTAGGCCTTGGAAGCCTGTCTGCGGTCACTCCTTCCACTAGACTTCCACTGACCAGACCACTGCTGCCCGTGTACCCCTGGAACCAATTTAAAAGTGCCTACAGCCAGCCCAAGTTTGTTATGTTAGGCCTTGGAAGCCTGTCTGCGGTCACTCCTTCCACTAGACTTCCACTGACCAGACCACTGCTGCCCGTGTACCCCTGGAACCAATTTAAAAGTGCCTACAGCCAGCCCAAGTTTGTTATGTTAGGCCTTCTAAGCCTGTCTGCGGTCCATTCTTTCAACTACTACTACACTGACCAGGTCACTGCTGCCCGTGTACCCCTGGAACCAATTTAAAATTGCCTACAGCCATGTGTTATTATTTTAGGCCTTCGATGCCTGTCTGCGGTCACTCCTTCCACTAGGCCTCCACTGACCACACCACTGCTGTCCGTGTACCCCTGGAACCAATTTAAAATTGCCTACAGCCATGTGTTATTATTTTAGGCCTTCGATGCCTGTCTGCGGTCACTCCTTCCACTAGGCCTCCACTGACCACACCACTGCTGCCCGTGTACCCCTGGAACCAATTTAAAATTGCCTACAGCCAGCCCAATTTTTTTATTTTAGGCCTTCGATGCCTGTCTGCGGTCCATTCTTTCAACTACTACTACACTGACCAGGTCACTGCTGCCCGTGTACCCCTGGAACCAATTTAAAATTGCCTACAGCCATGTGTTATTATTTTAGGCCTTCGATGCCTGTCTGCGGTCACTCCTTCCACTAGGCCTCCACTGACCACACCACTGCTGTCCGTGTACCCCTGGAACCAATTTAAAATTGCCTACAGCCATGTGTTATTATTTTAGGCCTTCGATGCCTGTCTGCGGTCCATTCTTTCAACTACTACTACACTGACCAGGGCACTGCTGGCCGTGTACCCCTGGAACCAACATCAGAAAATATAAAAATAAGTATTTTGCTTATAAAAAAGAAAATACTGGTGAGATATCAAATGCAGACATTTTAACATTAAAAACAAACACACAACTCTAATCTGGTACAGTACTAAAAATGGCCACCAGCTACAATTACTTTCTCCTGCAAGTAGTTAACTGAAAGTTTTTTTAAATTGAAAACACACATATGGCATCCACCGAGTGTTGTCCTGTCGCGTCTTCTTTATATTATTGCCGAGAAGATGCAAAATAATGAAAATAATAAAATCATTAATTACCAAAATAATAGAGAAAGTCAACACCACATTGCAAATAAACATTCATTCCAAATAAAGAAGCAGGGCGCGTCCGAGGGTGAGTATATACCTAATAAGAATATAATCACCCTCGGACGCGCAATGCTTATTTCCAACAGCCTTCCTTCCTAAGAATCAGCCCTTCCGTCGTGTAGAGAGACGTTGTGTTACACTCCAAGGTGTTCCCCAGGTTGCCTTTCCTGAGCTTCGATCTTCCGGCTCTCGTTTAGTAGTTCTTGGAAACTACTCTGCATTAGGCCTTCAAATTGGGTATGGGGTGTAGAGAGATGGTGTGTTCCACTCCAAGGTGTTCCCCAGGTTGCCTTTCCTGAGCTTCGATCTTCCGGCTCTCGTTTAGTAGTTGTTGGAAACTACGCTGCATTAGGCCTTCAAATTGGGTATGGGGTGTAGCGAGAGGGTGTGTTACACTCCAAGGTGTTCCCCAGGTTGCCTTTCCTGAGCTTCGATCTTCCGGCTCTCGTTTAGTAGTTCTTGGAAACTACACTGCATTAGGCCTTCAAATTGGGTATGGGGTGTAGAGAGAGGGTGTGTTACACTCCAAGGTGTTCCCCAGGTTGCCTTTCCTGAGCTTCGATATTCCGGCTCTCGTTTAGTAGTTGTCGGAAACTACGCTGCATTAGGCCTACAAATTGGGTATGGGGCGTAGAGAGAGGGTGTGTTACACTCCAAGGTGTTCCCCAGGTTGCCTTTCCTGAGCTTCGATATTCCGGCTCTCGTTTAGTAGTTGTCGGAAACTACGCTGCATTAGGCCTACAAATTGGGTATGGGGTGTAGAGAGAGGGTGTGTTACACTCCAAGGTGTTCCCCAGGTTGCCTTTCCTGAGCTTCGATCTTCATGCTCTCGTTTAGTAGTTGTCGGAAACTACGCTGCATTAGGCCTACAAATTGGGTATGGGGTGTAGAGAGAGGGTTTGTTACACTCCAAGGTGTTCCCCAGGTTGCCTTTCCTGAGCTTCGATCTTCCGGCTCTCGTTTAGTAGTTGTTGGAAACTACGCTGCATTAGGCCTTCAAATTGGGTATGGGGTGTAGCGAGAGGGTGTGTTACACTCCAAGGTGTTCCCCAGGTTGCCTTTCCTGAGCTTCGATCTTCCGGCTCTCGTTTAGTAGTTCTTGGAAACTACACTGCATTAGGCCTTCAAATTGGGTATGGGGTGTAGAGAGAGGGTGTGTTACACTCTAAGGTGTTCCCCAGGTTTCCTTGCCATTGCTTCGGTCTTCCGACTCTCGTTTAGTAGTTGTAGAAAAGTACACTGCATTAGGCCATACAAAATGGGTATGGGGTGGAGAGAGATGGTGTGTTACACTCCAAGGTGTTCCCCAGGTTGCCTTTCCTGAGCTTCTATCTTCAGGCTCTCATTAAATTGTGGTTAAATGGAACAACTGCATTTGGCGTACTAGTTGGTTTGGGGCCTACTATCGGTGTCTGCCACTCCTTGCTGTTCTCCTCCACTGAACAAAGCTGTGCCGCCTGTTTACTACGGTTGCCAATTTTGAACTGCATTTCGACTACTTACTGATTTGGCCCTACTCTCTGTGTCAGCCTCTCATTCCAGTTGTCCTCCACTGCAATGCCCCCTGGTTATTCCTGTGTTACCAATTTTGAACTGCATTTAGCCCACTTTCTTCTTTGGGCCTATATCTGTGTTTCCACTTCATCGTGCCCATTGCCCAGCCAGTGATAGATGAGTCTGCTGGTACATTGACCCATAACGCAACATTCCCCGTGCACGCTACACAACAACATTGTGACCCTGCTGAAAGTCAGGTTGCTCTTCCCGCATACCATACCACCTTACACGGGGACAAAGAGGAAGGTGCAGATGAAAGTGCAGGTTCCTTCATCAGGTGGGGGGAGGAATACTAGTTGGCGACGTCACTGGCACAGGGCCTCTCATAGTACGCAAAAGTGTTGCTGCCGGTGGGAGGCGCCCCCGCCGTGCAAACACACCGCTGTACTTTGAGGGGCCCTGTGCCAGTGCCAATGCCAACGAGTGGGCCCCCCCTGCTTGCTCAGGTTCACAGCACTTGCAAAGTTGAAATACTTACCTCTCCCTGCTCCACTGCCGTGACGTGGTCCAGATTTCCTGGGCCCACTAATTACTTGAACCAGCCCTACCCCCCACAACTTTAGCCAAATGACCCCCAATTTCAAATGCCTTCCAATTATTATAAGGTAAATTACGCTTGACAAGCTTCATTAAGAAGAATGGATGGTTTTGACATTAAAATGGGTACTCTAGGTGTTTTCCTGGCCCCCACTCACTGCCGACTATGCTGCCCCATTGACTTGCATTGGGTTTCGTGTTTCGGTCGATCCCGACTTTACGTCATAATCGGCCGATTTCACTCGACCCGACTTTGGACATAGTCGGGTTTCGCAAAACCCGGCTCGACTCTAAAAAGGTCAAGGTCGCTCAACTCTAATCTCTAGTGTACAAAAGCTTCTGTAGGACCACGTATCTGGCCGCATAGAAGAGCTGTTGCATCCCAGGAGGCCCAGATTAGCTCTGACAGTGGCTTATATTATTGTAGTGAACTGTGTTTCCCTGTAACTGGGACTCCCACTGATGCCCCATTTACAGTGGAAAAAAGATTAATAAAGCAGAAAAAATACCCAGAGATATAAAAGATATGTAAAAAAAAAATTACAAATTAACCGTCCATGCCACAAAAATGCAAAAAAATAGATTTTTTTTTCTCATGAAATACATTTTATTACGTACATGTAAGATAAAAACTTACTTATGCAGTAGTAGGTATCTACTGCTATACAGTATCTACTTTAAGTATCTACTACTATCTTCTCCATGTTTTTAAGTATCCACAATAAAATGGAGATTTCACTTGAGATTTCTGGTGTGACAAGTATAAACAAAATTTTAAAAAAAATTACAACAAAAATAGCAATTTTTCTACCTTTGTGTCAGACTAAAAATGTATTTAAATTACTCAATAATTTAAATGTATCCCAAACAAAGCTAAAATAACACAATTATTCCCACATAAAGCAAAGCCTTATTCAGCCACACCAGAGAAAAAATAAAAAAGTTATGACTGCTCAAAAAAAAATACAAATTGTAAATTAAGGGTGCACCCTTGCTGCGTATCATAAGGTAAATCGGGTGCAGTGCCAAGTCCAATAGTATATATAACCAAAGAAAAGAAAAAAGAATGGACTAAACAAGGCCTGCACAACCGTATAATATAGAAGATAAACAACACATTTTATTTAAACACCACAAAAACAGCAAATAAAAACACTTAAAAATACAAAATGTATATAACACCCTAATACATCCTGATAGAACTGCAGCAAATATACATATATGTAGCCAGGCCTATGTATATAATGTCACAAAATAACAGTGATATACATACCACACAACACTGGGAGATCAAAATGATACTCAATATCAGGGGGGGTATGTATAAAAGCCCCAAATCCCCTGTAGGCGATCAAATACCCCGGAGTGTGGTGTAAAGAAAAACCTATCTCTCAGCTAGTAATATATACAATGTCCAAGAAAGGGCATAGAGAGATCCAAACAAAGCTCCCCAGCAAGAGATGAAAAGTGGCATGTGCCAAAAGTATACTCAGCTGAATATGGGATAAAATCCCTGGGAGCCAAGAGGCCACAAAGGCTAGAGTAATGCTGCAGATCCCATAAATGGACGGCAAATGGCAGGGAAAGGGTGTGGAGAGAAGACCCCACGCGTATCGCCGCCGCTGCGGCTTCGTCCCCTGACGACACATTTAAATAAAATGTGTTGTTTATCTTCTATATTATACGGTTGTGCAGGCCTTGTTTAGTCCATTCTTTTTTCTTTTCTTTGCTCAAAAAAAAATGGCCAATCATTAAGACTCTTTCAGGCTGGGTCATTAAAGGAATATTAGGTAATATAGTTTTATTTAACACTAAAACAGGATAGATGTCACTCTGTGTGCTAACGGGCAGGGGCGTTACTACCGAGGTCACAGGGGTCGCAGCTGCAATGGGGCCTGGAGTGCTTAGGGACCTGCCCAGTCCAACAAAGAGGCAGCCGGCTCCTGTCTATGGATGTTAGACAAGAGCGAGCTGCTTTCAGTTTCACTAAATTGCAAATTGACAACATGGCGATTCCCCACTCGCCCGGTGTCTTATTGGCTCTCCCTTCTGCCGACAGCGGAGAGGGAGTTTCCAGATGCGAAGTGATGGGAGGTGGGTGGCATGTGTGCTCACAGCCAGGGGCAAGCTGGACTAGGGGACAGGGGGAGAAATGCCCCGGACCAGTTCACAAGCAGCTGCTCAGGGCTGCCGGGGGACCGCACTGTTACCTTTGAATATATTCATATAACTCCAGATGGCTGTAGTCACAGTATACTCTATGCCAGCAGGGGCATAACTACCGAGGTCGCAGGGGTCACAGCTGTGACGGGGCCTGGAGTACTTAGGCGTCTGTCCAGCCAGAGGCGTATCAAAGGGGGAAGCCAGGGAATGTGCCCCAGGCGCAGCCAGCAGGGGGGCGCAGTCAGGCCACCTAATGCGGCAGTCCAGTGTCTCCCCGGCTGCTGCATTCTGCCGCTCCCTGGACTAGGAATTGGCCGTTCTCTGTTACAGCTGTCAAACTGACAGCCGGCACAGAGAAGCTGCAGCGCCCAGCTCTCAGTGATCAATTGTACTCACATCTTACAGACGCGAGTACAATTGAAGCTATGACCGCTGGGTCAGAGCGATGCCAGCAGTGTGATCATGTAATGTGATCACGCTGCTGATGTCACTTGCCAGAGCTGCAGAGATGCAGATTGGTGGTAACTACTCCAGTGGAGCTGAAGACACCGAAGATTAAGTGCATGAGGGGAGATTTAATGTGTGAGGGGGGGGATTTGGGGGGGAAATTGGAGTGGGCATGGGGGATTTATTGTGTGTGTGGAGATTTGGAGGGGAATGGTGGATTTAATGTGAGTGGGGAGATTTGGAGGAGGATGGGGGTGTTTAATGTGTGGGGGGAGTCTTGGAGTGGGGATGAGGGAATTTAATGTGTGTGGGGAGATTTGGAGTGGGGATGGGGTATTTAATGTGTGTGGAGAGATTTGAGGACAATTTAGTGAACTGTTATGATAGGCAATTCAGTACCACAATGGACATAGCGGTCAGAGCACATACAGTGATCTGACAATAACCCAAAATCATAGAACGAGCTCTGAGACGTGGGAACTCTGCAGACCGCAATCCCTAATCCTCTCCAAACAACACTAGAGGCAGCCGTGGATTGCGCCTAACTCTGCCTATGCAACTCGACACAGCCTGAGAAACTAACTAGCCTGAAGATAGAAAATAAGCCTACCTTGCCTCAGAGAAACACCCCAAAGGAAAAGGCAGCCCCCCACATATAATGACTGTGAGTTAAGATGAAAAGACAAACGTAGGGATGAAATAGATTCAGCAAAGTGAGGCCCGACTTTCTTAACAGAGCGAGGATAGGAAAGATAACTTTGCGGTCTACACAAAACCCTAAAGAAAACCACGCAAAGGGGGCAAAAAGACCCTCCGTACCGAACTAACGGCATGGAGGTACACCCTTTGCGTCCCAGAGCTTCCAGCAAAACAATTAGACAAGCTGGACAGAAAAAATAGCAAACAAATAGCAAAGAAGAACTTAGCTATGCAGAGCAGCAGGCCACAGGAATGATCCAGGGAAAAACAAGTCCAACACTGGAACATTGACAGGAAGCATGGATCAAAGCATTAGGTGGAGTTAAGTAGAGAAGCACCTAACGACCTCACCAGATCACCTGAGGGGAAACTCAGAAGCCGCAGTACCACTTTCCTCCACAAACGGAAGCTCCCAGAGAGAATCAGCCGAAGTACCACTTGTGACCACAGGAGGGAGCTCTGCCACAGAATTCACAACAGTACCCCCCCCCTTGAGGAGGGGTCACCGAACCCTCACCAGAGCCCCCAGGCCGACCAGGATGAGCCACATGAAAGGCACGAACAAGATCGGGAGCATGGACATCAGAGGCAAAAACCCAGGAATTATCTTCCTGAGCATAACCCTTCCATTTAACCAGATACTGGAGTTTCCGTCTAGAAACACGAGAATCCCAAAATCTTCTCCACAATATACTCCAATTCCCCCTCCACCAAAACTGGGGCAGGAGGGTCAACAGATGGAACCATAGGTGCCACGTATCTCCGCAACAATGACCTATGGAATACGTTATGTATGGAAAAAGAATCTGGGAGGGTCAGACGAAAAGACACAGGATTAAGAACCTCAGAAATCCTATACGGACCAATGAAACAAGGTTTAAACTTAGGAGAGGAAACCTTCATAGGAATATGACGAGAAGATAACCAAACCAGATCCCCAACACGAAGTCGGGGACCCACACGGCGTCTGCGATTAGCGAAACATTGAGCCTTCTCCTGGGACAAGGTCAAATTGTCCACTACATGAGTCCAAATCTGCTGCAACCTGTCCACCACAGTATCCACACCAGGACAGTCCGAAGACTCAACCTGTCCTGAAGAGAAACGAGGATGGAACCCAGAATTGCAGAAAAATGGCGAAACCAAGGTAGCCGAGCTGGCCCGATTATTAAGAGCGAACTCAGCCAAAGGCAAAAAGGACACCCAGTCATCCTGATCGGCAGAAACAAAGCATCTCAGATAAGTTTCCAAGGTCTGATTGGTTCGTTCGGTCTGGCCATTAGTCTGAGGATGGAAAGCCGAGGAAAAAGACAAGTCAATGCCCATCCTACCACAAAAGGCTCGCCAAAACCTCGAAACAAACTGGGAACCTCTGTCAGAAACGATATTCTCTGGAATGCCATGTAAACGAACCACATGCTGGAAGAACAATGGCACCAAATCAGAGGAGGAAGGCAATTTATACAAGGGTACCAGATGGACCATCTTAGAAAAGCGATCACAGACCACCCAAATGACTGACATCTTTTGAGAAACGGGAAGATCAGAAATAAAATCCATAGAGATATGTGTCCAAGGCCTCTTCGGGACCGGCAAGGGCAAAAGCAACCCACTGGCACGAGAACAGCATGGCTTAGCCCGAGCACAAATCCCACAGGACTGCACAAAAGTACGCACATCCCGCGACAGAGATGGCCACCAAAAGGATCTAGCCACTAACTCTCTGGTACCAAAGATTCCAGGATGACCAGCCAACACCGAACAATGAACCTCACAGATAACTTTATTCGTCCACCTATCAGGGACAAACAGTCTCTCCGCTGGACAACGATCAGGTTTATTAGCCTCAAATTTTTGCAGCACCCGCCGCAAATCAGGGGAGATGGCAGACACAATTACTCCTTCCTTGAGGATACCCGCCGGCTCAGACAAACCCGGAGAGTCGGGCACAAAACTCCTAGACAGAGCATCCGCCTTCACATTTTTAGAGCCCGGAAGGTACGAAATCACAAAGTCAAAACGGGCAAAAAACAGCGACCAACGAGCCTGTCTAGGATTTAAACGCTTAGCAGACTCGAGATAAGTCAAGTTCTTATGATCAGTCAATACCACCACGCGATGCTTAGCTCCTTCAAGCCAATGACGCCACTCCTCAAATGCCCACTTCATGGCCAGCAACTCTCGGTTGCCCACATCATAATTTCGCTCAGCAGGCGAAAACTTCCTGGAAAAAAAAGCGCATGGTTTCATCACTGAGCAATCAGAACCTCTCTGGGACAAAACAGCCCCTGCTCCAATCTCAGAAGCATCAACCTCGACCTGGAACGGAAGAGAAACATCTGGCTGACACAACACAGGGGCAGAAGAAAAACGACGCTTCAACTCCTGAAAAGCCTCCACAGCAGCAGACCAATTGACCACATCAGCACCCTTCTTGGTCAAATCGGTCAATGGTTTGGCAATACTAGAAAAATTGCAGATGAAGCGACGATAAAAATTAGCAAAGCCCAGGAACTTTTGCAGACTTTTCAGAGATATCGGCTGAGTCCAATCATGGATGGCTTGGACCTTAACAGGATCCATCTCGATAGTAGAAGGGGAAAAGATGAACCCCAAAAATGAAACCTTCTGCACACCAAAGAGACACTTTGATCCCTTCACAAACAAAGAATTAGCACGCAGGACCTGAAAAACCGTTCTGACCTGCTTCACATGAGACTCCCAATCATCCGAGAAGATCAAAATGTCATCCAAGTACACAATCAGGAATTTATCCAGGTACTCTCGGAAGATGTCATGCATAAAGGACTGAAACACTGATGGAGCATTGGCAAGTCCGAATGGCATCACTAGATACTCAAAATGACCCTCGGGCGTATTAAATGCAGTTTTCCATTCATCGCCTCGCCTGATACGCACCAGATTATACGCACCACGAAGATCTATCTTGGTGAACCAACTAGCCCCCTTAATCCGAGCAAACAAATCAGATAACAATGGCAAGGGGTACTGAAATTTAACCGTGATCTTATTTAGAAGGCGGTAATCTATACAAGGTCTCAGTGAACCATCCTTCTTGGCTACAAAAAAGAACCCTGCTCCTAATGGTGACGATGACGGGCGAATATGCCCCTTCTCCAGGGATTCCTTCACATAACTGCGCATAGCGGCGTGCTCAGGCACGGATAAATTAAACAGTCGACCTTTTGGGAATTTACTACCAGGAATCAAATTGATAGCACAATCACAATCCCTATGCGGAGGTAGGGTATCGGACTTGGGCTCATCAAATACATCCCGGTAATCAGACAAGAACTCTGGAACCTCAGAAGGGGTGGATGACGAAATTGACAGAAATGGAACATCACCATGTACCCCCTGACAACCCCAGCTGGACACCGACATGGATTTCCAATCTAGTACTGGATTATGGGCTTGTAGCCATGGCAACCCCAACACGACCACATCATGCAGATTATGCAATACCAGAAAGCGAATAACCTCCTGATGTTCAGGAGCCATGCACATGGTCAGCTGGGTCCAGTATTGAGGCTTATTCTTGGCCAAAGGCGTAGCATCAATTCCTCTCAAGGGAATAGGACACTGCAAGGGCTCCAAGAAAAACCCACAACGCTTAGCATATTCCAAGTCCATCAAATTCAGGGCAGCGCCTGAATCCACAAATGCCATGACAGAATACGATGACAAAGAGCAGATCAAGGTAACGGACAGAAGAAATTTTGACTGTACTGTACCAATGGTGGCAGACCTAGCGAACCGCTTAGTGCGCTTAGGACAATCAGAGATAGCATGAGTGGAATCACCACAGTAGAAACACAGCCCATTCAGACGTCTGTGTTCTTGCCGTTCAACTCTGGTCAAAGTCCTATCGCACTGCATAGGCTCAGGTTTAAGCTCAGGTAATACCGCCAAATGGTGCACAGATTTACGCTCACGCAAGCGTCGACAGATCTGAATGGCCAAAGACATAGACTCATTCAGACCAGCAGGCATAGGAAATCCCACCATGACATCCTTAAGGGCTTCAGAGAGACCTTTTCTGAAAATAGCTGCGAGCGCACCTTCATTCCACTGAGTGAGTACGGACCACTTTCTAAATTTCTGACAATATACCTCTATTTCATCCTGACCCTGACACAGAGCCAGCAAATTTTTTTCTGCCTGATCCACTGAATTAGGCTCATCGTACAGCAACCCTAGCGCCAGGAAAAATGCATCGATATTACTCAATGCAGGAAATCCTGACGCAAGAGAAAACGCCCAGTCCTGAGGGTCGCCACGCAAAAAAGAAATGACGATCCTAACCTGTTGAACTGGGTCACCAGAGGAGCGAGGTTTCAAAGCCAGAAATAGTTTACAATTATTTTTGAAACTCAGAAATTTAGTTCTATCTCCAAAAAACAAATCTGGAATAGGAATTCTTGGTTCTAGCAAAGAATTCTGAACCACAAAATCTTGAATATTTTGAACTCTTGCCGTGAGCTGATCCACACATGAAGACAGACCTTTAATGTCCATTGCTACACCTGTGTCCTGAACCACCCAAATGTCTAGGGGAAAAAAAAGGCAAAACACAGTGCAAAGAAAAAAAAATGGTCTCAGAACTTCTTTTTTCCCTCTATTGACAATCATTAGTACTTTTGGCTTCCTGTACTGTTATGATAGGCAATTCAGTAGCACAATGGACATAGCGGTCAGAGCACATACAGTGATCTGACAATAACCCAAAATCATAGAACGAGCTCTGAGACGTGGGAACTCTGCAGACCGCAATCCCTAATCCTCTCCAAACAACACTAGAGGCAGCCGTGGATTGCGCCTAACTCTGCCTATGCAACTCGGCACAGCCTGAGAAACTAACTAGCCTGAAGATAGAAAATAAGCCTACCTTGCCTCAGAGAAACACCCCAAAGGAAAAGGCAGCCCCCCACATATAATGACTGTGAGTTAAGATGAAATGACAAACGTAGGGATGAAATAGATTCAGCAAAGTGAGGCCCGACTTTCTTAACAGAGCAAGGATAGGAAAGATAACTTTGCGGTCTACACATAACCCTAAAGAAAACCACGCAAAGGGGGCAAAAAGACCATCCGTACCGAACTAACGGCACGGAGGTACACCCTTTGCGTCCCAGAGCTTCCAGCAAAACAATTAGACAAGCTGGACAGAAAAAATAGCAAACAAATAGCAAAGAAGAACTTAGCTATGCAGAGCAGCAGGCCACAGGAATGATCCAGGGAAAAACAAGTCCAACACTGGAACATTGACAGGAAGCATGGATCAAAGCATTAGGTGGAGTTAAGTAGAGAAGCACCTAACGACCTCACCAGATCACCTGAGGGGAAACTCAGAAGCCGCAGTACCACTTTCCTCCACAAACGGAAGCTCCCAGAGAGAATCAGCCGAAGTACCACTTGTGACCACAGGAGGGAGCTCTGCCACAGAATTCACAACAGTGAACATATGAATTTTTGATCACTTCTTGTATAGCTTTTTGGAAAGTGATTTATTTATTTACTGTATATACTCAAGTATAAACCTACCCGAGTATAAGCTGAGGCACCTAATTTTGCCTCGGAAAACAGGGTAAGCTTATTGACTTGAGTATAAGCTGGGTCTGTATTGTCACCCTGTTGCTTTCCTGGTATGCATGGCTCCCCCTGTCCTGTCCTGGAATGCATGGCTCTCCACGTCGCTGTCCAGGTATGCGTGGCTCCCCCCATCCTGTCCTGGTATGCATTGCTCACCCCGTACCTGTCCTGGAATGCGTGGCTCCCCCGTAGCTGTCCTGGTATACATGCTTCCTGTTACAAAAAACAAACATCCTACTCACCCTTCTCCGCACCCTCACAGCACCTCGTTCCGGCACCAACAGCTCTTCCTGTGCTGAGCGATCACAAGGCGTCACTCATTAAGGTAATGAATATTCCCTCCACACCTATGGGAGTGGAGACTAGTGCATATTCATTACCTTAATGAGCGGTGCCACATGATTGCTCAGGAGTCAGCACAGGAAGAGCTGGAAGCCGGAATCAGTGAGATGCTGCGAGGGCGCTGGAACTAACTAGATGCTCCGAGGGCGCACTGGAGTGTGAGTAGGATGTCTTCTGGAAGCTGGCAGCTGCAGCTGCAGCTGTCACTGTGCGCGCTATAAGAGAAATTAATATTTATTTCTCTTTAACCCCTTAATCCCATATGACGTACTATCCCGTCCAGGTGACCTGGGACTTAATTCCCATGGACGGGATAGTACGTCATATGCGATCGGCCGCGCTCACGGGGGGAGCGCGGCCGATCGCGGCCGGGTGTCAGCTGCCTATCGCAGCTGACATCCGGCACTATGTGCCAGGAGCGGTCACGGACCGCTCCCGGCACATTAACCCCCGGCACACCGCGATCAAAGATGATCGCGGTGTGCCGGCGGTGCAGGGAAGCATCGCGCAGGGAGAGGGCTCCCTGCGGGCTTCCCTGAGACGATCGGTACACGGTGATGTGCTCACCGTGTACCGAGCGTCTTCTCCCTGCAGTCCCCGGATCCAAAATGGCCGCCGGGCTGCATCCGGGTCCTGCAGGGAGCACTTCCGGGTCAGGATCAGGCTGCAGCTGCAGCTCTAATCCTGCCCGGCTGTATGTTAGATCACCGATCTAACAGAGTGCTGTGCACACTGTCAGATCGGTGATCTGTGATGTCCCCCCCTGGGACAAAGTGAAAAAGTAAAAAAAAAAATTTCCACACTTGTAAAAAAAAATAAAAAAAAAATTCCTAAATAAAGCAGAAAAAAAAAAATATTATTCCCATAAATACATTTCTTTACATAAAAAAAAAACAAAAAAAACAATAAAAGTACACATATTTAGTATCGCCGCGTCCGTAACGACCCGACCTATAAAACTGGCCCACTAGTTAACCCCTTCAGTGAACACCGTAAGAAAAAAAAAAAAAAACGAGCCAAAAAACAACGCTTTATTATCATAACGCTGAACAAAAAGTGGAATAACACGCGATCAAAAAGACGGATATAAATAACCATGGTACCTCTGAAAACGTCATCTTGTCCCGCAAAAAACGACCCGCCATATAGCATCATAACCAAAAAAATAAAAAAGTTATAGTCCTGAGAATAAAGCGATGCCAAAATAATTATTTTTTCTATAAAATAGCTTTTATCGTATAAAAGCGCCAAAACATAAAAAAAATGATATAAATGAGGTATCGCTGTAATCGTACTGACCCGAAGAATAAAACTGCTTCATCAATTTTACCAAACGCGGAACGGTATAAAAGCCTCCCCCAAAAGAAATTCATGAATAGCTGGTTTTTGGTCATTCTGCCTCACAAAAAATCGGAATAAAAAGCGATCAAAAACTGTCACATGTCCGAAAATGTAACCGATAAAAACGTCAACTCGTCCCGCAAAAAACAAGACCTCACATGACTCTGTGGACCAAAATATGGAAAAATTATAGGTCTCAAAATGTGGAGACGCAAAAACTTTTTTGCTATAAAAAGCGTCTTTTAGTGTGTGACGGCTGCCAATCATAAAAATCCGATATAAAAAACTCGCTATAAAAGTAAATCAAACCCCCCTTCATCACCCCCTTAGTTAGGCTAGGTTCACATTGCGTTAATGGGTTAACGCTAACGGACAGCGTTGCACGGCGAAAATGTCACAATTAACGCCGTGCAACGGGTCCGTTAGCACAACCATTGACAGCAATGTGATTTTCGGGTGTAGCGCATCGCTAGAGCGTGCCATTTTCGGCTCGCGCTAGCAAGGTGCCGTTCTTTTGTGGCGCGCCTCAGACGCTGCTTGCAGCGTCCGCGGCGCGCCCGAGGTCCGATCCCCGATCTTCCAGAGCGGGGACGTTAACGCGACCACTAAACACGACACCTAAAAAGACATTGCGTTAGCGCAATCCGCTAGTGCTAAACGGATTTCCCTAATGCAATGTGAACCTAGCCTTAGGGAAAAATAATAAAATTAAAAAAAATGTATTTATTTCCATTTTCCCATTAGGGTTAGGGTTAGGGCTAGGGTTAGGGCTAGGGTTAGGGTTTGTATTACATTTACGGTTGGGATTAGGGTTGGGATTAGAATTAGGGGTGTGTCAGGGTTAGGTGTGTGGTTAGGGTTACAGTTGGGATTAGGGTTAGGGGTGCGTTTGGATTAGGGTTTCAGTTATAATTGGGGGGTTTCCACTGTTTAGGCACATCAGGGGCTCTCCAAACGCGACATGGCGTCCGATCTCAATTCCAGCCAATTCTGCATTGAAAAAGTAAAACAGTGCTCCTTCACTTCCGAGCTCTCCCGTGTGCCCAAACAGGGGTTTACCCCAACATATGGGGTATCATCGTACTCGAGACAAATTGGACAACAACTTTTTGGGTCCAAGTTCTCTTGTTATCCTTGGGAAAATAAAAATTTGGGGGGCTAAAAATCATTTTTGTGGGAAAAAAAAGGATTTTTTATTTTCACGGCTCTGCGTTGTAAACTGTAGTGAAACACTTGGGGGTTCAAAGTTTTCACAACACATCTAGATAAGTTCCATGGGAGGTCTAGTTTCAATATGGGGTCACTTGTGGGTGGTTTCTACTGTTTGGGTACATCAGGGGCTCTGCAAATGCAACGTGACGCCTGCAGACCAATCCATCTAAGTCTGCATTCCAAATGGCGCTCCTTCCCTTCCGAGCTCTGCCATGCGCCCAAACAGTGGTTCCCCCCCACATACGGGGTATCAGCGTACTCAGGACAAATTGAACAACAACTTTTGGGGTCCAATTTATTCTGTTACCCTTGTAAAAATACAAAGCTGGGGGCTAAAAAATCATTTTTGTGAAAAAAAAAAATAATTTTTATTTTCACGGCTCTGCGTTATAAACTGTAGTGAAACACTTAGGGGTTCAAAGTTCTCACAACACATCTAGATAAGTTCCTTGGGAGGTCTAGTTTCTAATATGGGGTCACTTGTGGGGGGTTTGTACTGTTTGGGTACATCAGGGGCTCTGCAAATGCAACGTGACTCCTGCAGACCAATCCATCTAAGTCTGCATTCCAAATGGCGCTCCTTCCCTTCCGAGCTCTGCCATGTGCCCAAACAGTGGTTCCCCCCCACATATGGGGTATCAGCGTACTCAGGACAAATTGGACAACAACTTTTGGGGTCCAATTTATTATGTTACCCTTGTGAAAATACAAAACTGGGGGCTAAAAAATAATTTTTGCGAAAAAAAAAAAAAAATTATTTTAACGGCTCTGCGTTATAAACTGTAGTGAAACATTTGGGGGTTCAAAGCTCTCAAAACACATCTAGATAAGTTCCTTATGGGGTCTAGTTTCCAAAATGGTGTCACTTGTGGGGGGTTTTAATGTTTAGGCACATCAGGGGCTCTCCAAACCAACATGGCGTCCCAACTTAATTCCAGTCAATTTTGCATTGAAAAGTCAAATGGCGCTCCTTCCCTTCCGAGCTCTGCTATGCACCCAAAAAGTGGTTTACCCCCCACATATGGGGTATCGTCGCACTCAGGACAAATTGCACAACAACTTTTGTGGTCTAATTTCTTCTCTTACCCTTGGGAAAATAAAAAATTGGGGGCGAAAAGATCATTTTTGTGAAAAAATAAGATTTTTTATTTTTACGGCTCTGCATTATAAACTTCTGTGAAGCACTTGTTGGGTCAAAGTGCTCACCACACATCTAGATAAGTTCCTTAAGGGGTCTACTTTTCAAAATGGTGTCACTTGTGAGGGGTTCCAATGTTTAGGCACATCAGGGGCTCTCCAAACGCAACATGGCGTCCCATCTCAATTCCAGTCAATTTTGCATTGAAAAGTCAAATGGCGCTCCTTCCCTTCCGAGCTCTGCCATACGCCCAAACAATGGTTTACACCCATATATGGGGTATCAGCGTACTCAGGACAAATTGGCCAACAATTTTTGAGGTCCAATTTCTTCTCTTACTCTTGGGAAAATAAAAAATTGGGGGCGAAAAGATCATTTTTGTGAAAAAATATGATTTTTTATTTTTACGGCTCTGCATTATAAACTTCTGTGAAGCAATTGGTGGGTCAATGTGGTCACCACACATCTAGATAAGTTCCTTAGGGTGTCTACTTTCCAAAATGGTGTCACTTGTGGGGGGTTTCAATGTTTAGGCACATCAGTGGCTCTCCAAACGCAACATGGCGTCCCATCTCAATTCCTGTCAATTTTGCATTTAAAAGTCAAATGGCGCTCCTTCCCTTCCGAGCTCTGCCATGCGCCCAAACAGTGGTTTACTCCCACATATGGGCTATCAGCGTACTCAGTACAGATTGTACAACAATGTTTGGCATCCATTTTATCCTGTTACCCTTGGTAAAATAAAACAAATTGGAGCTGAAATAAATTTTGTGTGAAAAAAAGTTAAATATTCATTCTTATTTAAACATTCCAAAAATTCCTGTGAAACCCCTGAAGGGTTAATAAACTTCTTGAATGTGGTTTTGAGCACCTTGAGGGGTGCAGTTTTTAGAATGGTCTCACACTTGGGTATTTTCTATCATATAGACCCCTCAAAATGACATCAAATGAGATGTGGTCCCTAAAAAAAAATGGTGTTGTAAAAATGAGAAATTGCTGGTCAACTTTTAACCCTTATAACTCCCTAACAAAAAAAAATTTTGGTTCCAAAATTGTGCTGATGTAAAGTAGACATGTGGGAAATGTTACTTATTAAGTATTTTGCGTGAGATATCTCTGTGATTTAAGGGCATAAAAATTTAAAGTTGGAAAATTGCGAAACTTTCTAAATTTTCGCCAAATTTCCGTTTTTTTCACAAATAAACGCAAGTTATATCGAATAAATGTTACTACTAAAATGAAGTACAATATGTCACGAGAAAACAATGTCAGAATCGCCAAGATCCGTTGAAGCGTTCCAGAGTTATAACCTCATAAAGGGACAGTGGTCAGAATTGTAAAAATTGGCCCGGTCATTAACGTGCAAACCACCCTCGGGGCTTAAGGGGTTAACAGCGGCACAAGCTTTAGCTATAGCCGCCGACTCCTGCCTCTGTGACCCGCTGTTCCGCCGCTCCCCCTCCCCTGCCAGCTTTCTGGGACAATTGACTTGTGTATAAGCCAAGGGGGGCTTTTTCAGCACAAAAAAGTGCTGAAAAAATGATTTTATACACAAGCATACAGTATATGATATTTATTTAGATAGATAGATCATACTTTTTTCGATATGACATTACCAAATACGTTTTTTTTTAACTTTTGAAATTCTTAATTTTTGAATGGAAAAAGGGAAGTGATTTAAACTTTTATATTCTTTATATTTTATTCATTTTTATTTTTTAATACACACAGGGAGAATTAGACCTGTGATCGTCTGAGCGCTTGTACTATACACTGCAATACAATAGTGTTGCACTAAATAGTAAAAATCAAGGTCTCCTATCAATCCCAGCTTTACACTGGACTTCACAGGTGTCATGACAAGCATAAGCAGGTCACTAATAGTGTCAGGCCATCTGGTAATTTTGGTAAATGCCAGAAGGGCCTGTCTGGTCATGGGTTGTCTTGTCTGATACATTGTTAGCAGAATCCGTGTTCTCAAGATACCCATACTGTTAAGAGTTGTGATGGAGCACAAAGTCGCTGACTCCGTCACTTACCCCAGCAGGCCAAGGGTATCATTAGACATATTGGTCTTGTAGAAAATCTTCCTTTCCTCTATCCAGGGTAAAATTAGTAATATAACTCATCTGGTTCATGGGGAAGGGGACAACATGGGCCTGTGTGATTTCAAAATGCCAAGGCTGAATTTCAGCCCCAGTCCATACCTGGTATATACTGCAAATCAGTAGCGTTGCAATGTATTATAAAATTGCAGTTCCCAATTGATCTATGAGGATCAGCCTATAACTGAGCTAATTGGAGAACTAAGGTGGCAGCTACGAGGACCTTCAGCAGGTACCCCAGTACTATGATAGCCCCTCTATTCCCTACCATTGTGTTGATATGACATTGTTTAACTGCCCCTGTCAAAGATTGAGAGATGCAAATTGCCTCTTCAGATAAAAAAGAGGACCTAAACTCTATAGTGCCACCTGTTGGAAGTAGCGATCCTACAAGTCACAATCAACCCTTTAACGAGTCTTCTAATATGACTTAGGATAAAAGCCAAATCAGTATCTCAATTTGCAGGCATGGTGTTTCGGGCTGTTGGCCTCGTCAGTGCGAAGCATGAGAACTGATTTGGCTAGGTGAGAGGCTCTGGACTGGGGTCTAAGGGGTAAGGTTTCTCCTTGTGGAGAGTGACATACCAGCTCTGGCTTGTCAAGGTAAGGAGGCTTATTCGCCGTGTAATGCTCCTCTGGGAAATTTAATATGCAAATTTCCTCTTCAGAGAAAAAGAGGACTTAAATTCTATAGCACCACCTGTTGGAAGTAGCGATCCTACAAGTCACAATCAACCCTTTAACGATTCGTGCAATATGACTTAGGATAAAAGCCAAATCAGTATCTCAATTCACAGACACGGTGTTTCGGGCTGTTGGCCCTCGTCAGTGCGAAGCATGAGAACTAATTTGGCTACGTAAGAGGCTCTGGACTGGGGTCTAAGGGGTAATTTAAATGGTTAATCTTCAGCGATTGGAACAAGGTCTGGTTGCTGGATTTACAGGAAGATGCCCACGTGTAATGCAGCTGACATCTGCCTGTTATAATGCAGGCTCAGCTCCTGAGTCGACTTCTTACATTGCTTAGTGAACGATGATCAAGGAATTAATGAATCCATATGAACTAGTAAAATCATAACCGTCATGGAAACAGTTACTGTATGAA
Organism: Ranitomeya imitator; assembly: GCF_032444005.1. Taxonomy (NCBI): domain Eukaryota; kingdom Metazoa; phylum Chordata; class Amphibia; order Anura; family Dendrobatidae; genus Ranitomeya; species Ranitomeya imitator. The sequence goes on along the minus strand of NC_091282.1, from coordinate 454,668,956 downwards.
CAAACAAACGCAAGGAAAATTGCTGTGTGCTTACTTTTTCACATCTAATATTGGAACTCGCAATATGTCAATATAGATCGAGAATGACTGATATAATTTGAGGTTCTCAGATACTTGCACTGAAGAGTGATGTATTGCTTGTTGTTGATGGGGCTGTTTCACATCCTTCAAGTTTAAAAAAAAAAATCTATTGAATTTTCTATAAAAACAAAAATGCTGCCATCACCTTTTTCATAATCTTTTCAAACACCATTTTCAATTAATTGATTACTCTCTAAGACACAATTATTCATGGGTTCGTGTTTAACTAAGGAAATGGCGCCACAATCAATCACGTTTAAGTATAGTTTTAGTTGCGTTATAATAATTAATCATAATTGATCAATACATAAAATGCCAATAATGATGTACAATAAATGTATGGCATATTAATACAAACAGGGACAAACTTTACAGCCTTATACCCAAATGAAACAAAGCCGGAATAATTACAAATAAACAACAAATAAAAATGTTGATATACAGCACATCACATCTTGTAAAACAAAAGTAATCACAATAACTTCTTTACGGCATGAAAATAAAATCTGTTTGTTTCTTATTGACATTGACTCATTTAGAAATACAAAAAAGTTATCTATAGGGGGCAGCAAATAGTAACCTGTAATAATATTGTTTTGTGCAATACTACCAAATTCACGTTATTTATTAACAGCTACAATTTTCTTCAATAGCTTTATTTAAATTAATGACACATTACTCCTCTTATTAATAATAATAATTATTATTAGTAGTAGTAGTAGTCTAAAGGCCCCTTCACATTTAGCGACGCTGCAGCGATACCGACAACGATCCGAATCGCTGCAGCGTCGCTGTTTGGTCGCTGGAGAGCTGTCACACAGACCGCTCTCCAGCGACCAACGATGCTGGTAACCAGGGTAAACATCGGGTAACTAAGCGCAGGGCCGCGCTTAGTAACCCGATGTTTACCCTGGTTACCATGCTAAAAGTAAAAAAAAAAAAAACACTAGATACTTACCTACAGCCGTCTGTCCTCCAGCACTGCGCTCTGCTTCTCTGCTCTCCTCCTGTACTGTCTGGGAGCCGGAAAACAGAGCGGTGACGTCACCGCTCTGCTTTCCGGCTCACAGCCAGCACAGGAGGAGTGCAGAGCGCAGCGCTGGAGGACAGACAGTGGTAGGTAAGTATCTAGTGTTTGTTTTTTTTACTTTTAGCATGGTAACCAGGGTAAACATCGGGTTACTAAGCGCGGCCCTGCGCTTAGTTACCCGATGTTTACCCTGGTTACCAGTGAAGACATCGCTGGATCGGTGTCACACACGCCGATCCAGCGATGTCTCCAGGGAGTCCAGCGACGAAATAAAGTTCTGGACTATATTCAGCGACCAACGATCTCCCAGCAGGGGCCTGATCGTTGGTCGCTGTCACACAGAACGATTTCATTAACGATATCGTTGCTACGTCACAAATAGCAACGATATCGTTAACAATATCGTTATGTGTGAAGGTACCTTTAAGCTTAATAAATTACTCAGTCAAATATGTTTTTTTCATTTTGCTCTATAGGCATTACTTTTAGAATGTAGTGCAAACTGCATTAACATATTTTTAGGTCTTGGAGAAAATTTAATGTAGCACTCCTTTCCCCAAAAAAATCCATTTTGTTTGCACAGTGGGTACGGAAAGTATGGTGAACGTTGGTGGACAGCAATTTTCAGGTCTCTCCAGAGATGTTCAATTTGGTTTAGGTCAGGGCAAGAATGGTCATAGAGTTGTTCTGAAGCCACTCCTTTGTTATTTTAGCTGTGTACTTAGGGTCATTGTCTTGTTGGAAGGTGAACCTTTGGCCAATTCTGAGGTCCAGAGTACTCTGGAAGAGGTTTTCATCCAGGATATCTCAGTACTTGACCGCATTCATGTTTCCTTCAATGGCAACCAGTCGTCCTGCCCCTGCAGCTAAAAACCACCCTCATAGCATGATGCTGCCACAACCATGTTTCACTGTTGGGATTGTATTGGGCAGATGATGAGTAGTGCCTGGTTTTCTCCACACATACCGCTTAGAATTATCACCAAAAAGGTCTATCTTCGTCTCATCAGACCAGAGAATCTTATTTCTCATGGTCTGAGAGTCCTTCATGTGTTTTTTAGCAAACTCTGTGTGGGCTTTCATATGTCTTGCACTGAGGAGAGGCTTCCGTCATAAAGGGCTGACTGGTGGAGGGCTGAAGTGATAGTTGACTTTGTGAAACTTTCTTCCATCTCTCCCTACTGCATCTCTGAAGCTCAGCCACAGTGATCTTGGGGTTCTTCTTTACCTTTCTCATCAAGGCTCATCTCCCATGATTGCTCAGTTTGGCTGGATGTCCAGGTCTAGGAAGACTTCTAGTGGTCCCAAACTTCTTCCATTTAAGGATTATGGAGGCCACTGTGCTCTTAGGAACCTTGAGTACTGAAGAAATTCTGTTGTAACCTTGGCCAGATCTGTGCCTTGCCACAATTCTGTCTGAGCTCCTTGGCCAGTTCCTTTGAACTCATGATTCTCATTTGGTCTGACATGCACTGTGAGCTGCGAGGTCTTATATAGACAGGTGTGTGCCTTTCCAAATCAAGTCCTATCAGTTGAATTAAACACTGGACTCCAATGAAGGAGTAGAACCATCTCAAGGAGGATCATAAGGAAATGGACAGCATGTGACTTAAATATGAGTGTCTGAGCAAAGGGTTTGAATACTTATGACCATGTGATATTTCAGTTTTTCTTTTTTATTACATTTGCAAAAATGTCTACATTTCTGCTTTTTTCAGCCAAGATGGGGTGCAGAGTGTACATTAATGTGAAAAAATGAACTTTTTTGAATTTACCAAATGGCTGCAATGAAACAAAGAGTGAAAAATGTAAAGGGGTCTGAATACTTTCACTACCCACTGTATATCAGCTTCCATGGGACATATAGGCTAAGTCAATCTGACTACAATTTAAATTATGGCTTACTCCAAAATACATTTAGAATGTTTGATTATATAGCGCCAACATATTCCACAGCACTTTACAGACATTATCATCCCTGTCCCCATAGGGGCTTACACTTTAAACAATCAGTATGCCTTTGTGTGTGACGAAACTGGAGTGCCTAGAGGGAACCCATGGAAAAACATAAATAAGTTACAAACTCTAGGCAGAGGTTGACCTTGGACAGATTTGAACCCAGGACAACCACAGTGTTACACAGAGGCTATCTACATCTGTCACAAAAGGACAATCACTGCTCACAGATTTACACAACCAATGTTATAATATTCAATAGGTGCATCCTTTTGTGTATGGCAGCTTGTCTACATCTAGAAAATTGTGTTAGAATCTGTTTAGTTTGTTACTATCCGCCATTTTCTTGTGGTGTTCTGGTTGCCGGTCTTTTTCCTCTGGTGCTGGGTTTGTCTTGGGTTAGGTGTTTGTTTCACTCTTTGTTAACCAGCACCTGCCTCCCAGTCCTTGCTGGACATCATTGTTAATCTGCTTGAGCTCTAGCTTGTTGCTTTGCTTAGTGTTCTGTGTGTGTTATTTGTGCAGTGTTGGTACCTCTGGTTCTGCTAGAATTAATTTCTGTGTTCTATTGGTTTCTGCAGCCTTCTCTGTGTTTTCTACTAGGAGGTGCCCCATTTTTGTTCCCAGTCCTTAGTTCTTTTAGAGTACCCCTTCCCCTTATCTATAGGTCTTCGCTTGAGATTAACCTAAGATCGTCGGTGGGTCTATTCACAAGGAATGGGTCGCCCACTCCATCATAGGGTATCAGCCTAGTCATAGTGCAGGTCAGTTTTCCCCCTTCTACCTTAGTCCTGTGTTGCAGATCTGTAACAAAGTGCATTAAAGCCCAGGGCAACCTGTACAGTTGTACAGGGCCCAACAGGTAAAGGAAAGGTGTCCACTTCTACTTCCAAAGCTGAGAGCAGCTTCTGTCACAGACACATACAGGGGTGCATTACAATTAACTATTGGACCGCTAAGGGTACAAATGCTGTTACCCAGGGGACATGTCATTAGTGCAACATGTGCAGTACTACAGGGTCCCAAGAAGTAAAGGAGAGCACTTCCACTGCCAAAGCATGTGGAAATGAGCATTATGATGAGCTATTTGACTGCAAAGGGCCAATATATTGTTCTTGCACAAGCTCCCTCTTCTGTCTGTGTGGCCGACAGTGCAGATGCTCCATTTAGTCCAGACAGTGACTGATACAAGCTGCCCTTGGACAGCATGTATCACCTGACAGGTTCCCTTTAAAATGTACCTAAAAAAGGGTCAATAATAAGTAAATAATTTGTGATCCAGGAAATGAATTAAATCTCTTGATTGTGACACTTACATTTCTTTACTACTCTAAACTTCTCAGACTTTTTCTACTTCAGCCCCATCATACATCCCAAGATAGTGCTCAGGCCTTACCATACAAACCAATACATAGTACGTTGCCCCCACATAGTATGCTATCCCCACAGCCCCCACACACAAAGTATGATGCTCCCTCGCATAGTATGATGACCTCCACAGGCCCACACACAATGTGATGTCCTGACAGTTTATCACACAGAGCATGATGCTCCCACAGTTCTTCACACAATAAGATGCCCCCCACAATTCCTACAACACAGTATGATGGCCCTCATACACAGTATGATTTCCCCACAGCTTCCCACACGGTATGATGTTACCATAATTCCCCACAAACAGTATGATAACATCCACAGACCCCACAAATAGTATGATGTTTCAGTAGACACCACACATAGTTGTATAGCCCCACACACAGTATGATTCCCCACAGTCTCCACACACAATATGATGATCTTATGCAGCATGATGTGATCTCTCACAGAGTATCATACCATGACATCCTTCTACAGTACGATATTCCAGAGTTTCCCACACACAGAGAATGATCCACTACAGACTCACACACAGTATGGTCCCCCACAGCCCCCACACAGTATGATGTCCTCACAGTCTCCCCTACACGCAATATTATGCTCTGACAGTCTCCTGCATAGTATAAATGCTACACAGCCTCCCACGACTCCTACACAGTTTGATGCCCCACTGTGCCTTCCAAAATAATAACTGTTCCCCGGATGCAAAGCTCTGTGCAGTGTTGGGACTACAGCAGGCATGGTCTAATGACTTCATTGTGCCTGCTGCAGTGAGAGGCTGAATAGTGGAAGAGGAAGCCAATGACCATTGTATTCAATTGTATCTGCATCTTGAGGATACAAAAACCATTGAAATCAAGATGCTGGGTAGGGAGTGGCGACTACGTGGTGTGGTATGCTACTGTTTCCAACTCTTTGGCTGCACCTGTCCACAGGTCTAATAGGAACAGCCATATGGCAGATGTGATCTGCAGGCTGCAGTTTGACCAGGTCTGCCCTTATACCATCAGTGTATTTCCTAGTTAAAATATATTTAAATAATTTTGAATACCTTTTATGGTCTCAGGGACCAATATTATAATAATGATTTAATGCCTGTTGAGATTAATGTTGATCTCAGTCCCATTTAAAATTTGAATCTGTAATGCATGAATGAGTGAACATAAATAAGTGGTGGCATATTGCTTCACTATAGTTTTGCTTTTTTTTTCTCAAAATACATACATTCTCCAAAAGTCAGAGCAACCAAGTATTTAATTTATTCAAGAGATAAATAATAGTTAATTAAATGGCTCAGTGTATAGCATAAGGCATGACAGTTTTGGAAATATAATAAATAGCTGTTTTATGCTTTATAATATTATATTAGCTTACTAAAGAGTGTGCAGTATAATGAGATAATAATTTCAATGATAAAAAAATGCAAAGAGCTGATAAGCGTTTATTTTAATTTGCAGCTTTTGAAAAAAGCCATTGAGCTTGACGGATGTACAACCTTCTTTCCTGATAAAAATAAAGTAGTTAAAAAAAACAACAAAAACTTCCAGCAAAAGGTTAGGTTTTCACATGGCATAAATCAAGATCGGAACTACTTACCCTATTAATTAAGTTTAATACACACCAAGCAGATGTTGACGGTGTTGGTTGGAGTTTTCCATTAATGATAACTTTTCAGTTTTCAGATGACTGTTTCTAAAATACAATGGGTATTGTTTAATTTGGGAAACGTCTCTATATACTGTATATAACACGTAATGTTTAAAGGCCGCAATATGCATGGGTGACCCCAAGTCTTACTCATTCAAAATATGAGAAAAAAGGATCTGGCATGTCAGATTTTAACATGTCATATTTATTGTTGCTGGAAATAAGATGCTACCAGAGGAGTCTAGCGTTAGACACTTGGGTTCATGCTTTTGGCACTGATCAAATAGTTGTTTGACAGCAGTGTTAGCACTGAGCTCTGGGATGAGCGCATAAACAGCAGTCAATAGGATCAAAGTCTATCAGCCCATACACTGCTGTGCACACGCTCCTTCAGGATCTCAGTGCTTGTGGCTTCTTAGCTGAGCCTTTCAACATAATGGGTCCGATTCATCAAAGCTTTCATGTCAGAATCCTGGCTTTAAAGGTTAGAAAAGTTGCAACATTTAGGTGCAACTTGGAGTTTCAGTCTCAGTTTAGACCTTCTTCAGATATATGGATTGCCCTAGGAGACTATAGGACTCAATGCTGAAACTATGCAGGATACAGTGCATCTAGGAAATGGAAATACCACTAAAGGTATGGCACCTATAGAAGTCAGCATTCTAACTTCTAAATCATCTTTTTCTACATCAATTGTCAACTTCTTCATAGATACTATACTACGGATTGGGCTCCTACTTGTGCACCTCTTCATGAATCAGGAGCCTCTGACACCAGCATGCCCCTCATCATGACTGGTGTGAACAATGCTGTTCTTGATTAATCAAGCCCAATGTTTTGAGCAATTGGGGGCTATCTAGACCTGCAACGACACCAAACTAAATATATACTGTATATGTCCAGTTATACTCAAAAGTTTACATACCCCGGCAGATTTTTTGCTTTCTTGGCCCTTTTTCAGAGAACATAAATGATAACACCAAAAAATTTTCTCCACTCATGGTAGTGGTTGGGTGAAGCAATTTATTGTCAAACTACTATGTTTTCTCTTTTTAAATCATAATGGCAACCTAAAACATCCAAATGGCCTTGATCAAAAGTTCACATAACCTGGTGATTTTGGCCTGATAACATGCACACAAGTTGACACAAATGGGTTTGACTGGCTACTAAAGGTAACATCCTCACCTGTGACCCATTTGCTTGTAATCAGTTTGTGTGCATAAAAGCTGAGTGAGTTTCTGGGATCCAGACAGACTCTTGCATCTTTCAACCAGCCACTGACGTTTCTGGATTGTGAGTCATGGGGAAAGCAAAACAATAGTCAATGGATCTATGGGAAAAGGTAGTTTAACTGTATAAAACAGGAACAGGATAAAAAAAGATATTCAAGGAATTGGTAATGCATGTCAGCAGCGTTCAAACTGTGATTAACAAATGGAAAATCAGGACTCTCTGAAAACTAGCAATGTGGCTGTTTCAAGATGCACAATAAGGAGGCACAAGAAGAAAAATGGGCTGCATGGTCAGAGTCGTCAGAAGAAAGCCATTACTGCGCAAATGCCACAAAGTATCTCACAAAACCACACAGAAACAAGCCTCAAAGCTTCTGGAACAAGGTAATTTGGAGTGATGAGACCAAAATTTAACTTTTTGACCACAAATGTAACAACAAATGTAATATGTTACATTTGGAGAGAGGTCAACAAGGCCTATAATGAAAAGAATACCATTCCTACTCTAAAGCACGAAGGTGGATTACTGATGTTTTGGGGATGTATGAGCAACAAAGATACAGAAAACTTGGTCAAAGCTGAAGGAAAGGTGAATGCAGCACGTTATCAGCAAATACTGGAGGCAAATTTGCACTCATCAGCCCGGAAGCTGCGCATGGGACGTACTTGGATGTTCCAACATGGCAACAATTCAAAAGACAAGGCTGTTGTGATACGCTAAGAAGCGAGATGAGTGGACCCTCTGGACCGTGGGAGAGACGAACCTCCGGGCGAGCTAACCAAATGGAACCGACCCCTATACAGGGACTGTCAGGCGCAGACCCAGAGGAGTCAAACCCTCAGTGGCCGTACCAAGAGGGGCGGCTCAAGAGCGGAGAAAAATAAGAACTAAAAGAGCAAGGGGGAAAGGTGAGAGGAGAGCCAAAGGACAAACCGGGAGGACTGGAGCGAAGCACTGGACCAGGGAGACGGAGGTCAGAACGAAGAGCCAGGACAGGAAATACCTGCAGGAGAGAAGGACACAGTGAGGAACTATATCACGGAAAGAGAAACGACACAGGAGAAGGCAGGCAGGGAGACGATAACAGGCACAGACTACAAGGAACGCGAGAAACAGCGAGCACTGGCAGAGCGAACGGGCCGGAAGCACTTAGCAAAAGCCAAATGACAATCAGGCACAGCTAAGCAGGAAGACCGACCTTAAATACAGGAAGTCCTATACAGATTGGCTGTCACGGGGAAGGAGGAGCAGCAGAGGAACGCATGCGTCCCTTGATGATTCCAGGGCGCCTGCGCCAGCACCGGACGCCCTTGGCAGAGCGAGGAACCGGAAGTGAAGGAACTCCTATCCGGACACGAGCGCGCCGTGACCAGGAAGAGGAGCGGCGGGGACGCGCAGCGGGAGGAGGAGGAGACGCTGCGCTAAGAGAAGGACCAGCACGCTGAAGCCTGGAGGAGGAGCGACGGCGGCGTGCAGGGACGACAGGAGCAGGAGCGGTAACAGTACCCCCTCCCTTACTACTCCCCTTACCCTGACTAGAAAGGAATTTGTTTAAAATACGAGGAGCATTGATATTCTCGATAGGTTCCCAGGACCTCTCCTCTGGACCAAAACCCTTCCAATCAATCAGGAAAAAATCTCTACCACGAATCCTTTTTTGAGCAATAATATCCTTAACCTCAAAGACGTTGTTATCAACACTGACGGGTGGAGAAGAGGTACAAGAGGAAGGATGAAAGCGGTTGAAAACAGCGGGTTTAAGTAGAGACACATGGAAGGTATTGGGAATACGGGGCGCGGCAGGCACCTTCAGCTTGTACGCAACTTCGTTGACCCGACTCAGAATCTCAAAGGGACCAATGTAGCGAGGACCAAGCTTGTAGGACGGTATTTTGAGTCTGATGAATCTCGATGAAAGCCAGACTATGTCACCAGGCTTAAAAGGAGGAGAATCCAAACGCCTCTTGTCAGCGTGGCTCTTCATCTTCAAAGCTGCCTTATTGAGTGCTTCTCTTACTTCCGCCCAAATTGTGGAAAAACTCAAAGACAACGAGTCGGCTGCTGGCACGCCAGAGGCGGGAGAGACCGGAAGAGGGATACCTGGGTGTTGTCCAAAGACAATGAAGAATGGAGATCTTGTAGATGCCTCACTGGAGTGATTATTATAAGCGATCTCCGCCCATGGAAGCAGAGAGACCCAGTCGTCCTGATGGGCATTGATGAAGTGTCGTAGATAAGCAGCCAAAATTTGATTAGTCCTCTCAGCTTGCCCATTAGTTTGCGGATGATACGCGGAAGAAAAATCCAAAGAGACCTTCAAGAGTTTGCATAAAGCTCTCCAAAAACGGGATGTAAACTGGACTCCTCTGTCGGATACGATGTGCTGAGGGAAGCCATGGAGCTTGAAGATGTTAGAGATAAAAACTGAAGCCAACTCAAATGCAGAAGGTAAGCCGGGTAGAGGTATGAAATGAGCCATTTTGGAGAACCGGTCAACCACCACAAGGACGACTGTACATCCAGAAGAACTTGGTAGGTCGGTAATGAAATCCATGGCAATATGCTGCCACGGCGTGGAGGGAACTGGAAGAGGAAGCAGAGGTCCAAAAGGAAACTGTCTAGGAACTTTGTTCTTCGCGCAGGAAGGACAAGATGCAACAAAGTCTTTGACGTCCAGACATAACTTAGGCCACCAATAAAAGCGAGAGATGAGAAGAAAAGTCTTATTGAATCCCGCGAGACCAGCCAACTTGGAAGAATGGCCCCAACGTAACACCCTCTCTCTGTTACACTCCGGTACAAGGGTTTTACCTGGTGGGGGACAAATCATCCTTACGGGAGCCACAGCAATAACTTTGGAAGGATCCAGGATGTATGCTGATTCCTCCTCTGAATCCAACAGCTGAAAAGACCTTGACAGCGCGTCAGCTTTGACATTCTTCTTACCCGGTCGGAAACGTAACTCAAACTCAAAACGGGCAAAAAACAGAGACCATCTGGCTTGCCGAGGATTAAGTCTTTGTGCAGTTTGAAGATAGGCTAGGTTCTTATGGTCGGAGTATATAACAAACGGATGTACAGAACCCTCTAGCAGATACCTCCATTCCTCTAAAGCAAATTTAATGGCTAGCAATTCTCGATCTCCGATAGTGTAATTACGTTCAGATGTAGAAAACGCTTTGGAGAAGAAGCCACAGGGAACCATTCGACCAACAGCCGATCGTTGAGAGAGCACAGCTCCTGCCCCCGTAGAGGATGTGTCCACCTCCAAAATGAAAGGTTTGTTAATCTCTGGATGATGCAAGACTGGAGCGGAGGAAAAAGGACTGCTTAAGAGATTCGAAGGCTCTCTCCGCCTCTGGAGTCCAATTCTTCGAGTCGGAACCTTTTCGGGTGAGAGAGGACAGAGGCTGGATCATGGAGGAAAAATGAGATATAAATTGCCTATAATAATTGGCGAATCCAAGAAATCGTTGGATGGCCTTCACCCCGCAAGGTCGTGGCCAATTAACGATAGCATTCACCTTCTCGGGATCCATCTTGAGACCAGAATCAGAGACAATGTATCCGAGAAAAGGCAAAGAGGTCTGCTCAAAAAGACATTTTTCATATTTGGTGTAGAGGTGATTCTCTCTTAGACGTTGTAGAACCATGCGGACACTTCTTCGATGGGACGGTAGATCAGTCGAGAATACTAGGATATCATCCAGGTATACCACTACGCAGGAGTAGAGGAGGTCTCGAAAGATATCGTTAACGAATTCCTGGAATACTGCAGGGGCATTGCAGAGGCCGAAAGGCATGACCAAGTACTCATAATGACCATCCCGGGTATTGAAAGCGGTCTTCCACTCGTCACCCGGGCGGATACGAACCAAGTTGTAGGCACCACGCAGGTCAAGTTTGGTGAAAATACGAGCTCCTCTAAGTCGATCAAAAAGCTCCGGGATGAGAGGAAGAGGATATTTGTTCTTGACAGTAATGTTATTCAACCCACGGTAAGCAATACAAGGGCGAAGGGTACCGTCTTTTTTCTTTACAAAGAAAAACCCTGCTCCAGCAGGAGAAGATTTCCGAATGAATCCCTTGGCAAGATTTTCTTGGATGTAGTCAGACATCGCCTGTGTCTCAACAGGAGAAAGTGGGTAAATTCTACCTCTAGGTGGTGTACTGCCAGGGAGAAGCTCAATCGGGCAGTCATAAGGACGATGAGGAGGAAGGTTTTCTGCCTCTTGTTTGTTGGAGACGTCAGTAAAAGACCAATAAGGAGGAGGTAATCCTGCGGGAACAGTGGCTGGCAGAGAAAAAACGACTGGACAAACGGAAATTAAACACTGTTCCTGGCAAGTAGATCCCCAGCGAAGAACATCACCTGAACGCCAATCTAGAGTAGGCTCATGTGTACGGAGCCACGGCAACCCGAGTAATAGAGCATGGGAAAGATGAGGTAGAACATAGAACGCAATCTTCTCATGATGAAGAGCTCTGACTTGTAACTCAATCTCTTCTGTAACCAAGGTGATGGGCTCTTGCAATGGTCTGCCGTCCACTGATGCAATAAGACGAGGAGTAGCCAGAGTGAGAACTGGAATGCGAAGCCTCTGAACCGCTTCAAGACTGACAAAATTACCTGCCGCGCCCGAATCCACATACGCGACCTCGGAAAAACGTTTGTGATTGAGAACTAATAAAACAGAAAGGGTTAAAGGTAGAGAGGAAACAGGAAGACCTAGGGAGGCCTCTCTTACCTGTCCTAGGCTGAGGAGTTTTCCGGCCTCTCAGGGCAAGCACGCAGCAAATGGGAAGCACTACCGCAGTAGAAGCAGAGACCCTGGGTACGTCTCTCCTTACGACGCTGCTCCGCCATCTTAACGCGATCTACTTGCATGGGTTCAGGTGGTGGAGGAGTAGGAGGGGCAGGAAGTCGAGGACTACTAGACTGACGAAAAGGATGCATAGAAATATTAGATCTCTTCTCCCTAGTAGCTTCACGAGATCGCTCTTGAAAGCGAAGGTCGATGCATGTGGCTAAGGAAATAAGATCCTCCAAGATAGAGGGGGTATCACGACCTGCAAGCTCATCCTTGATTCGACTCGACAGACCTCGCCAGAAAGCGCCAAACCAGAGCCTCGTTGTTCCACCCTAGTTCAGAGGCTAAAGTACGGAACCGAATGGCGTATTGGCCTACCGACAGAGACCCCTGATGAAGGTTAAAGAGGGACTCTGTTGTAGAGGCCAGACGTCCAGGTTCGTCAAAGATCTTACGAAAAGTCCCAAGAAAGTCCTCTAAGTGGGAGATTAAAGGATCGTCACACTCCCACAAGGGATTAATCCAAGCCAAAGCCTCCCCCTCGAGATGAGACACAAGAAAAGCCACCTTAGCCCGATCAGTGGGGTACTGTTGAGGAAGAAGCTCAAAGTGGAGACGGCACTGATTTAAGAAGCCTCTACAGAGTTTGGGATCCCCACTAAACCTGGGAGGCTTTCCAAGGTGAGGAGGAGGGTGAGGGAAGGAAGATGGACTAGAATCGAGAGAAGGGACCTGAACGGAAGCTGAGGACTGCAAACTAAATAGGCGATCATCGATGGAGGCCATATAACTCAGAATGCGAGCCTGAGTATCTCGCTGTTGAGTAAGCTCCTGCTGAAGGTTAGCTAATTGAGCGGCGTTAACCGGATCAGCGGCCTGTAACGAAGACAAGCGAGACTCCATAGTCTTCAAAAAGGACATAATGCGCTGCTGATTCTCGCGCAAGATAGCTAACTCCTTCTGGGCCGAGAATGGGGTACCAGCGGGGTCCATGGCCTGATTGTACTGTTGTGATACGCTAAGAAGCGAGATGAGTGGACCCTCTGGACCGTGGGAGAGACGAACCTCCGGGCGAGCTAACCAAATGGAACCGACCCCTATACAGGGACCGTCAGGCGCAGACCCAGAGGAGACAAACCCTCAATGGCCGTACCAAGAGGGGCGGCTCAAGAGCGGAGAAAAACAAGAACTAAAAGAGCAAGGGGGAAAGGTGAGAGAAGAGCCAAAGGACAAACCGGGAGGACTGGAGCGAAGCACTGGAACAGGGAGACGGAGGTCAGAACGAAGAGCCAGGACAGGAAATACCTGCAGGAGAGAAGGACACAGTGAGGAACTAAATCACGGAAAGACAAACGACACAGGAGAAGGCAGGCAGGGAGACGATAACGGGCACAGACTACAAGGAACGCGAGAAACAGCGAGCACTGGCAGAGCGAACGGGCCGGAAGCACTTAGCAAAAGCCAAATGACAATCAGGCACAGCTAAGCAGGAAGACCGACCTTAAATACAGGAAGTCCTATACAGATTGGCTGTCACGGGGAAGGAGGAGCAGCAGAGGAACGCATGCGTCCCTTGATGATTCCAGGGCGCCTGCGCCAGCACCGGACGCCCTTGGCAGAGCGAGGAACCGGAAGTGAAGGAACTCCTATCCGGACACGAGCGCGCCGTGACCAGGAAGAGGAGCGGCGGGGACGCGCAGCGGGAGGAGGAGGAGACGCTGCGCTAAGAGAAGGACCAGCATGCTGAAGCCTGGAGGAGGAGCGACGGCGGCACGCAGGGACGACAGGAGCAGGAGCGGTAACAAAGGCCAAGTCGACCTGTGATTGGCTACAGCTTCACCCAACAACTAACTATGAGTGGAGAAAAAGTTTTGGTGTTATCATTCATATTCTCTGAAAAAAGGCCAAGAAAGCAAAAATTCTGCTTGGGTATGTAAACTTTTGAGCACTGCTGTATATATAGTTTCATTATATGGCATATTGTTTGAGAATCTGTACATTATAACATACAATCATCCACATTATAAGATACAATCATGCAAAAAACTAAATACACCATGTTTGAAATCTATGGTTATAAGTATCTGGATGTAATGAAAAACATCTGGTCTTTAGAAGGTGTTAAAATTAGGTAAATAGAACCTCAGAAGAACAACACATGATAAAATTACACTGTCATTAATTATTTAACAAAACCTGGGCCAAAATGCAGAATTTGTGAGTGGAAAAATTAAAGCGATCCTGTCACCAGAAAAAAACAGTATTAACCTGCAAATATGCAGTTAATCTGCAAGTTAATAGCATTATTAACCTCCCTAATGCCCACAATTATGCGAATGCTGCGAGAAGAAAATGAACTTTATTTCCCCCTGGAGTGTTCCAGTTTGTCACATTGGTAGCGCTGGCAATGGTTAAGTCACCACTATGACTATACAGAGCGGCGGCTGTAACCGTGCTCCTAGCCCTGACTGACAGCCGGCCCTAATGCAGAGCCAGTATCAGTCAGGGATGGGGGCACAGTTACAGCCACCGCTCTCTATACACATAGCGGTGACTGAACCGGTGCTGGTGCTGCCCCATGACTGAATCCAGTATGCTGCCAGGGGAAATAAAGTTCATTTTATAATCACAGCGCTCAGGTAAGGGTGGGTGTGGGGAGGATAATAATGCTATTAACCTGCAAATTAACACCGTATCTAGAGGTTAATAGCATTTTTTATGGATATAACACAGCTAAGAGAAACTAATATAAAATATAACTTTTATTAATATATTTCTAAAAAAACTACCCCAAAAAAAACAATAAAGACGTGATATAGTGCAAATTAAAATCTCACTTTATCAACTAAAGCGTCCATCCGGACTAGCATATCATAGGGATATAGTACCTCTTACACACAAGAGTCCCTGAAAATACACAATAACCACTTCTGATTAGATAGGATGCCTAATCAAGAAAATAGTAAGTAGACCGTGAATTTATCAATCCCGGCATCATACACGATGCTCTTATTAGAGGGATACAAAACACTGTCTCTCTGTGGACTTCTTAACCTGATTGCATATGTTATCAATTAAAACAAAAAAACAGAATAAAAGGAAGGATCTCACCCATCGACTGTACAGGTACCGATCATCTCCTCCTAATTTCCAGACAACCAGGTTCCATAGAGGGAGTGGATGACATACAGACCTAATATGCCCTGTAAAGGCTAGTATGGCCCTGGTCCCAAAACTCCCGCCCTTACAAGGGCAGTCCACATCTGACCCTTAAACATATAGCCCTATTTGTCCCTGTGCATCCCGACGCGTTTCATCTTCTCCACGACTCCTCAGGGGACCTATACACTCAAATAGGGAACAAAGCTCTCTCAAGGGGACTAGGGTTCTGTCCTGGTAATGCTAGGGCTTGCGATGGTATATCGCCACGCCCCTTTTAATCACTTATATAGACTACACAGAACATTATGACAAGGTGTCCAATCATGGTGACTCACCCATTCAAAATTCCGCCGCTATCACACGCCATAGCTCCGCTGCACATGCCTCACAAAATGGCAGCTACACTTCCGGTTCACTTACTGGAGGTCACAATACGTCACCATCACCATAGTGACCGCTTAAGCTTACCAAGCGTGTGTGTTTGCAATGGCCGCATAACATCCGGTTCACAACCCGGAAGTTACATTCAAGACGCATCAGCGTTACACCTATGTCTCTCAAAGCGGCCGCTCGCCGCACACAGCGGTCACCATGGTAACCGCTCATGTAAAACGACGCATAGCTGAAAACAGACCGCCCAATATCCAATACGGCCGGGAGTCACTGTTTGGACGCTTGTGCGTAACGTCCTCACCTCTCAAACGGCCACTAATTCTAACTAGGGTTGAGCGAAACGGGTCGAACATTTTCAAAAGTCGCCGACTTTTGGCTAAGTCGGGGTTTCATGAAACCCGATCCGACCCCTGAGCGGGGTCGGCCATGCGGTACGCGACTTTCGCGCCAAAGTCGCGTTTCAATGACGCGAAAAGCGCCATTTCTCAGCCAATGAAGGTAAACGCAGAGTGTGGGCAGCGTGATGACATAGGTCCTGGTCCCCACCATCTTAGAGAAGGGCATTGCAGTGATTGGCTTGCTGTCTGCGACGTCACAGGGGCTATAAAGAGGCGTTCCCGCCGACCGCCATCTTACTGCTGCTGATCTGAGCTTAGGGAGAGGTTGCTGCCGCTTTGTCAGAAGCAGGGATAGCGTTAGGCAGGGTCCATTAACCACAAAACCGCTTGTGCTGCAGCGATTTGCACTGTCCAACACCACCCTCGGTGTGCAGGGACAGTGGAAGTTTTTTTTTTTTTTTTTTTCCCCTCAGCGCTGTAGCTCATTGGGCTGCCCTAGAAGGCTCCCTGATAGCTGCATTGCTGTGTGTACGCCGCTGTGCAAACCAACTGCTTTTTTCAAAGCACAAATCCTCTTGTTCCTTCCTTTCTGCACAGCTATCTTTTTTGTTTGTCCACACTTTTTATTTCATTTGTGCATCAGTCCACTCCTTATTGCTGCCTGCCATACCTGGCTGAGATTACTGCAGGCAGGGAGATAGTAGCTGCCTGCCATACCTGGCTGAGATTACTGCAGGCAGGGAGATAGTAATTGTAGGACATTCCCTGTTTTTTTTTTTTTTTTTTTTTTGGTGGGAGATTAAGATTGGCAATTTGGCATTTCTGCTAGAGTGCCATCCCTGTGTGTGCCATCTCTCTCACATAGTGGGCCATAGAAAGCCTTTTCATTTTTCTGTATTTTTTTTTGTGGGGTGTATAAATTCTCCCTGATAAAAATACAGTGGGAGATTAATATTGGCCTTTGGGCTTGTGTGCCAGTCCTGAGTGTGCCATCTCTCTCACAAATAGTGGGCCATAGAAAGCCTATTTATTTTTTTTTTTGGTTTTATAAATTCTCCCTGAAAAAAAGGGAGATTAATATTGGCCTCTGGGCTTGTGTGCCAGTCCTGAGCGTGCCATCTGTGCCAGCCCTGAGCGTGCCATCTCTCTCACAAATAGTGGGCCATAGAAAGCCTATTTAATTTTTTTTTTTGTTTTATAAATTTTCCCTGAAAAAAGGGAGATTAATATTGGCCTCTGGGCTTGTGTGCCAGTTGTGAGCGTGCCATCTGTGCCAGTCCTGAGCGTGCCATCTCTCTCACAAATAGTGGGCCATAGAAAGCCTATTTAAATATTTTTTTGGTTTTATAAATTCTCCCAGAAAAAAAGGGAGATTAATATTGGCCTCTGGGCTTGTGTGCCAGTCCTGAGCGTGCCATCTGTGCCAGCCAGCCCTGAGCGTGCCATCTCTCTCACAAATAGTGGGCCATAGAAAGCCTATTTAATTTTTTTTTTTGTTTTATCAATTTTCCCTGAAAAAAGGGAGATTAATATTGGCCTCTGGGCTTGTGTGCCAGTTGTGAGCGTGCCATCTGTGCCAGTCCTGAGCGTGCCATCTCTCTCACAAATAGTGGGCCATAGAAAGCCTATTTAAATATTTTTTTGGTTTTATAAATTCTCCCAGAAAAAAAGGGAGATTAATATTGGCCTCTGGGCTTGTGTGCCAGTCCTGAGCGTGCCATCTGTGCCAGCCAGCCCTGAGCGTGCCATCTCTCTCACAAATAGTGGGCCATAGAAAGCCTATTTAATTTTTTTTTTTGTTTTATCAATTTTCCCTGAAAAAAGGGAGATTAATATTGGCCTCTGGGCTTGTGTGCCAGTTGTGAGCGTGCCATCTGTGCCAGTCCTGAGCGTGCCATCTCTCTCACAAATAGTGGGCCATAGAAAGCCTATTTAAATATTTTTTTGGTTTTATAAATTCTCCCAGAAAAAAAGGGAGATTAATATTGGCCTCTGGGCTTCTGTGCCAGTCCTGAGCGTGCCATCTGTGCCAGTCCTGAGCGTCCCATCTCTCTCACAAATAGTGGGCCATAGAAAGCCTATTTTATTTTTTTTTTGGGTTTTAGAAATTCTCCCTGAAAAAAGGGAGATTAATATTGGCCTCTGGGCTTGTGTGCCAGTTGTGAGCGTGCCATCTGTGCCAGTCCTGAGCGTGCCATCTCTCTCACAAATAGTGGGCCATAGAAAGCCTATTTAAATATTTTTTTGGTTTTATAAATTCTCCCAGAAAAAAAGGGAGATTAATATTGGCCTCTGGGCTTCTGTGCCAGTCCTGAGCGTGCCATCTGTGCCAGTCCTGAGCGTCCCATCTCTCTCACAAATAGTGGGCCATAGAAAGCCTATTTTATTTTTTTTTTGGGTTTCAGAAATTCTCCCTGGAAAAAAAAAGGGAGATTAATATTGCCCTTTGGGCTTGTGTGCCAGTACTAAGCGTTCCATCTCTCTCTCTCTCTCAGTCAGTGGGCCATAGAACGCATATTTTTGGTTTTATTTGTTTTCTAAATTCTCCCTGAAAAAATCATTTTATTTTATTTGGTTTCTAAATTCTTCCTGATAAAATCATATTTTTTTTATTATTTTTATTTCTAAAGTCTCCCTGAAAAAAAAAAAAAAAAAACAACCAAAAAAACAGTGGGAGATTAATATTGGCCTTTCTGCTTGTGTGCCAGTCTTGACTCCTGGGTGTGCCATCTCTCTCTCTCTCTCTCTCTCTCTCTCTCTCTCCAATTGTGGTCCATAGAAAGCCTATATTTTTTTTCCTTGATTTGGGTTCTAAAATCTACCAGAGAAAATAACTACATCAATCATTGGTAGAAAAATATTGGCCTCTGGGTTTGTGTGCCACTCCTGACTCCTGTGTGCGTCATCTCTCAGTCAGTGGGCCATAGAACGCCTATTTTTGGTTTTATTTGTTTTCTAAATTCTCCCTGAAAAAATCATTTTATTTTATTTGGTTTCTAAATTCTTCCTGATAAAATCATATTTTTTTTATTATTTTTTTTTCTAAAGTCTCCCTGAAAAAAAAAAAAAAAAACAGTGGGAGATTAATATTGGCCTTTCTGCTTGTGTGCCAGTCTTGACTCCTGGGTGCGTCATCTCTCAGTCAGTGGGCCATAGAACGCCTATTTTTGGTTTTATTTGTTTTATAAATTCTCCCTGAAAAAATCATTTTATTTTATTTGGTTTCTAAATTCTTCCTGATAAAATCATATTTTTTTTATTATTTTTTTTTCTAAAGTCTCCCTGAAAAAAAAAAAAAAAAAACAACCAAAAAAAACAGTGGGAGATTAATATTGGCCTTTCTGCTTGTGTGCCAGTCTTGACTCCTGGGTGCGTCATCTCTCAGTCAGTGGGCCATAGAACGCCTATTTTTGGTTTTATTTGTTTTATAAATTCTCCCTGAAAAAATCATTTTATTTTATTTGGTTTCTAAATTCTTCCTGATAAAATCATATTTTTTTTATTATTTTTTTTTCTAAAGTCTCCCTGAAAAAAAAAAAAAAAAAAACAACCAAAAAAAACAGTGGGAGATTAATATTGGCCTTTCTGCTTGTGTGCCAGTCTTGACTCCTGGGTGTGCCATCTCTCTCTCTCTCTCTCTCTCTCTCTCTCTCTCTCTCTCTCTCTCCAATTGTGGTCCATAGAAAGCCTATATTTTTTTTCCTTGATTTGGGTTCTAAAATCTACCAGAGAAAATAACTACATCAATCATTGGTAGAAAAATATTGGCCTCTGGGTTTGTGTGCCACTCCTGACTCCTGTGTGCGTCATCTCTCAGTCAGTGGGCCATAGAACGCCTATTTTTGTTTTTATTTGTTTTATAAATTCTCCCTGAAAAAATCATTTTATTTTATTTGGTTTCTAAATTCTTCCTGATAAAATCATATTTTTTTTATTATTTTTTTTTCTAAAGTCTCCCTGAAAAAAAAAAAAAAAAAAAAAAAAAAAAAAAAAACAGTGGGAGATTAATATTGGCCTTTCTGCTTGTGTGCCAGTCTTGACTCCTGGGTGTGCCATCTCTCTCTCTCTCTCTCTCTCTCCAATTGTGGTCCATAGAAAGCCTACATTTTTTTTCCTTGATTTGGGTTCCAAAATCTACCAGAGAAAATAACTCCATCAATCATTGGTAGAAAAATATTGGCCTCTGGGCTTGTGTGCCACTCCTGATTCCTGTGTGCGTCATCTCTCACTCAGTGGCCCATAGAAAGCATATAGTTTGTTACATTTGTTTTCTAAATTCTCCCTGCAAAAATCTATTTTTTTTTTTTGGGGGGGTTTCTAAAGTGTTCCTGAAAAAAATAAAAATAAAAAAAAAATAATAGTGTGACATTAATATTAACATTTGTGCTTCAGTGACAGTCCTGCGTGTGGGGCATCTCTCTAATTTGCAGCCACCAAAAAAAGAGTGTGTAACATTGGGCCTGATTTTCGCTGTGGTCTCACCAACCTGTAAAGGGGTAGCTAAATCATACTGAAGTTATAGCTCACCGTGTAAGTTGTGTGACTGCAACAAATAACGTTAGTTTGGTTACGTTTTTAAAACAATGAGGAAGTCTAGTGGAAGAGGTCGTGGCCGGGGGCGTTCATTGTCAGCTGGTAATGAGGGTAGTGGTAGTGGTGGAGCATCAGGTGGTCGTGGGGGAAAAAATATTGCACCTAAGTCTGGAGCTGTGGAGCCAGGTTCGTCGTCCGGCTACACAAGGCCTCGAACGCTCCCTTTTCTGGGATTAGGAAAACCGCTTTTAAAGCCGGAGCAGCAAGAGCAAGTTTTGGCTTATCTTGCTGACTCAGCCTCTAGCTCTTTTGCCTCATCTCGTGAAACTGGTAAAAGTAAAAGCAGCGCGTCGTTAGTGGATGTTCACGGTCAGGGACAAGTCACTTCCTTGTCCTCTTCAGCAAAAACAACAACAGAGAAGAATGCAGCAGGCGACACAACGGGTTACTCCATGGAGCTCTTTACACATACCGTCCCTGGCTTAGAAAGTGAAGCAGTTAACAGTCCATGCCCATTACAAATTGAATCTGACATGGAGTGCACTGACGCACAGCCACAGCCAGACTACTATGCTGGTCCTTTGACTCAGACCACAACATTGCCCTCGCAGGGTGCTGATCAAGAATCAGACCCTGATGAGACTATGTTGCCCCATCACGAACGCTATACCACCGAACGACACGGTGACACAGACGAAGTTGCGCAGGAGGTACAAGAAGAGTTATTAGATGACCCAGTTCTTGACCCCGATTGGCAGCCATTGGGGGAACAGGGTGCAGGCGGCAGCAGTTCTGAAGCAGAGGAGGAGGAGGGGCCGCAGCAGGCATCAACATCGCCACAGGTTCCATCTGCCGGGCCCGTATCTTGCCCAAAACGCGTGGCAAAGCCAAAACCTGGTGGAGGACAGCGTGGCCATCCGGTTAAAGCTCAGTCTGCAATGCCTGAAAAGGTATCCGATGCTAGAAAGAGTGCAGTCTGGCATTTTTTTAAACAACATCCAATTGATCAGCGCAAAGTCATCTGTCAAAAATGTTCTACTTCCTTAAGCAGAGGTCAGAATCTGAAAAGTCTCAATACTAGTTGCATGCATAGACATTTAACCACCATGCATTTGAAAGCTTGGACTAACTACCAAACGTCCCTTAAGGTTGTTGCACCCTCGGCCAATGAAGCTAGTCATCAACGCAACATCCCTTCCGGCAGTGTAGGACCACCATTTAGCGCACCACCTGCTGTATCTGTGCAGGTATCTTTGCCAGGCCAAAGCAGTCAGGGTCAGGGAATCACCAGTTTCGTAGTAGGAAACACTGCATCTAGGGCACCGGCGGCAACAATACCATCTCCCACCGTCTCTCAGTCTGCCATGTCCACCGGCACCTCCGCTAGTTCCACGATCTCCAGCTCTCCAGTCCAGCTCACCCTACATGAGACTATGGTTAGAAAAAGGAAATACTTAGCCTCGCATCCGCGTACACAGGGTTTGAACGCCCACATAGCTAGACTAATCTCGTTAGAGATGATGCCCTACCGGTTAGTTGAAAGCGAAGCTTTCAAAGACCTGATGGACTACGCTGTACCACGCTACGAGCTACCCAGTCGACACTTTTTTTCCAGAAAAGCCATCCCAGCCCTCCACCAGCATGTTAAAGAGCGCATCGTCCATGCACTCTGGCAATCTGTGAGCACAAAGGTGCACCTGACAACAGATGCATGGACCAGTAGGCATGGCCAGGGACGTTACGTGTCCATCACGGCACACTGGGTAAATGTGGTGGATTCAGGGTCCACAGGGGACAGCAAGTTTGGGACAGTTCTGCCTAGCCCACGGTCTAGTAAACAGTTGTCTGTAGCCGTTCGCACCCCCTCCTCCTCCTCCTCCTCGTCCTCCTGCAGAAGCAAGAGCTCGTCCACAGACCGCAGTCGCACAAACACTCCATCCGCACCTGCCACTGTTGCACACCAGGTCTCCCATTATGGGGCAGCGACTGGCATACGTCAGCAGGCTGTATTGGCTATGAAGTGTTTGGGCGACAATAGACACACCGCGGAAGTTCTGTCCGAGTTCTTGCAGCAAGAAACGCAGTCGTGGCTGGGCACTGTAGATCTTGAGGCAGGCAAGGTAGTGAGTGATAACGGAAGGAATTTCATGGCTGCCATCTCCCTTTCCCAACTGAAACACATTCCTTGCCTGGCTCACACCTTAAACCTGGTGGTGCAGTGCTTCCTGAAAAGTTATCCGGGGTTATCCGACCTGCTCCTCAAAGTGCGTGGACTTTGCGCACATATCCGCCGTTCGCCTGTACACTCCAGCCGTATGCAGACCTATCAGCGTTCTTTGAACCTTCCCCAGCATCGCCTAATCATAGACGTTGCAACAAGGTGGAACTCAACACTGCACATGCTTCAGAGACTGTGCGAACAGAGGCGGGCTGTTATGTTTTTGTGGGAGGATACACATACACGGGCAGGCAGTAGGATGGCAGACATGGAGTTGTCAGGTGTGCAGTGGTCGAAGATTCAAGACATGTGTCAAGTCCTTCAGTGTTTTGAGGAATGCACACGGCTGGTTAGTGCAGACAACGCCATAATAAGCATGAGCATCCCCCTAATGCGTCTGCTGATGCAAAGTTTGACGCACATAAAGGATCAGGCGTCTGCACCAGAGGAAGAGGAAAGCCTTGATGACAGTCAGCGATTGTCTGGTCAGGGCAGTGTACATGACGAGGTACCGGGCGAAGAGGAGGTGGAGGATGAGGAGGATGATGGGGATGAGTATATTTTTAATGAGGAAGCTTTCCCGGGGGCACGGGAAATTGGTGGCGTGGCAAGGCCGGGTTCTGGTTTTTTGAGGGACACAAGTGACGTAGATTTGCCTGCAACTGCCCCTCAACCAAGCACAACCGCAGATTTGACAACGGGAACTTTGGCCCACATGGCGGATTATGCCTTGCGTATCCTCAAAAGGGACACACGCATTACAAAAATGATGAACGATGACGATTACTGGTTGGCCTGCCTCCTTGATCCTCGCTATAAAGGCAAATTGCAAAATATTATGCCACATGAGAACTTGGAACTAATATTAGCAACAAAACAATCAACTCTTGTTGACCGTTTGCTTCTGGCATTCCCTGCACACAGCGCCCGTGATCGTTCTCACACGAGCTCCAGGGGCCAGCAGACCAGAGGTGTTAGAGGGGCAGAAATCAGAAGTGGCGTTGGACAGAGGGGTTTTCTGACCAGGTTGTGGAGTGATTTTTCTATGACCGCAGACAGGACAGGTACTGCAGCATCAATTCAAAGTGACAGGAGACAACATTTGTCCAGTATGGTTACAAACTATTTTTCATCCCTTATCGACGTTCTCCCTCAACCGTCATTCCCATTTGATTACTGGGCATCCAAATTAGACACCTGGCCAGAATTGGCAGAATATGCATTGCAGGAGCTTGCTTGCCCGGCAGCTAGTGTCCTATCAGAAAGAGTATTCAGTGCTGCAGGTTCAATACTAACAGAAAAAAGGACTCGTCTGGCTACCCAAAATGTAGATGATCTAACCTTCATTAAAATGAACCACAACTGGATTTCAAAATCTTTTGCCCCACCCTGCCCGGCTGACACCTAGCTTTCCTATGAAAAGGTCTTGCCTGTGGACTATTCTGAATGACTTTTCCAATCTCGTAATTTTCTTCACCTGATTGTCCAGCATACGACATGTTTCCACCTCACGAAATGGCCAAACTCCCCACACGGGGCCGTGCTATCGCCACTTTGCGCTTGGACCCTTGAGAGTGCTGTTTGTCTGAAGAGGTGGGTGTGGCCGCTTTTGGTCGACGGCACTGCCACTGGGTCCCTCATAGTACAATAAAGTGTCTCTGGCGGTGGTGGTGCGCACCCAACGTCAGACACACCGTTGTAATATGAGGGGCCCTGTGCCTGTACCGCCGGCCACAAGACAGTTCCCCCCCCCAGCTCAAACAGTGCTCTACCACTAGCAAAATTATCTCTCACAGCTTCACCAATGTGTAGTCTAGCCGCTGACATCCTTCAATGCCTGGCACTGACAATACCATTGTTTTGACATTTTTGTTATGTTAGGCCTTCGAAGCCTGTCTGCGGTCCCTTCTTTCTACAACTACTACACTGACCAGGCCACTGCTGGCCGTGTTACCCTGGAACCAATTTAAAAGTGCCTACAGTCAGCCCAATTTTGTTATGTTAGGCCTTCGAAGACTGTCTGCCGTCACTCCTTCCACTAGACTTCCACTGACCATACACTGCTGCCCATGTACCCCTGGAACCAATTTAAAGTGCCTACAGCCAGCCCAATTTTGTTATGTTAGGCCTTCGAAGCCTGTCTGCGGTCACTCCTTCCACTAGACTTCCACTGACCAGACCACTGCTGCCCGTGTACCCCTGGAACCAATTTAAAAGTGCCTACAGCCAGCCCAAGTTTGTTATGTTAGGCCTTGGAAGCCTGTCTGCGGTCACTCCTTCCACTAGACTTCCACTGACCAGACCACTGCTGCCCGTGTACCCCTGGAACCAATTTAAAAGTGCCTACAGCCAGCCCAAGTTTGTTATGTTAGGCCTTGGAAGCCTGTCTGCGGTCACTCCTTCCACTAGACTTCCACTGACCAGACCACTGCTGCCCGTGTACCCCTGGAACCAATTTAAAAGTGCCTACAGCCAGCCCAAGTTTGTTATGTTAGGCCTTGGAAGCCTGTCTGCGGTCACTCCTTCCACTAGACTTCCACTGACCAGACCACTGCTGCCCGTGTACCCCTGGAACCAATTTAAAAGTGCCTACAGCCAGCCCAAGTTTGTTATGTTAGGCCTTGGAAGCCTGTCTGCGGTCACTCCTTCCACTAGACTTCCACTGACCAGACCACTGCTGCCCGTGTACCCCTGGAACCAATTTAAAAGTGCCTACAGCCAGCCCAAGTTTGTTATGTTAGGCCTTCTAAGCCTGTCTGCGGTCCATTCTTTCAACTACTACTACACTGACCAGGTCACTGCTGCCCGTGTACCCCTGGAACCAATTTAAAATTGCCTACAGCCAGCCCAATTTTTTTATTTTAGGCCTTCGATGCCTGTCTGCGGTCCATTCTTTCAACTACTACTACACTGACCAGGTCACTGCTGTCCGTGTACCCCTGGAACCAATTTAAAATTGCCTACAGCCATGTGTTATTATTTTAGGCCTTCGATGCCTGTCTGCGGTCACTCCTTCCACTAGGCCTCCACTGACCACACCACTGCTGCCCGTGTACCCCTGGAACCAATTTAAAATTGCCTACAGCCAGCCCAATTTTTTTATTTTAGGCCTTCGATGCCTGTCTGCGGTCCATTCTTTCAACTACTACTACACTGACCAGGTCACTGCTGTCCGTGTACCCCTGGAACCAATTTAAAATTGCCTACAGCCATGTGTTATTATTTTAGGCCTTCGATGCCTGTCTGCGGTCACTCCTTCCACTAGGCCTCCACTGACCACACCACTGCTGTCCGTGTACCCCTGGAACCAATTTAAAATTGCCTACAGCCATGTGTTATTATTTTAGGCCTTCGATGCCTGTCTGCGGTCACTCCTTCCACTAGGCCTCCACTGACCACACCACTGCTGTCCGTGTACCCCTGGAACCAATTTAAAATTGCCTACAGCCAGCCCAATTTTTTTATTTTAGGCCTTCGATGCCTGTCTGCGGTCCATTCTTTCAACTACTACTACACTGACCAGGTCACTGCTGTCCGTGTACCCCTGTAACCAATTTAAAATTGCCTACAGCCATGTGTTATTATTTTAGGCATTCGATGCCTGTCTGCGGTCCATTTTTTCAACTACTACTACACTGACCAGGTCACTGCTGCCCGTGTACCCCTGGAACCAATTTAAAATTGCCTACAGCCATGTGTTATTATTTTAGGCCTTCGATGCCTGTCTGCGGTCACTCCTTCCACTAGGCCTCCACTGACCACACCACTGCTGCCCGTGTACCCCTGGAACCAATTTAAAATTGCCTACAGCCAGCCCAATTTTTTTATTTTAGGCCTTCGATGCCTGTCTGCGGTCCATTCTTTCAACTACTACTACACTGACCAGGTCACTGCTGCCCGTGTACCCCTGGAACCAATTTAAAATTGCCTACAGCCATGTGTTATTATTTTAGGCCTTCGATGCCTGTCTGCGGTCACTCCTTCCACTAGGCCTCCACTGACCACACCACTGCTGTCCGTGTACCCCTGGAACCAATTTAAAATTGCCTACAGCCATGTGTTATTATTTTAGGCCTTCGATGCCTGTCTGCGGTCCATTCTTTCAACTACTACTACACTGACCAGGGCACTGCTGGCCGTGTACCCCTGGAACCAACATCAGAAAATATAAAAATAAGTATTTTGCTTATAAAAAAGAAAATACTGGTGAGATATCAAATGCAGACATTTTAACATTAAAAACAAACACACAACTCTAATCTGGTACAGTACTAAAAATGGCCACCAGCTACAATTACTTTCTCCTGCAAGTAGTTAACTGAAAGTTTTTTTAAATTGAAAACACACATATGGCATCCACCGAGTGTTGTCCTGTCGCGTCTTCTTTATATTATTGCCGAGAAGATGCAAAATAATGAAAATAATAAAATCATTAATTACCAAAATAATAGAGAAAGTCAACACCACATTGCAAATAAACATTCATTCCAAATAAAGAAGCAGGGCGCGTCCGAGGGTGAGTATATACCTAATAAGAATATAATCACCCTCGGACGCGCAATGCTTATTTCCAACAGCCTTCCTTCCTAAGAATCAGCCCTTCCGTCGTGTAGAGAGACGTTGTGTTACACTCCAAGGTGTTCCCCAGGTTGCCTTTCCTGAGCTTCGATCTTCCGGCTCTCGTTTAGTAGTTCTTGGAAACTACTCTGCATTAGGCCTTCAAATTGGGTATGGGGTGTAGAGAGATGGTGTGTTCCACTCCAAGGTGTTCCCCAGGTTGCCTTTCCTGAGCTTCGATCTTCCGGCTCTCGTTTAGTAGTTGTTGGAAACTACGCTGCATTAGGCCTTCAAATTGGGTATGGGGTGTAGCGAGAGGGTGTGTTACACTCCAAGGTGTTCCCCAGGTTGCCTTTCCTGAGCTTCGATCTTCCGGCTCTCGTTTAGTAGTTCTTGGAAACTACACTGCATTAGGCCTTCAAATTGGGTATGGGGTGTAGAGAGAGGGTGTGTTACACTCCAAGGTGTTCCCCAGGTTGCCTTTCCTGAGCTTCGATATTCCGGCTCTCGTTTAGTAGTTGTCGGAAACTACGCTGCATTAGGCCTACAAATTGGGTATGGGGCGTAGAGAGAGGGTGTGTTACACTCCAAGGTGTTCCCCAGGTTGCCTTTCCTGAGCTTCGATATTCCGGCTCTCGTTTAGTAGTTGTCGGAAACTACGCTGCATTAGGCCTACAAATTGGGTATGGGGTGTAGAGAGAGGGTGTGTTACACTCCAAGGTGTTCCCCAGGTTGCCTTTCCTGAGCTTCGATCTTCATGCTCTCGTTTAGTAGTTGTCGGAAACTACGCTGCATTAGGCCTACAAATTGGGTATGGGGTGTAGAGAGAGGGTTTGTTACACTCCAAGGTGTTCCCCAGGTTGCCTTTCCTGAGCTTCGATCTTCCGGCTCTCGTTTAGTAGTTGTTGGAAACTACGCTGCATTAGGCCTTCAAATTGGGTATGGGGTGTAGCGAGAGGGTGTGTTACACTCCAAGGTGTTCCCCAGGTTGCCTTTCCTGAGCTTCGATCTTCCGGCTCTCGTTTAGTAGTTCTTGGAAACTACACTGCATTAGGCCTTCAAATTGGGTATGGGGTGTAGAGAGAGGGTGTGTTACACTCTAAGGTGTTCCCCAGGTTTCCTTGCCATTGCTTCGGTCTTCCGACTCTCGTTTAGTAGTTGTAGAAAAGTACACTGCATTAGGCCATACAAAATGGGTATGGGGTGGAGAGAGATGGTGTGTTACACTCCAAGGTGTTCCCCAGGTTGCCTTTCCTGAGCTTCTATCTTCAGGCTCTCATTAAATTGTGGTTAAATGGAACAACTGCATTTGGCGTACTAGTTGGTTTGGGGCCTACTATCGGTGTCTGCCACTCCTTGCTGTTCTCCTCCACTGAACAAAGCTGTGCCGCCTGTTTACTACGGTTGCCAATTTTGAACTGCATTTCGACTACTTACTGATTTGGCCCTACTCTCTGTGTCAGCCTCTCATTCCAGTTGTCCTCCACTGCAATGCCCCCTGGTTATTCCTGTGTTACCAATTTTGAACTGCATTTAGCCCACTTTCTTCTTTGGGCCTATATCTGTGTTTCCACTTCATCGTGCCCATTGCCCAGCCAGTGATAGATGAGTCTGCTGGTACATTGACCCATAACGCAACATTCCCCGTGCACGCTACACAACAACATTGTGACCCTGCTGAAAGTCAGGTTGCTCTTCCCGCATACCATACCACCTTACACGGGGACAAAGAGGAAGGTGCAGATGAAAGTGCAGGTTCCTTCATCAGGTGGGGGGAGGAATACTAGTTGGCGACGTCACTGGCACAGGGCCTCTCATAGTACGCAAAAGTGTTGCTGCCGGTGGGAGGCGCCCCCGCCGTGCAAACACACCGCTGTACTTTGAGGGGCCCTGTGCCAGTGCCAATGCCAACGAGTGGGCCCCCCCTGCTTGCTCAGGTTCACAGCACTTGCAAAGTTGAAATACTTACCTCTCCCTGCTCCACTGCCGTGACGTGGTCCAGATTTCCTGGGCCCACTAATTACTTGAACCAGCCCTACCCCCCACAACTTTAGCCAAATGACCCCCAATTTCAAATGCCTTCCAATTATTATAAGGTAAATTACGCTTGACAAGCTTCATTAAGAAGAATGGATGGTTTTGACATTAAAATGGCCACTCTAGGTGTTTTCCTGGCCCCCACTCACTGCCGACTATGCTGCCCCATTGACTTGCATTGGGTTTCGTGTTTCGGTCGATCCCGACTTTACGTCATAATCGGCCGATTTCACTCGACCCGACTTTGGACATAGTCGGGTTTCGCAAAACCCGGCTCGACTCTAAAAAGGTCAAGGTCGCTCAACTCTAATTCTAACGGCATATTTCATCATATTTCCCCTATATAGGGGTACAAAAAATCTATGACACAAAGCGGAGGATATATTAGAAAAAATCTTGGATATGTAATTGCTAACCGTATAACACATCATAATTATGATACAGCAAAGACGAGATGGCTACAATGATATCACATCTACAGATTCATCTCATTATTCCGCCAGATTATCCCTATCTCACCACATCAGAAAATTATAGATGGTACGAAACCGGTAGCATTTCTCCCAAAATAATAGGTAATAACCTCAGAAATGGTATAATTAGGTAGTTAAGATCTCAAAATACAGTATTGGCAGTTCAAAAGCTAAAGATGAGTCCTCAGAGCAGATCACAATTCAAGGATCTTAAATAAAACAGCTATAATTAATTTGCTCATTGAGCCCTCTTGGGGCTACAGTATTCAAGTGGAATATCCATCTTGTCTCTTTCTGTAAAATGGCCTTGTCCCAATTGCCTCCTCTTATGGGCTTCGCCACTTTTTCAATACCCATAAATTTTAAGGAGTCTGTATTACCTCCCTGACAACTATTAATATGTCGTGCAATTGGAGTTTCTCTCTTATGGTTCACATCTCCAATATGTTCTCCTATTCTCCGTTTAAATTCTCTAATGGTTTTGCCCACATATTCCTTCTGTAAGACTCATGCTGGTGTGGTAGATGGAGGCAGGTATATCTCGCCCAGGTGTTTGTCCTATGTGAATTAGGCCACTCAGTATCTTCAGGGTGCTAATGGGTTAATGATTGCAGGAATAAAAGATGACCAGCTGGGTGTTTCCAGTGTCTGCCTGGGGCACACAGATTGCCTGCCTGTGTGAGACAAACGTGAGTGAAGAGCTCTGCTCAAGATCTGTAGGATGTTAGCTGGGTGGGAGAAGCCCCCCAGTTGTTGAGATAGCAACGTATTTGTTTAGTTAGTGCCGGACAGGCTAGGATTTATTGTTATGTTTTGTTTTTTGTGTTGCTTTCACGTTAATAAATCTGACCTGAGGTCAGCCTGCTCAGAAACCTGCTGTACGCCTCAGATTCAATGCACAAACCACGTGTCCTTTGACCCCAGCAAAGGCGATCCCAGAGTGTTTTGTCACATTGTGGTGGAGAACGCGGGCATACCGTGGCACAGGCGACAGCATGGAAGACTTGGTGAAAGCCTTAGTACAGTCCACTGCCGTACAGCAGCAGGCCACTGCCGCACAGCACGAAGCTAATCGCTTGATGGCCGCACAGCTGAAGGAGTTACTGGACATGACGGTAGCAGACCGCCAACTTCTCCAACAGGTGGCGCAGCGCCTGGTGAGCATGCCTGACGCTGACCCGGAAGCAGAGTCCAGAAGGATCCATGTGAGTCGATACTGGCAAAAGCTGACTGCAGAAGATGACGTCGAGGCATATTTGACAACGTTTGAGCGGACGGCATTGAGAGAGAAGTGGCCGAAGGCACGATGGGCCGATTTGATTGCCCCGTTTCTCTCCGGCGAGGCCCAAAAAGCTTACCATGATTTGGACCCGGAGGTCGCTCAGGACTTTGAGAAGCTGAAAGCTGAGATCCTGGCCCGGCTGGGTGTGACGACGGCTGTCCGTGCACAGAGGGTACATCAGTGGACATACCAGCAAGATAAACCAGCGCGGTCTCAGATGTTCGACCTGATCTACTTGACAAAGAAATGGCTGCAACCCGAGGTACTGACAATACCCGAAATAATCCAGCGGGTTGTCCTGGACAAGTACCTGAGAGTACTACCACCAGCGCTGAAAAGGTGGGTAAGCCAAGGAAATCCCACGACAGCGGATCAACTTGTGGAGTTGGTCGAGCGTTATTCCGTGGCAGAAGGACTTCCCGACGACACTGCCAAACCCTGGACTGTGCCTCCTCCTCGTGGAACCGGTAAGACTGTTCCAGGGACCACGGGTGAAGGAAAATCGCTTAAAACTGTGGGGGAGGAGTCCGGGACTGCTCGCACTCCGAGACCAAGAGTATTGGACGGTGGTCTCAGTAGGGGACCTGTTAGGTGTTTCCGCTGCCATGAGAAGGGTCATGTTTCTGCGAACTGTCCTGTTACCGCTGAACCCATGCAGTGCGACGTTATAGACTCTAGAAAACGCATGTCTTTGGTTACACAGCTAGTGAGTGTGAATGCGGGTCAAAATGATACAGTGAAACACCTGTGTGAATTATCTGTTGATGGGAAAAATGTTGTGGCATTACTAGACTCTGGAAGTGTGGTGACTCTGGTGAAAGCTAGTCTGGTGGCACTTCCGTCTGGTCCGTCTGACAAGTTTTCTGTGACGTGTGTGCATGGTGACACCCGCTCGTACTTAACAGCGGTCATATGGATTTCTACTCCCTATGGGTCAGTGCAGCACAAAGTGGGACTCGTTCCCGCATTGTTACATGATGTAATCCTGGGCAGGGATTTTCCCTATTTCTGGCAGTTGTGGGAGAATCAGTTGCTCCTTCACGGTAGCTGTACCCGTGAATCTTCTCCCATGCCATCTGGAGGTCCCGAGTCCCTAGAGGAGACCCCACAGGAAGATGTTGCTGGGGAGGTTAGTGAATCTAACCTTCAGTACCCCTTCTCCGTCATGGCGGGGGAAACAGAGGAAACTGAGGAACCTCAGCGAGAGGCGGAGGCAGACAGCCATCCGGCACCCTGCCTGCCAGATTTGGGAGTCCAGGTGGATGACTTCCACAGCGAGCAAATGAAAGATCCTACCCAGACTCCGGCTAGGAAAAATGTAAAAATGATAGATGGGGTACCCGTAGAACCTGACACTAGGCTAGCGTACCCGTATATGGTTCTTGAAAATGATTTGCTCTATCAGGTAGAAAAAAAAGGGGAAGACACAGTGCAACGGTTAGTTGTACCCAAACCTTATCGGCGGAAGGTACTGGATTTGG
The DNA here is from genome assembly GCF_032444005.1 of Ranitomeya imitator. Taxonomy (NCBI): domain Eukaryota; kingdom Metazoa; phylum Chordata; class Amphibia; order Anura; family Dendrobatidae; genus Ranitomeya; species Ranitomeya imitator. The sequence continues at coordinate 454,636,344 of NC_091282.1, read as the reverse complement.
CCCACGGACATATAATGGGGGGACATCTGGGGGTACAGAAAACCACAGAAAGGATATTGCATTGTTTTGTGTGGCCTGGAATACATTGTGATGTGCGTAACTATTGTGAGTCCTGTCCAGAGTGCCAAATCGCGGCCCCTAAATCTCAGTTCCGTAGCCCTTTGGTACCCCTTCCTATCATCGGGGTCCCTTTTGAGAGAATTGGGATGGATTTGGTTGGGCCCCTTCCCCGATCCGCACGTGGGCACCAACATATCCTCGTCATCGTGGACTATGCCACTCGTTACCCGGAAGCCGTCCCTTTGCGTAACACAGCTACCAAGACGATCGCCAAGGAATTGGTACAAGTGTTTAGTCGGGTGGGAATTCCAAAACAGATACTCACCGACCAGGGGACTCCCTTTATGTCGAGGGTAATGAAGGAGCTCTGCAGGCTCTTACAAATAGACCCGTTGCGTACGTCTGTCTATCACCCTCAAACAGATGGCCTGGTTGAGCGCTTCAACAAAACCTTAAAACAGATGCTCCGGAAGGCGATAGACAAAGATGGGAAGAACTGGGATTACTTGTTACCCTATTTGCTGTTTGCCATTAGGGAAGTTCCCCAGTCTTCCACAGGATTTTCGCCTTTCGAACTGTTGTACGCCCGTCGTCCCCGGGGACTGCTGGACGTCGCAAAAGAAACCTGGGAAGGTCAAGTCACTCCCTTTAAAACGGTGATCGACCATGTAACACAAATGCAGGATCGTATTGCCGCTGTCATGCCCATTGTTAGGGACCATATGTTACAGGCCCAGGGAGCCCAGAGGCAAAGTTATGATAGAGGCGCTAAGGTCCGTACATTTGCACCCGGCGATAGGGTGTTGGTCCTAATCCCTACGGTGGATAGTAAATTCCTGGCGAAATGGCAGGGCCCATTTGAGGTCCGAGAAAGAGTTGGTGAAGTGAACTATAAAGTGTACCAGCCGGGTAAGAGAAAACCGGAACAGATTTATCATGTGAATCTGATAAAATCCTGGAAAGACCGCTCTGCCCTAACGGCGGATCTGCCCCGTCCGGTTTGTTCACCTACTGTACCAGAGGTGCAGGTTGCTGAGACTCTCTCAGAACGACAAAAATCTGAGGTTAAGCAATTTTTGTTACAGAACCGACAGTTTTTCTCCGAAAAACCTGGCCGGACGAAGTTGGTGAAACATGAGATTGTCACAGAGCCTGGCGTCACTGTTCATGTGAAGCCCTACCGGATTCCGGAAGCCCGCCGTGAAGCCGTCTCCCGGGAAGTAATGGCAATGTTGGACTTAGGAGTCATTGAGGAGTCACACAGCGCCTGGTCCAGTCCAATTGTGTTGATACCTAAACCGGATGGCTCCATCCGGTTTTGTAATGACTTTAGGAAACTGAATGCAGTTTCTAAATTTGATGCGTACCCTATGCCCCGGGTCGATGAGTTGATCGACCGGCTTGGTAAAGCCCGATACATTACGACCCTGGATTTAACAAAGGGGTACTGGCAGATTCCTCTGGCCGAGGCGGCCAGAGAGAAGATGGCATTTGCTACACCGGAAGGTCTGTTCCAGTATGTCTATATGCCGTTTGGACTTCACGGAGCTCCCGCAACGTTCCAGAGATTGATGGATCGAGTCTTGAGGCCTCACAGACAATACGCTTCTGCCTACCTGGATGACATCGTAATTTACAGCATGGACTGGGAAATAGAGTTGAGCGACCTTGACCTTTTTAGAGTCGAGCCGGGTTTCGCGAAACCCGACTATCTCAAAAGTCGGGTCGAGTGAAATCGGCCGATTATGACGTAAAGTCGGGATCGACCGAAACACGAAACCCAATGCAAGTCAATGGGGCAGCATAGTCGGCAGTGAGTGGGGGCCAGGAAAACACCTAGAGTGCCCATTTTAATGTCAAAACCATCCATTCTTCTTAATGAAGCTTGTCAAGCGTAATTTACCTTATAATAATTGGAAGGCATTTGAAATTGGGGGTCACTTGGCTAAAGTTATGGTGGGTAGGGCTGGTTCAAGTAATTAGTGGGCCCAGGAAATCTGGACCACGTCACGGCAGTGGAGCAGGGAGAGGTAAGTATTTCAACTTTGCAAGTGCTGTGATCCTGAGCAAGCAGGGGGGGCCCACTCGTTGGCATTGGCACTGGCACAGGGCCCCTCAAAGTACAGCGGTGTGTTTGCACGGCGGGGGCGCCTCCCACCAGCAGCAACACTTTTGCGTACTATGAGAGGCCCTGTGCCAGTGACGTCGCCAACTAGTATTCCTCCCCCCACCTGATGAAGGAACCTGCACTTTCATCTGCACCTTCCTCTTTGTCCCCGTGTAAGGTGGTATGGTATGCGGGAAGAGCAACCTGACTTTCAGCAGGGTCACAATGTTGTTGTGTAGCGTGCACGGGGAATGTTGCGTTATGGGTCAATATACCAGCAGACTCATCTATCACTGGCTGGGCAATGGGCAGGATGAGGAGGAAACACAGATATAGGCCCAAAGAATAAAGTGGGCTAAATGCAGTTCAAAATTGGTAACACAGGAATAACCAGGGGGCATTGCAGTGGAGGACAACTGGAATGAGAGGCTGACACAGAGAGTAGGCCCAAATCAGTAAGTAGTCGAAATGCAGTTCAAAATTGGCAACAGTAGTAAACAGGCGGCACAGCTTTGTTCAGTGGAGGAGAACAGCAAGGAGTGGCAGACACCGATAGTAGGCCCCAACCCAACTAGTAGGCCAAATGCAGTCTAACATTAACAACTACTTAACGAGCGCCTGAAAGCGGAATTTCAGGACAGGAAACCAGGAGAACAGCAAGGAGCGGCAGACACCGATAGTAGGCCCCAAACGAACTAGTACGCCAAATGCAGTTGTTCCGTTTAACCACAATTTAATGAGAGCCTGAAGATAGAAATTCAGGAAAGGCAACCTGGAGAACACCTTGGAGTGGAACACAACACTAAACGAGAGCATGATGATCGAAGCATTGGCGAGGAAACCTGGGGAACACCTTGGAGTGGAACACACCATCTCTCTACACCCCATACCCAATTTGTAGGCCTAATGCAGCGTAGTTTCCAACAACTACTAAACGAGAGCATGATGATCGAAGCATTGGCGAGGAAACCTGGGGAACACCTTGGAGTGGAACACACCATCTCTCTACAGTGGAACACACCATCTCTCTACATCCCATACCCAATTTGTAGGCCTAATGCAGCGTAGTTTCCAACAACTACTAAACGAGAGCCGGAAGATCGAAGCTCAGGAAAGGCAACCTGGAGAACACCTTGGAGTGGAACACACCATCTCTCTACACCCCATACCCAATTTGTAGGCCTAATGCAGCGGAGTTTCCAACAACTACTAAACGAGAGCATGATGATCGAAGCATTGGCGAGGAAACCTGGGGAACACCTTGGAGTGGAACACACCATCTCTCTACACCCCATACCCAATTTGTAGGCCTAATGCAGCGTAGTTTCCAACAACTACTAAACGAGAGCCGGAAGATCGAAGCTCAGGAAAGGCAACCTGGAGAACACCTTGGAGTGGAACACACCATCTCTCTACACCCCATACCCAATTTGTAGGCCTAATGCAGCGTAGTTTCCAACAACTACTAAACGAGAGCCGGAAGATCGAAGCTCAGGAAAGGCAACCTGAGGAACACCTTGGAGTGTAACAAACCCTCTCTCTACACCACGGAAGGGCTGATTCTTAGGAAGGAAGGCTGTCGGAAAGAAGCAGGGCGCGTCCGAGGGTGACTATATTCTTATTAGGTATATACTCACCCTCGGACGCGCCCTGCTTCTTTATTTGTAATGAATGTTTATTTGCAATGTGGTTTTGACTTACTCTATTTTTTTGGTAAATAATGATTTTATTATTTTCATTGTTTTGCATCTTCTTGGCAATAATATAAAGAAGACGCGACAGGACAACACTCGGTGGATGCCATATCTGTGTTTAAAATTGAAAAAACCTTTCAGTTAACTACTTGCAGGAGAAAGTTATTGTAGCTGGTGGCCATTTTTAGTACTGTACCAGATTTTTGTTGTATGTGTTTGTTTTTAATGTTAAAATGTCTGCATTTGATATCTCTCCAGTATTTTCTTTTTTATAAGCAAAATACTTATTTTTATATTTTCTGATGTTGGTTCCAGGGGTACACGGGCAGCAGTGGTGTGGTCAGTGGAGGCCTAGTGGAAGGAGTGACCACAGACAGGCATCGAAGGCCTAAAATAATAACACATGGCTGTAGGCAATTTTAAATTGGTTCCAGGGGTACACGGGCAGCAGTGGTGTGGTCAGTGGAGGCCTAGTGGAAGGAGTGACCGCAGACAGGCATCGAAGGCCTAAAATAATAACACATGGCTGTAGGCAATTTTAAATTGGTTCCAGGGGTACACGGGCAGCAGTGGTGTGGTCAGTGGAGGCCTAGTGGAAGGAGTGACCGCAGACAGGCATCGAAGGCCTAAAATAATAACACATGGCTGTAGGCAATTTTAAATTGGTTCCAGGGGTACACGGGCAGCAGTGGTGTGGTCAGTGGAGGCCTAGTGCAAGGAGTGACCGCAGACAGGCATCGAAGGCCTAAAATAATAACACATGGCTGTAGGCAATTTTAAATTGGTTCCAGGGGTACACGGGCAGCAGTGGTGTGGTCAGTGGAGGCCTAGTGGAAGGAGTGACCGCAGACAGGCATCGAAGGCCTAAAATAATAACACATGGCTGTAGGCAATTTTAAATTGGTTCCAGGGGTACACGGGCAGCAGTGGTGTGGTCAGTGGAGGCCTAGTGGAAGGAGTGACCGCAGACAGGCATCGAAGGCCTAAAATAATAACACATGGCTGTAGGCAATTTTAAATTGGTTCCAGGGGTACACGGGCAGCAGTGGTGTGGTCAGTGGAGGCCTAGTGGAAGGAGTGACCACAGACAGGCATCGAAGGCCTAACATAACAAAAATGTCAATACAATGGTATTGTCAGTGGCAGGCATTGAAGGATGTCAGCGCATAGACTAAACATTGGTGGAGCTGTGAGATAATTTTGCAAGTGGTAGAGCACTGTTTGAGCTGAGGGGGGGAACTGTCTTGTGGCCGGCGGTACAGGCCCAGGGCCCCTCATATTACAACGGTGTGTCTGACGTTGGGTGCGCACCACCACCGCCAGAGACACTTTATTGTACTAGGAGGGACCCAGTGGCAGTGCCGTCGACCAAAAGCGGGCTCACCCACCTCTTCAGACAAAGTGCACTCTCACGGGTGCTGCCGCCAAGTGTCGATACCACAGCCCCGTGTGGGGAGTTTGGCCATTTAGTGAGGTGTAAACATGTCGTATGCTGGACAATCAGGTGCAGAAAATTACGAGATTGGAAAAGGCATTCAGAATAGTCCACAGGCAAGACCTTTTCATAGGAAAGCTAGGTGTCAGCCGGGCAAGGTGGGGCAAAAGATTTCGAAATCCAGTTGTGGTTCATTTTAATGAAGGTTAGATCATCTACATTTTGGGTAGCCAGACGAGTCCTTTTTTCTGTTAGTATTGAACCTGCAGCACTGAATACTCTTTCTGATAGGACACTAGCTGCCGGGCAAGCAAGCTCCTGCAATGCATATTCTGCCAATTCTGGCCAGGTGTCTAATTTTGATGCCCAGTAATCAAATGGGAATGACGGTTGAGGGAGAACATCGATAAGGGATGAAAAATAGTTTGTAACCATACTGGACAAATGTTGTCTCCTGTCACTTTGAATTGATGCTGCAGTACCTGTCCTGTCTGCGGTCATAGCAAAATCACTCCACAACCTGGTCAGAAAACCCCTCTGGCCAACGCCACTTCTGATTTCTGCCCCTCTAACTCCTCTGGTCTGCTGGCCCCTGCAGCTCGTGTGAGAACGATCACGGGCGCTGTGTGCAGGGAATGCCAGAAGCAAACGGTCAACAAGAGTTGATTGTTTGGTTGCTAATATTAGTTCCAAGTTCTCATGTGGCATTATATTTTGCAATTTGCCTTTATAGCGAGGATCAAGGAGGCAGGCCAACCAGTAATCGTCATCATTCATCATTTTAGTTATGCCTGTGTCCCTTTTGAGGATACGTAAGGCATAATCCGCCATGTGGGCCAAAGTTCCAGTTCTCAAATCTGCGGTTGTGCTTGGCTGAGGGGCAGTTTCAGGCAAATCCACGTCACTTGTGTCCCTCAAATAACCAGAACCCGGCCTTGCCGCGCCACCAATTTCCAGTGGCCCCGGAAAAGCTTCCTCATTAAAAATATAATCATCCCCATCATCCTCCTCGTCCTCCTCCTCCTCTTCGCCCGCTACCTCGTCCTGTACACTGCCCTGGCCAGACAATGGCTGACTGTCATCAAGGCTTTCCTCTTCCTCAGCTGCAGACGCCTGATCCTTTATGTGCGTCAAACTTTGCATCAGCAGACGCATTAGGGGGATGCTCATGCTTATTATGGCATTGTCTGCACTAACCAGCCGTGTGCATTCCTCAAAACACTGAAGGACTTGACACATGTCTTGAATCTTCGACCACTGCACACCTAACAACTCCATGTCTGCCATCCTACTGCCTGCCCGTGTATGTGTATCCTCCCACAAAAACATAACAGCCCGCCTCTGTTCACACAGTCTCTGAAGCATGTGCAGTGTTGAGTTCCACCTTGTTGCAACGTCTATGATAGGTCTGCATACGGCTGGAGTGTACGGGCGAACGGCGGATATGTGAGCAAAGTCCACGCACTTTGAGGAGCAGGTCGGATAACCCCGGAAAACTTTTCAGGAAGCACTGCACCACCAGGTTTAAGGTGTGAGCGAGGCAAGGAATGTGTTTCAGTTGGGAAATGGAGATGGCAGCCATGAAATTCCTTCCGTTATCACTCACTACCTTGCCTGCCTCAAGATCTACAGTGCCCAGCCACGACTGCGTTTCTTTCTGCAAGAACTCGGACAGAACTTCAGCGGTGTGTCTGTTGTCGCCCAAACACTTCATAGCCAATACAGCCTGCTGACGTTTGCCAGTAGCTGCCCCATAATGGGAGACCTGGTGTGCAACAGTGGCAGCTGCGGATGGAGTGGTTGTGCGACTGCGGTCTGTGGACGAGGTCTCGCTTCTGCAAGAGGACGAGGAGGAGGAGGAGGGGGTGCGAACGGCTACAGCCAACTGTTTCCTAGACCGTGGGCTAGGCAGAACTGTCCCAAACTTGCTGTCCCCTGTGGACCCTGCATCCACCACATTTACCCAGTGTGCCGTGATGGACACGTAACGTCCCTGGCCATGCCTACTAGTCCATGCATCTGTTGTCAGGTGCACCTTTGTGCTCACAGATTGCCTGAGTGCATGGACGATGCGCTCTTTAACATGCTGGTGGAGGGCTGGGATGGCTTTTCTGGAAAAAAGTGTCGACTGGGTAGCTCGTAGCGTGGTACAGCGTAGTCCATCAGGGCTTTGAAAGCTTCGCTTTCAACTAACTGGTAGGGCATCATCTCTAACGAGATTAGTCTAGCTATGTGGGCGTTCAAACCCTGTGTACGCGGATGCGAGGCTAAGTACTTCCTTTTTCTAACCATAGTCTCATGTAGGGTGAGCTGGACTGGAGAGCTGGAGATCGTGGAACTAGCGGGGGTGCCGGTGGACATGGCAGACTGAGAGACGGTGGGAGATGGTATTGTTGCCGCCGGTGCCCTAGATGCAGTGTTTCCTACTACGAAACTGGTGATTCCCTGACCCTGACTGCTTTGGCCTGGCAAAGAAACCTGCACAGATACTGCAGGTGGTGCAGAAAATGTTGGCCCTACACTGCCGGAAGGGATGTTGCGTTGATGACTAGCTTCATTGGCCGAGGGTGCTACAACCTTAAGGGACGTTTGGTAGTTAGTCCAAGCTTGCAAATGCATGGTGGTTAAATGTCTATGCATGCAACTTGTATTGAGACTTTTCAGATTCTGCCCTCTGCTTAAGGTAGTTGAACATTTTTGACAGATGACTTTGCGCTGATCAAATGGATGTTGTTTAAAAAAATGCCAGACTGCACTCTTTCTAGCATCGGATACCTTTTCAGGCATTGCAGACTGAGCTTTAACCGGATGGCCACGCTGTCCTCCAACAGGTTTTGACTTTGCTACGCGTTTTGGGCAAGATACGGGCCCGGCAGATGGAACCTGTTGCGATGTTGATGCCTGCTGCGACCCCTCCTCCTCCGCTTCAGAACTGCTGCCGCCTGCACCCTGTTCCCCCAATGGCTGCCAATCGGGGTCAAAAACTGGGTCATCTATTACCTCTTCTTGTAGCTCGTGTGCAACTTCGTCTGTGTCACCTTGTCGGTCGGTGGTATAGCGTTCGTGATGGGGCAACATAGTCTCATCAGGGTCTGATTCTTGATCAGCACCCTGCGAGGGCAATGTTGTGGTCTGAGTCAAAGGACCAGCATAGTAGTCTGGCTGTGGCTGTGCATCAGTGCACTCCATGTCAGATTCAACTTGTAATGGGCATGGACTGTTAACTGCTTCACTTTCTAAGCCAGGGACGGTATGTGTAAAGAGCTCCATGGAGTAACCCGTTGGGTCGCCTGCTGCATTCTTCTCTGTTGTCGTTTTTGCTGAAGAGGACAAGGAAGCGACTTGTCCCTGACCGTGAACATCCAGTAACGACGCGCTGCTTTTACTTTTACCAGTTTCACGAGAGGAGGCAAAAGAGCTAGAGGCTGAGTCAGCAAGATAAGCCAAAACTTGCTCTTGCTGCTCCGGCTTTAAAAGCGGTTTTCCTACTCCCAGAAAAGGGAGCGTTCGAGGCCTTGTGTAGCCAGACGACGAACCTGGCTCCACAGCTCCAGACTTAGGTGCAATATTTTTTTTCCCACGACCACCTGATGCTCCACCACTACCACTACCCTCATTACCAGCTGACAATGAACGCCCCCGGCCACGACCTCTTCCACCAGACTTCCTCATTGTTTTAAAAACGTTACCAAACTAACGGTATTTGTTGCTGTCACACAACTTACACGGTGAGCTATAACTTCAGTATGATTTAGCTACCCCTTTACAGGTGGGTGAGACCACAACGAAAATCAGGCACAATGTTACACACTCTGTTGTTGGTGGCAACAAATGAGAGAGATGCCACACACGCAGGACTGTCACTGAAGCGCAAATGTTAATATTAATCTCCCACTGATTTTTTTTTTTTTTAAAAAGGAGACTTTAGAAAAAAAAAATAATGATTTTTTTCAGGAATAATTTTGAAACCAAATAAAATAAAATGATTTTTTCAGGGAGAATTTAGAAAACAAATAAAACAAAAAATAGGCTTTCTAGGGCCCACTGAGTGAGAGAGGACGCACACAGGAGTCAGGAGTGGCACACAAGCCCAGAGGCCAATATTTATCTCCCACTGATTGATTAAGTGATTTTTTCAGGTAGATTTTGGAACCCAAATCAAGCAAAAAAATTAATAGGCTTTCTATGGCCCACAATTGGAGAGAGAGAGATGGCACACCCAGGAGTGAAGACTGGCACACAAGCAGAAAGGGCAATATTAATCTCCCACTGATTTGTTTTTTTTTTTTTTTCAGGGAGACTTTAGAAAAAAAAAATACAAAAAAAATGATTTTTTTCAGGAATAATTTAGAAACCAAATAAAATAAAATGATTTTTTCAGGGAGAATTTAGAAAACAAATAAAACAAAAAATAGGCTTTCTAGGGCCCACTGAGTGAGAGAGGACGCACACAGGAGTCAGGAGTGGCACACAAGCCCAGAGGCCAATATTTATCTTCCACTGATTGATTAAGTGATTTTTTCAGGTGGATTTTGGAACCCAAATCAAGCAAAAAAATTAATAGGCTTTCTATGGCCCACAATTGGAGAGAGAGAGATGGCACACACAGGAGTCAAGACTGGCACACAAGCAGAAAGGGCAATATTAATCTCCCACTGATTTGTTTTGTTTTTTTTTTCAGGGAGACTTTAGAAAAAAAAAATACAAAAAAAATGATTTTTTTCAGGAATAATTTAGAAACCAAATAAAATAAAATGATTTTTTCAGGGAGAATTTAGAAAACAAAGAAAACAAAAAATAGGCTTTCTAGGGCACACTGAGTGAGAGAGGACGCACACAGGAGTCAGGAGTGGCACACAAGCCCAGAGGCCAATATTTATCTCCCACTGATTGATTAAGTGATTTTTTCAGGTAGATTTTGGAACCCAAATCAAGCAAAAAAATTAATAGGCTTTCTATGGCCCACAATTGGAGAGAGAGAGATGGCACACCCAGGAGTCAAGACTGGCACACAAGCAGAAAGGGCAATATTAATCTCCCACTGATTTGTTTTTGTTTTGTTTTTCAGGGAGACTTTAGAAAAAAAAATACAAAAAAAATGATTTTTTTCAGGAATAATTTAGAAACCAAATAAAATAAAATGATTTTTTCAGGGAGAATTTAGAAAACAAAGAAAACAAAAAATAGGCTTTCTAGGGCACACTGAGTGAGAGAGGACACACACAGGAGTCAGGAGTGGCACACAAGCCCAGAGGCCAATATTTATCTCCCACTGATTGATTAAGTGATTTTTTCAGGTAGATTTTGGAACCCAAATCAAGCAAAAAAATTAATAGGCTTTCTATGGCCCACAATTGGAGAGAGAGAGATGGCACACCCAGGAGTCAAGACTGGCACACAAGCAGAAAGGGCAATATTAATCTCCCACTGATTTGTTTTTTTTTTTTTTTTCAGGGAGACTTTAGAAAAAAAAAATGGTTTTTTCAGGAATAATTTAGAAACCAAATAAAATAAAATGATTTTTTCAGGGAGAATTTAGAAAAAAAAAAAAAAATAGGCTTTTTAGGGCCCACTGAGTGAGAGAGGACGCACACAGGAGTCAGGAGTGGCACACAAGCCCAGAGGCCAATACTTATCTCCCACTGATTGATTAAGTGATTTTTTCAGGTAGAATTTAGAACCCAAATCAACCAAAAAAATAAAAAAGCTTTCTATGGCCCACTATTTGTGAGAGAGATGGCATGCTCAGGACTGGCACACAAGCCCAGAGGCCAATATTAATCTCCCACTTTTTTTTTTTTTTTTTCCAGGGAAAATTTATAAACCCAATAAAAAAAATAATAAATAGGCTTTCTATGGCCCACTATCTGAGAGAGAGAGATGGCACGCTTAGGACTGGCACACAAGCCCAAAGGCCAATATTTTTCTCCCACTGATTGATTTATTGATTTTTTCAGGTAGATTTTGGAACCCAAATCAAGCAAAAAAATAAATAGGCTTTCTATGGCCCACTATTTGTGAGAGAGATGGCACGCTCAGGACTGGCACACAAGCCCAGAGGCCAATATAAATCTCCCACTTTTTTTTTTTTTTTTTCCAGGGAAAATTTATAAACCCAATAAAAAAAATAATAAATAGGCTTTCTATGGCCCACTATCTGAGAGAGAGAGATGGCACGCTTAGGACTGGCACACAAGCCCAAAGGCCAATATTTTTCTCCCACTGATTTATTGATTTTTTCAGGTAGATTTTGGAACCCAAATCAAGCAAAAAAATAAATAGGCTTTCTATGGCCCACTGAGTGAGAGATGACACAGACAGGGATGGCACTCTAGCAGAAATGCCAATCTTAATCTCCCACAAAAAAAAAAAAAAAAAGGAACTGTCCTTCAATTGCTATCTCCCTGCAGTAATCTCAGCCAGGTATGGCAGGCAGCAATAAGGAGTGGACTGATGCACAAATTAAATAAAAAGTGTGGACAAACAAACAAGATAGCTGTGCAGAAAGGAAGGAACAAGAGGATTTGTGCTTTGAAAAAAGCAGTTGGTTTGCACAGCGGCGTACACACAGCAATGCAGCTATCAGGGAGCCTTCTAGGGCAGCCCAATGAGCTACAGCGCTGAGGGGGAAAAAAAAAAATGTAGCTTCCACTGTCCCTGCACACCGAAGGTGGTGTTGGACAGTGCAAATCGCTACAGCACAAGCGGTTTGGTGGTTAATGGACCCTGCCTAACGCTATCCCTGCTTCTGACGAAGCGGCAGCAACCTCTCCCTAAGCTCAGATCAGCAGCAGTAACATGGCTGTCGGCGGGAACGCCCCTTTATAGCCCCTGTGACGCCGCGGACAGCAAGCCAATCACTGCAATGCCCTTCTCTAAGATGGTGGGGACCAGGACCTATGTCATCACGCTGCCCACACTCTGCGTTTACCTTCATTGGCTGAGAAATGGCGCTTTTCGCGTCATTGAAACGCGACTTTGGCGCGAAAGTCGCGTACCGCATGGCCGACACCGCACAGGGGTCGGATCGGGTTTCATGAAACCCGACTTTGTCAAAAGTCGGTGACTTTTGAAAATGTTCGACCCGTTTCACTCAACCCTACTGGGAAACTCATCTCCAGAAGGTACAAGCCGTGATTGATGACCTGCGAGATGCAGGTTTAACGGCAAACCCCAAGAAATGCCACATCGGGCTTGAAGAAGCCCGATACTTGGGCTACGTGATTGGCCGAGGAGTGGTTAAACCCCAGATCGACAAAATACAGGCAATTCAGGGCTGGTCACAACCAGTGAACAAGAAACAAGTGCAGGCTTTCCTGGGGATTGCCGGCTATTATCGCCGGTTCATACCCAATTTTGCAGCCATGGCTACTCCCTTGACGGATCTTACCAAGGGGAAGGGTTCCGTCATGGTAAAATGGACCTCAGCTGCTGAAGAGGCCTTCCACAGCCTGAAACGGGCTTTGTGCTCTCAGCCCGTACTAGTGACTCCTGATTTCAGCAGCGAGTTTGTGGTACAAACTGATGCCTCTGATACTGGTGTCGGAGCTGTACTTTCCCAGGTGAGGGACGGAGTCGAACACCCGGTCCTCTATCTCAGTCGGAAACTGAATGTACATGAGCAGAGGTATGCGGTGGTTGAAAAAGAGTGCCTAGCCATTAAATGGGCTCTCGACTCCCTCAAGTATTACCTGGCTGGTAGGAAGTTTAGGCTGGTCACAGACCATGCCCCTCTCAAGTGGATGCACCTCCACAAGGACCGTAATAGTCGGGTAACCCGGTGGTTCCTTGCCCTGCAGGCTTACTCTTTTACGGTGGAGCACCGACCTGGGGTGCAGATGGGGAACGCCGATGCCCTATCCCGAGTGCACTGTTTCAAAAGTGTTCTTGCTCGACCGGAGTGGTCTGAGCAAGGGGGGGGGATATGTAAGACTCATGCTGGTGTGGTAGATGGAGGCAGGTATATCTCGCCCAGGTGTTTGTCCTATGTGAATTAGGCCACTCAGTATCTTCAGGGTGCTAATGGGTTAATGATTGCAGGAATAAAAGATGACCAGCTGGGTGTTTCCAGTGTCTGCCTGGGGCACACAGATTGCCTGCCTGTGTGAGACAAACGTGAGTGAAGAGCTCTGCTCAAGATCTGTAGGATGTTAGCTGGGTGGGAGAAGCCCCCCAGTTGTTGAGATAGCAACGTATTTGTTTAGTTAGTGCCGGACAGGCTAGGATTTATTTTTATGTTTTGTTTTTTGTGTTGCTTTCACGTTAATAAATCTGACCTGAGGTCAGCCTGCTCAGAAACCTGCTGTACGCCTCAGATTCAATGCACAAACCACGTGTCCTTTGACCCCAGCAAAGGCGATCCCAGAGTGTTTTGTCACACTTCCCACACACACATGAGGCCTTATACACTATCCCCTTTGTGCTGCAGTTAATGAACTCTCTAATCATATATTGTTTCCCAGTGACATTACTGGCGAACTTGTCACCTGTGACAATATGTGAGCAGGCCACACAATGTCCACATTTAAAACACCCTTTTGTATCGCTCGTTAACCATGTTTTAAGCACAGGGCTTTTAAAGTGGCTCTTGACAAGTCTATCTCTTAATGACCGACCCCTTCTGTAGGTGATTAATGGTCGCTCCGTAAGCTGATTTCCAATATATGGATCCATCAGCAGTATGGACCAGTGTTTGGTGAGGACTTTTCGTACTTCTGATGCACCGTTGTCAAACGTGGTAATAAGCCTCATTTGACCTCCGTCCTCTTCTCTATGGGCCGGTCTTAGCAGTTCAGACCTATTCTTTTGTTTAACCTCCTTATAGGCCCGCTTTAGAACATCAGGGGGATACCCCCTTTCTAGGAATTTACTACGGAGTTCCTTAGCCTGTGCTTCGAAATCGTCTTCTGTGGAGCAGTTCCTACGGATCCTGAGGTACTGGCTTTTGGGTATTCCTCTTTTTAGATGGGTCGGGTGACTACTTTCCCATTTCAATAATGCGTTCGTTGCGGTTGTCTTTTTAGACGTACGTGTGGTCAAGATACCACTATCACATTTCTTGATCAAGATGTCCAGAAACGGTAGTGTTGACGAGTCTATCACAGATGTGAAGTAAAGACCTAAGTCATTGCGATTAAGATGATCCACAAATAATGAAAAATTTGCTGCAGAGTCACCCCAAATTACCAGCACATCATCAATATAGCGGGTCCATAATTCAATGGACCCACTAAAGTCCATCTCGCTTCTAAACACACACGTCTCCTCCCACCAGCCCAGGAACAAATTTGCGTACGTGGGGGCACAAGGGCACCCCATCGCAGTGCCCCTGAGCTGGTGGTAGATCTTCTGGTCAAAGAGGAAAAAATTGCGCGTTAAACAGAACCGCATTAATCTCAGTACAAATTCATTATGCTCGCGGAACTGACACCCCCTTGTACTCAGGAAGTATTTAATTGCCTCAAGGCCCTTATCATGGGGTATCGAGCTGTAGAGAGCCTCTACATCTACGCTACCCAAATGTACCCCAGGATCCACAGACAACCCCTCCAATCTACGAAGCAGATCAGGCGTATCTTGTACGAAAGCTTGTAAAGATGCTACAAATGGTTTTAGCACTCGATCGAGATACACTCCCACATTTTGAGTAACATTGTCTATGCCTGCCACAATCGGTCTCCCTTTCAAAGGGGAAACCCCTTTGTGTATTTTTGGCAGGCAATAGAACGTGGCCATAACTGTATTTTTAGGCAACAAGAAGTCATACTCCACTTTATCAATAACTCCAACAGCAATACCCTCATCCAGGATAGTCTTCAGCTCCATAGTGTACTCCGCCGTTGGGTTACTGCTCAAGACCTCATAACTCCCACGATCACTTAGAAGAGACTCACACATGTTACGATAATGTGCTGTATCCAGGACAACCACATTGCCGCCCTTATCTGAGGGCTTTATGACAATGTGGTTGTCCTATTCAAGTTGTTGAATAACAGTCATCTCTGCCCTAGTACAGTTATATTTCTTGAATATGTTTCCTTCATGCAACTGTTTAAGATCCTGTATTACCAAGTTCTCAAAGACGTCAATTGCAGAAATATCACTTATCTGCGGGGGCATCTTAGTACTCTTACTCTTAAGGTCCGTATATGGACCCTTCCCCATAGTATTGGGATGAACTTCTCCAATACTCTGTAACAATCTCACGTCCAATAAGAGATCAACTGGTATACCCATATCACTACAGGTGTGCATATCCTGTTTGTAGAAGAATTTCTTCCACCGTAATTTACGAAGGAATAAATTCAAATCTTTAACTGCCCAAAACACATCAAAATTACTACTTGGGACAAAAGAAAGGCCCTTCTTGAGAACACCTATTGCTTCTTCACTGAGTTCTTTAGAGGAGAGATTAACCACTTGTATATTGCCCTGGGCTGAACCATCAAAACTCGAAATACCAGTAATAGCCAAAGTTTTTTGAATGGGAGATTTTAATGTACGAGGGTGAGTTACTTTCGATTTTGTAACCGATTCCTTAGGGGATAACTTTGATCTAAAAAACCCCCACCTTGGGAATTCTCTGTTCTATCGAATCCTCCTCGATTACCACGACCCCTCCCCCTTCCTCTGCCTCTCCCTCTTGATGATCTATTTCGTCCCTCTGTATCGGATACTTCCGTATCAGTAGATGACAAATCTGTTTCCAATTCTATATTATTGGTCCTTGACCCAATGACCATATATGCTTTGTTATCCTTGAAATCCTGCGTATCTCTCAAATATTGGCGATGTTTACGCTCTTTCAGATGATACTGAAAACGTTCAAGGTTACCCTGTAATTTTGTCTCTTTTACTGAAAAATCGGTTTCACTTGAAAATTTCTTTGTCACTTCGATCTGTTCTTTTAACTGGTCATTGAGTACATTTAAGGTCTTTTTCTCCTCCTCAAGAAGGAGTTGCATCAGTCGTAAGGAGCTACTCGTTGCCTCCTTTTCCCATTTAGCTATAAAGTTAGGATTTTTATGTCTGGTACCTGTAGAGATGTTAATCCTCAACCCTCGTGGGACTATGCCTGCTCTAAGGTAATTTTCCAGGCTCTGCACCTCCCACCATGATGTTATTTGATCTCTATATATTTTAGTAAGTTCTTTAAATGCTGAATTATATGTTGGAAGATACTTTTTTTGTGTAAAATTTTGCTCCGAGAACACTTCCCTAGCCTCAACAAGCCACTGATCCGTATTTAAGCCTGTTGACAAGAAACCTGCCATACCAATACACTAGTATAATAACCAGCAAAATGGGGTCAAAGCCCAATATCTCTCTCCTTAAATATATAACACAGCTAAGAGAAACTAATATAAAATATAACTATAATAGCATTTTTTATGGTAACAGGCTCCCTTTAAGCACATTCTTACCACTTCTATAAGTGTTAAGAGGGTAAGTAGTTGCCAACTACCCAACTACTGCTAATCAAATGCTTTTTGTTAATTGACCATAAGCAAGTATGACTACCTCTATAAAAGCAGAAGTTTTGGTAGTTTGCTGGCCTGGAGCATTCAATTGTGTGTTCAGCAGATTTGCTTGAATTTGCTTGAATTTGTCATGGCCAGGTGGGGGTGAAGTCATATTGATTTTACTGTTTTCAACTTCACACATCTTGTATGGAGTTATCATTGTATAAAAGGCTATATTTATTAGTTTAAGAGCCAATAAGTCAGTCTTACCGGATCTTGATTAGTATATTCCAAAAGAGAAAACAATTTAGTCATTTAATTATTTATGCCCTACTCAACCCAATTCAGTTTTTATTAGGTTTATATATCCAACCAAGCTGTAAGTATGTTTTGCTGCATTTTGATACCTCCAAGTCCATGTAACTAAAACCAATATATTACCAACTATGTATTTATAACTATTTTTAAATGAACATTCACAGTAGAGATATTTACTTTTGATGGCACCCAAAAAAGGCTTTGGAAGGCAGAGTAGAAATGCTCCAACAAGTAACAACTATGGTTTCTCTCCCTAAAACCACAAATCAATATGGTCTAGCATGTAACTCTATAAACCGTGTCATATTTATATTCAGGGTGTCATACAATATGATCAACAGTCATACAGTAAAAATATGGGAACATTTTTGCTGACTCGTACAGATTTCAGTGGTTCTCATTATGGAGCTCAGAACATTAATCACACTATATCTGATGAAGTTACATTCTTATCTTAATACCAAGGAATTAATTAAATATTAAAAAGCTAAAGACCAAAAACAGCCTGTCTATTATAATTGAAGTCAGGGCCAGATTTATGTGTCTAACCCATACTCATTTGACTTCTTATGCCTTAAGAACATACAGTCCTTTGAGGGAAATAAAGAACAAATCACAGTATACATTATTTCTATACATTGATAAATAGAGTGCTAGTACTAACTCATAAGGGAGGAGGAGATCTCTTCTAATATTACACTTACAGGAGAATGAGCAACAGCTGATACATTTCTTAATTCTTTCCTATTACAAAATGTTAGTTATTGGCAGCACAGTCACTTGATTCATATTCTGAGTGCATATAGCACAAAGACAGTGATTCCAGATTTCCAGGTTGTAAAGCTAATGTAAATCTTGGTCTGCATTTACAAGGTTATGGTTTCGACCACCAAGGAATATTTATACAAGTGCTATTATCCCTACTTATAAATCAAGCATAGAAATTCCAGACAACCGATTGCTTGTCTTTGTTCAATCTGAATTAAAGTTGTGCTCCATCTAAAAACATTATGGCATATCCAGTGGTGGACATGAGACCCCTGTCCTCCCACTTGGAGGGGTCAGTGTTTATCCAATCATAGCATCATTACAGCATATGCTATCCTGAAATTCAAAATACAGCAGTTGAGTGACTACCACCCGTAGTCACCAACTCATGATGGGTCGTCATCAAGTTATGAGGTTTGTCACCAAGTTTTTAGAGATATGTGTATGGCACCAAAATTGTGATATTTTAGTAGTGATGAGATAACCAAATATAGGGCCAGCAACAGCAGTATGCCAGACACATTTGGTGCAAGCCGTCATACTTGTGCACACACTTGAGGGCAGGGGTAATTTTCACCCGATCCCACTAAAGAGAGGGGACTTTGGCAGAGCCCTTTCCAGGTGCTAATAGCAGGGTGGCTGGGTACATTGGCCACAGTTGGGTCAAACACATAAAAAAACTATACTGGTAAGACAGAAACAAACCTAAAAAACAAACTTGGAAAGTCAGGGAGCATAAAACAGGGACGTAGGAACCAGAGGGCACCATACACCAGAGCCAGAGACAAACTAAAGGATCACTCACCAAAGCACTACCAACCGTACCACTGAAGGGCAACTGAATAATCAGTGGTGAACAAGAGGATATGGCAGGTTTAATCATCCCTCTCATGAATCACCTGACACTGCTGAGGTAACGCCCAATCTCCACCCTCTGCCCAGATAGACAGAGGAAGAGGGCAAGGAGGGCAAAAAGAAAGGAACCTCCCACCACATACCTGAACCAGGAGACATAGCATTCCATGTCTCCTGGCAACAGCTGATGCTGGGGAGCCCTGTGTTTCAAGGACCTCTGAATAGCATCAGTGTTGGGAGCGATGGCACCCTGCCTTCCAATTACACCATGCCCTGAGACGGGTCCCTTGGAGTGGAGTACACTGGCAAGGGGGGCCTCACAAGGCTCTACTCCCAGAGGTGACACCCCACCCATCGCACCCAGAGAGCGGTGAGAGGCAACCCACCATGGAGCCAGACTACACCTGGAAGCATGAGAGGCACGCTTGCATGCAGAGACACAAGAGAGCCCCGCCCGCATATTCGCCCTCATGCCCACCAGTATCCAAGGCGCCAGAACCCTCCCGGTTAGACCACCTTCACCATCCCAGCTGCTTGTCAACAATGTTGTAATCTATAATAATGGATTTCATCAGTAGTTAAATAATATATGATTAGAAAGATGTCTTTGACCTGATGAATTTATCTTTGGTTTATTTATCAATGCCAGATCAGTGGGGGATTAGGCAAGGTTCACATCACGTTAGTGCCATACGTTTTACAGATCAGTTAAAAGGATGCGCTAACGCTAATGCACAAAATCTCTTTTTTCCTACAATCGCGCTAACGCATGTGCTAACGTATGGTACCATTGTGTTGGCATGTCTTAGCAATAGAGGCCTATGCACCACAAACCTGTCCATTCACTGTGTGTTAGACCTCACGTACCCGAAAACGCGGTAGACCGTGATCAAGGGTGCATCAAAAAGTACCACATTATCGCTATTGCATGCCAATTTTGACATGCATTAGGATGCGTTACGATAATGGAAGTCTATGGGCGCGTTAACGGATCCCTTACATAGCGTTAATGCCACTAAGTAACGGATCCGTTAAACGGATAGCCCAAATGCAATGTGAACCTAGCCTTAACAAGGATGACCCTAACCCAGCAGATCACTTCAGGTTTGGTGGTGATGTAAACATTAAATACAGCATAACAGCACAGCTCCATTTACTGGCTTTTCTCAGGTACTGTAGCTCAGCTCTCTATGAAGTGAACACAATCTGAACTGCAGCACCTGGGAGTGCCCACTACACAATGAACGGAGCTGCGCTGTTGGCTCTATTCACCTTTACATCCAAATAATGCAAGGTTTCTGAACCCCATGTGACATTTATGACTTATCCTAATGATAGGTCATCAATATGATAAGCCTGGAAAACCCCTTTTATACATGTATTCATTTGATATTTTCTTGTATGTTGCAAATTGTTTAGCGCTTTTAAAAAAATAACCCCTTAACAACCTGTGACATACATTCATTTCCTAGGCTATATTCGGGATGTAAGGAGCTGAGCCTGTTCCACACCGGGCAAATGCTGGCTGTATACCAGCAGTGACCAAACTGAGCTCAATCACAGACCGCAGCATTTACAGTGGGGGAAATAAGTATTTGATCCCTTGCTGATTTTTTAAGTTTGCCCACTGACAAAGACAAGAACAGTATGACTTAAGGGTAGGTTAATTTTAATATTGAGAGATAGAATGTCAAAAATAAAACCCAGAAAATCACATTATATGAATTATATAAATTTATTTGCATTTGGCAGTGAGAAATAAGTTTTTGATCCCCTACCAACCATTAAGAATTCTGTCTCATACAGACCAGTTATACGCTCCTAATCAACTTGTTATCTGCATTAAAGACAGCAGTCTTATAAAGTTACCTTTATAAAAGACTCCTGTCCACAGACTCAATTAATCAGTCAGACTCTAACCTCTACAACATGGGCAAGACCAAAGATCTTTCTAAGGATGTCAGGGACAAGATTATAGACCTGCACAAAGCTGGAATGGGCTACAACACCATAAGTAAGATGCTGGGTGAGAAGGAGACAACTGTTGGTGCAATAGTAAGAGAATGGAAGAAATACAAAATGACTGTCAAGTGACATCGATCTGGGGCACCATGCAAAATCTCAACTTGTGGGGTATCCTTGATCATGAAGAAGGTGAGAGATCTACCTAAAACTACATGGGGGAAATTGTTAATGATCTGAAGGCAGCTGGGACCACAGTCACCAAGAAAACCACTGGTAATACATTACGCCATGAAGGTTTAAAATCCTGCAGTGCCCGCAAGGTCCTCCTGCTCAAGAAGGCACATGTGCAGGCCCAGATGAGACAAAAATTGAGGTCTTTGGCATTAACTCAACTCGCCATGTTTGGAGGAAGAGAAATGCTGCCTATGACCCAAAGAACACTGTCCCCACTGTCAAGCATGGAGGTGTAAACATTATGTTTTGGGGGAGTTTCTTTGCTAAGGGCACCAGACTACTTCACAGCATCAATGAGAGAATGGATGGAGCCATGTACCATAAAATCCTGAATGACAACCTCCTTCCCTCCACCAGGACATTAGAAATGGGTTGTGGCTGGGTCTTCCAGCAAGACAATGACCCAAAACATACAGCCAAGGCAACAAAGGAGTGGCTCAAAAAGAAGCACATTAAGGTCATGGAGTGGCCTAACTAGTCTCCAGACTTTAATCCAATATAAAACTTATGGAGGGAGTTGAAGCTCCGAGTTGCGAAGTGACAGTTATGATCTGGTGGTTTAGGAACAACATGAGACAAGCTCTGAAGGAGGTGGTATCTGTACTGACCGCAAACCCTGAACCGAGCAGCGCAACTAAAAATAGCCGTGGGGGGTACCTGACGCTCCCTAGACCCCTCGGCACAGCCTAAGATCTAACTTCCCCTAAAGATGGAAACAGGAAACCTATCTTGCCTCAGAGAAAATCCCCAAAGGAAAGATAGCCCCCCACAAATATTGACGGTGAGAGGAGGGGAAAATAACATACGCAGAAATGAAATCAGATTTTAGCATAGGAGGCCAGTCTAGCTTGATAGATAGGACAGGAAAGGATACTGTGCGGTCAGTATAAAAACTACAAAACAATCCACACAGAGTTTACAAAATCTCCACACCTGACTAAAGGTGTGGAGGGTAAATCTGCTTCCAGAGCTTCCAGCTAACAGAAAAAATCCATACTGACAAGCTGGACAAATATAGAATGCACAAAACAATAAGTCCACAACATGTGGACTGAAATGAGCAAAGCCAGAACTTATCTTTGCAGAACTCGTCAGGAAACCAGGAGAATCCAAGCAGAGATGTGAATCCAGCCAGGAACATTGACAAGTGGCACAGGCTGAAGAAAGAGCCAGACTTAAATAGCGGACAATAAGTGGATGCAGCTGATGACAGCTAACTCCAAGGAGCAGCCATACCACTAGAAACCACAAGAGGGAGCCCAAGAGCAGAACTCACAAAAGTGCCACTTACAACCACTGGAGGGAGCCCAAGAGAGGAATTCACAGCAAGTGACAACCTCAAAATCTTAATGATTTAGAGATGATCTGCAAGAGTGGACCAAAATGCCTCCTGTCATGTGCGCAAACCTCATCATCAACTACAAAAAATGTCTGACTGTTGTGCTTGCCAACAAGGGTTTTGCCACCAAGTATTAAAGGGAACCTGTCACCTGAATTTGGTGGGACAGGTTTGCGGTCATATGAGCGGGGTTTTCGGGTGTTTGATTCACCCTTTCCTTACCCACTGGCTGCATGCTGGCCACAATATTGGGTTGAAGTTCATGCTGTGTCATCTATAGTACACACCTGCGCAAGGCAATCTTGCCTTGCACAGGCGTGTACTACGGAGGACAGAGAGTGAATTTCAATCCAATATTGCGGCCAGCATGCAGCCAGCGGGTAAGGAAAGGGTGAATCAAACACCCGAAAACTCCGCTCATATGACCGCAAACCTGTCCCGCCAAATTCAGGTCACAGGTTCCCTTTAAGTCTTGTTTGCCAGAGGGATCAAATACTTATTTCTCACTGCAAAATGCAAATACATTTATATAATTTATACAATGTGACGTTCGGGATTTCTTTTTTTGATACTCTATCTCTCAATGTTAAAATTAACCTATCTTTAAAATTATAGACTGTTCTTGTCTTTGTCAGTGGGAAAACGTACAAAATCAGCAAGGGATCAAATGACAGCGGGGGGCTTGGCTTCATAGGAAAACGACAGCTACTCTACACTATGCATTGTAATATTGTAGCATCTTTTAAAAAACAAATACATTTAAAAAATAAAAAGGACATATTTAGCATTGCCATGTCTGTAAAAATTCCAGTTTATCAAATTATAAAGTCATTTAAACAGTACAGTAATCCAACTTGAAAGAAGAAAGAAATTAAAAGGCCAGAATTGCAGTCTTTTTCGTCACTGCACTACTCTAAAAAAATGCAATAAAAAGCAATCAAAATGTCATATGTACCCCAATTTTTTACAATATTCTGAATTTTTTAAACCTCTAACATATTTAAAAAAAAACCTTATTAAATTAGTTATCAGCATCACTGTACTGATCTGAAGAATCGTACTGTCCCATGTGATCCATAGAAGCATTTGTCAACATGAAAAGGTCATCATCCATACCCATACTGCTAGTTCACCAGCAGCCTACTTTTAATGGTGAATTAATAAATATATTTTTATACGGATGGTAATCGCAACATTTCTATATGGAATAATGTATTGCAATTGTCTATGCTGCGTAGAGCCTTACAACATCTGTTTCACCTTTATGGGTCACGTTTTTCTATTATACCTTTTGATTGTACTAAGCAATCGTTTTGCTTTATATCAGACTTTTAGCAGATGTCTATACTTTGAAATAAAAAATGAACCTGGAAAATGTTGTGCTCCATCAACTTTCTGTCGAGGTATCTGTCACATTTCAAACATAATCCCTTAACATATCCATCTACACTCAAGTCGTCTCCTCAGCTCTCCTCTCCACTCTCAGGTCGTCTCCTTGGTGCTTCTTTCTGCCCTAGAGCTATCTCCTCAGTGTTCTTCTCTGCCTTCAGGCCATCTCCTCAGTGAATCTCTCTGTCCTGAGACCATATCCTTAGTGCTCCTCTCTGAACTCACGTCATTTCCTTGATGCTTCTTTCTGCCCTCAATCTGCCCCCTTGGCATTCCTCTCTGCTCTCAGGGCATCTTCTTGATGCTTATTTCTGCCCTCAATCTGTCTCTTCAATGTTCTTCTCTGCCATCAGGCCATCTCCTTGATGCTTCTTTCTGCCCTCAATCTGCCCCCTTGGCATTCCTCTCTGCTCTCAGGGCATCTTCTTGATGCTTATTTCTGCCCTCAATCTGCCCCCTTGGCACTCCTCTCTGCTCTCAGGGCATCTTCTTGGTGCTTATTTCTGCCCTCAATCTGTCTCTTCAATGTTCTTCTCTGCCATCAGGCCATCTCCTTGATGCTTCTTTCTGCCCTCAATCTGCCCCCTTGGCACTCCTCTCTGCTCTCAGGGCATCTTCTTGATGCTTATTTCTGCCCTCAATCTGTCTCTTCAATGTTCTTCTCTGCCATCAGGCCATCTCCTAGATGCTTCTTTCTGCCCTCAATCTGCCCCCTTGGCATTCCTCTCTGCTCTCAGGGCATCTTCTTGATGCTTATTTCTGCCCTCAATCTGTCTCTTCAATGTTCTTCTCTTCCATCAGGCCATCTCCTTGATGCTTCTTTCTGCCCTCAATCTGCCCCCTTGGCACTCCTCTCTGCTCTCAGGCCATCTCCTTGATGCTTCTTTCTGCCCTCAATCTGCCCCCTTGGCACTCCTCTCTGCTCTCAGGGCATCTTCTTGATGCTTATTTCTGCCCTCAATCTGTCTCTTCAATGTTCTTCTCTGTCATCAGGCCATCTCCTTGATGCTTCTTTCTGCCCTCAAGCTGTCACCTCAGTGTTCTTTTCTGCCCTCAAACCAAGGCAACTTTATCACATTGTGCCCTGGACTAAGGTCAGAGAGAAGAGTCTTAATAGAGATACCTTCAGGGTGTTATGGTTGTGTAGATACATATTAATATGTATGTTTTTTGTTATTTAAAGGGAATCTGTCAGGTGGGATAACACTATTAACCTGTAGATATAGGGTTAATCTGCAGGTTAATAGCGTTATGAAGATGCCTAGCCACTAAACTGAAAGTGCGACATTCGGGAGAAAATTAACTTTATTCCTCTCAAGAGCCACTGGCATTCAGTCCTAAAAGCGTGTCGGCATGGCCACAGTCACAGACCACAGCACAATGAGCACAATGAGCAGTACCTGTTAGCATTTCATGGCACTGACTGAAAGCCGGTTCTTTATTGATACACTGTACTGATGATGCACTGTGGAGCCAACTGTCAGTCAAAAAGCCAGGACGTGCTTATGGCCACCATGCTTTGTGTTGGGAGCTGTGACTGTGGCTGCATCGGCACACCTCTGAGACTCAAAGCCTGCCCTCAATTGCTTACAATGTACAGCACTATTCATTTTTTCATATGAGAAAACACTGATGGTAAAAACATTGACCAAAAAAGGGATCCAAACCACTAATAAAAATCGGAACATTTTTGCCTACCAGTTTTATCACTGAGGTCTGAATGAGATCTAAGCATTTTAAACACTGTATATCATGTAATAACCTCAACTCAGGCTGTTATTCACCTTTATTTACACATATTGTGTATTCTGTCACTTTCTATAGCTTTCCCTGTGTAATAATTATTGTTTGACGTTATTGGTTTTAAATATGGCAGGGCATATGGTTGTGTTAAATTTTTTTGCAGCTCAAAAACAGGCAGAGTATCGTTTCCTATAAGGAGATGGCTGTTGTCCAACATCTAAACGTATATTTCAATATGAATCCTTGGCAGACTGAAAGTATAAAATTTCCAGAAAGAAAAAAAAAAGAATCTTTAATAATTAGCCAGCTCCACCAGATTAGTTCTTATAGTCAAGTAGCTTTTTTGTATAAGGATTGTGCTATTTTTCTTTATGTATATATTGAGTGAAGTTCTGCAACAATAATAACTATTAATATAAAATGAATTTTGGAAATCACTATTTCAAATATGTTGCTGATTTTATCTTAAAGACAAAGGAATACCTGCCTATGAATGGGGAAAGAAAATCTACTATATAATTGTCTAAGGGTCACTTCCGTCCGTCTGTCTGTCTGTCTGTCACGGATATTCATTGGTCGCGGTCTCTGTCTGTCATGGAAATCCAAGTCGCTGATTGGTCACGGCAAAACAGCCACAACCAATCAGCGACGGGCACAGTCCAGAAGAAAATGGCCGCTCCTTACTCCCCGCAGTCAGTGTCCGGCGCCCGCATACTCCCCTCCAGTCACCGCTCACACAGGGTTAATGCCGGCGGTAATGAACCGCGTTATGCTGTGGGTAACGCACTCCGTAACCGCTGCTATTAACCCTGTGTGTCCCCAACTTTTTACCTTTGATGCTGCCTATGCGGCATCAATAGTAAAAAAATGTAATGTTAGAAATAATAAAAAAACAAAAAAACCTGCTATTCTCACCCTCCGTAGTACGCCAAGCCACACGCGGCTGCCGCCATCTTCCATTCCCGGCGATGCATTGCGAAATTACCCAGAACACTTAGCGGTCTCGCGAGACCGCTAAGTCATCTGGGTAATTTCGCAGTGCATCCTGGGAACGGAAGATGGCGGCAGCCGCGCGCATATCGCCGGAGCTCCGCTGGATCCCAGGGGTGAGTATATAACTATTTTTTATTTTAATTATTTTTTTAACAGGGATATGGTGCCCACACTGCTGTATACTTTATGGGCTGTGTTAGATGCTGCGTGGCTGCTATATACTACACAAGCAGTGTTATATACTATGCGGGCTGTGTTATGTACTGCGTGGGCTGTGCTTTATATTACGTGGCCACTGTCATATACTGCGTGGGCAGTGTTATATACTACATGGCTGCTATATACTGCGTGGGTAGTGTTATATACTATGTGGCTGCTATATACTGCATGGGCTGTGCTATATATTACGTGGCCAGTGTTATATACTGCATGGCCTGTGTTATATACTACGTCGCCTGTGTTATATACTGCGTGGCTGCTATATACTGCCTGGTCTGTGCTATATATTACATGGCCAGTGTTATATACTGCGTGGGCAGTGTTATATACTACGTTGCCTGTGTTATATACTGCATGGCTGCTATATACTGCGTGGGCTGTGTTATATAGTACGTGGCTGTGTTATATACTGTGTTGGCACTGTTATATATTGTAGTATTTATCTGCTATATACTACATGGCTCCTATATACTACGTGGCCTGTGCTATATACTATGTGGCTGCTATATACATACATAAATACATATTCTAGAATACCCGATGCGTTAGAATCGGGCCACCATCTAGTACCTAATAATTATACCTGCTCTTTCCATCTATTAACCCCTTCACGACCTTAGACGCACCCAGTACGCAATGGTTGGGAAGTGCTTCTGCTGTGTACGTCCTGGTGATTTTGCACTTTCATGCATGATCGGATGTGGCAATGTTCAGCTACTATCATAGTTGACACCTGCCTCTCACTGCCAGTTTAACCCTCTAAATGCTGAGATCGAGATGCCTTAGAAGGCAGGGAGAGGGAGGGGCCCCCCTCTGTCCTCCAATTGGCACCCTACGATGTTATCGCGGGGATCTGATCGTTGCCATGGTGGCCTGATGTCATCATGATGAGCATGGTCTAAGAAGCTTTTGTGAGAGCAGAACTGACAGTTATTATTATTTATTTATACAGCACCATTAATTCCATTGTGCTGTACATGAGAAGAGGTTACATACAGAGTTATAGATATCGTTTACAGTAAACAAATTTACAGTGACAGACTGGAGAGGACCCGGTCCTTCCGGACTTACATTTTATGGGATAGAATGCATTGCAATGCTGGTGTATTGCAATGCAATGTATTATAACACTGATCAGACTGCTGAATATGAAAGTCCCATAAATGTATTAAGTCAAAGTGTAAAAAAAAGTAAAAAAAGAAAAGAAAATTGTACCAATATTTTTTTAAATCACAAAATAATAAAAATATATATTGTACCCATAAATTTGTATTTTTAGGTAAAAAAAATTAAACAAAAAGTACACGTTTAGTATTGCCATGTCCGTAACAACCCGCCGCATAAAATGGTCACACTAGTTAACCCCTTCTGTGAACACTGTAAAAAAGGGACAAGCTGCTATCTTTTTCATCATTTCACTGAACAGAAAGTGGAATAAAACATGACAAAAATTACAAATGTAAATAGAAATGCTCTGGCTGAAATCGTCATCTTGTCCTGAAAAAAAACAGGCTGCCATACAGCTCCATCAGCTGAAAAATAAAAAAGTTATAGTTCTCATATTATAATAATGCAAAAATTAAATAATGATGTAAATGTGGTATCAATGTAATTGTACTGAACCAAAGAATAAAGCTGCCTTATCAATTTTACCACACGCGATTCAGCACAAAAAAAAAAGCTCAAAATCAATTCTTGAATTGCTGGTTTGTTCATTCTGCCTCCCGAAAATTGGAATATTAAGCGATCAAAAAACATTATGTGACTGAAAATGGTACCAATAAAAACCTCAACTCATCCCGTAAAAAATAAGCTCTCACATGACCGTCTGCAGAAATCTAGAAAAATTATAGCTATCAAAATATAAGCGTTTTTTAGTGTGTGACAGCAGACAAGCAGAAAAACCTGAAGAATAAAGTTGCCTAATCCCTTATACCACATGAGGAACGGCGTAAAAAATAAAAAACACCAATTCTTCACCTGCTGTTGATTTGTTCATTTTGCCTCTTAACCCCTTCATGACCTTGGGATTTTTCGTTTTTCCGTGTTCATTTTTCACTCCCCTCCTTCCCAGAGCCATAACTTTTTTATTTTTCCGTCAATTTGGCCATGTGAGGGCTTATTTTTTGCGGGACGAGTTGTACTTTTGAATGACATCATTGGTTTTAGCATGTCGTGTACTAGAAAACGGGAAAAAAATTCCAAGTGCGGTGAAATTGCAAAAAAAGTGCATTCCCACACTTGTTTTTTGTTTGGCTTTTTTGCTAGGTTCACTAAATGCTAAAACTGACCTGACATTATGATTCTCCAGGTCAGTACGAGTTCATAGACAGCTAACATGACTAGGTTATTTTTTATCTAAGTGGTGAAAAAAAATTCCAAATTTTGCTAAAAAAAAAAAAAAAAAATTGTGCCATTTTCCGATACCCGTAGCGTCTCCATTTTTCATGATCTGGGGTCGGTTGAGGCCTTATTTTTTGCGTGCCAAGATGACGTTTTTAATGATAGCATTTTGGTGCTGATACGTTCTTTTGATCGCCCGTTATTGCATTTTAATGCAATGTAGCGGCGACCAAAAAAACGTAATTCTGGCGTTTCGCATTTTTTTCTCGCTACGCCGTTTAGCGATCAGGTTAACGCTTTTTTTAAATTGATAGATTGGGCGATTCTGAGCGCGGTGATACCAAATATGTGTAGATTTGATATTTTTTTTATTCATTTATTTTGATTGGGGCGAAAGGGGGGTGATTTAAACTTTTATATTTTTTTTATTTTTTTCACTTTTTTTTAACTTTTTTTTTTACTTTTGCCATGCTTCAATAGCCTCCATGGGTGGCTAGAAGCAGGCACAACGCGATCGGCTCTGCTACATAGCAGCGATCTGCTGATCGCTGCTATGTAGCAGAATTGCAGGTGTGCTGTGAGCGCTGACCACAAGGTGGCGCTCACAGCTGCCGAGGATCAGTAACCATAGAGGTCTCAAGGACCTCTATGGTTACTATTCTGAAGCATCGCCGACCCCCGATCATGTGACGGGGTCGGCGATGACGTCATTTCCGGCCGCCCGACCGGAAATGGTAGTTAAATGCCGCTGTCTGCGATTGACAGCGGCATTTAACTAGTTAATTGGTGCGGGCAGATCGCGATTCTGCCCGCGCCTATTATGGGCACATGTCAGCTGTTCAAAACAGCTGACATGTCCAGGCTTTGATGCGGGCTCACCGCGGAGCCCTGCATCAAAGCAGGGTATCTGACCTCGGACGTACTATCCCGTCCGAGGTCAGAAAGGGGTTAAAGATCACAGTAAATCTGGGTTCACCTTTAGCCTGCGCTCTATGCTGAGCGCTTACACCAGTCTTTCCAGGTAAATCTCTGAAATATGTGAACTCCCAGCAAAAGATTCATTATAATGATGCAGATTGGGACACTGGATGTCATCTAGCCTATGATTCGGCAGTGTCTGTCTTTTTAGGAGTGCATAAAAGTGCAGTCAACCACAGTTTTGTTCACCTACAATCACCTACCGCTGATCACTGTACAGATGGAGTCCAGAGTAACTCTACTGCCTCATTATAGTGAATGGAGCCCTCAGTGTTTTATCTGAATCACGTCCTTCAGAGATTTAGATGGAAACCCCAAAGTAAGTGCTCAGCGTAGAGCGCTGGATAAATGTAATCCAAAATGTTATGCAAAATGTTCCCAAAAAATGCTTCAAATCAATCCAAACAAAAAAGCAACTCCCCACTCTGATTCATCACATGTTAACGGAAATATATGGGGCTTCCAAGTTACTGGTAGTATAAAGGCTATTGAAAAGAAAAATGGCTCCTCTCCGACACAAGAAATTTTGCTAATTCTGTTCTCCCAAAACCCAATTCCACCCTCCTTTCTGAACCCCAGTGTGCCTAAACCACATTTAGGCTATGTGCACACATTGCGGATTAGGCTTAGGAATTTCTGGTGCGGATTCTGCCTCTCCTGGCAGAAAACGCACCTGCGGATTTGTCATGTTTTTTGTGCGGTTCCGCAGCGTTTTTTGTGCATTTTCGCTGTGGTTTTCTTGCGGATTTGCTGCGTTTTTTATCCCTGCGATTTTCTATAATGGAATGGGTACAAAAACACTGCAGATTCACAAAAAAGAAGTGACATGCTACTTCTTTTAAACCGCAGCGTTTCCGCAGTGGATTTTCCGCAAAGTGTGCACAGCATTTTTTTTTCTCATTGATTTACATTGTACTGTAAATCAATTGCAGATCTGCAGCGTTTCTGCACTGCAAAAAACGCCGCGGATCCGCACAGAATCCGCCATGTGTGCACATACCCTTAGCCTCCACATGTTTGGCATTTCTGTAGAGAAGAGAGCCCGCCTAATTTACAGGTGCATGTCTCCAGATGCATGAGCTGGGCATAATGTACTTGTCACTACAATATACGGGAGAGTACAACATACTGAGAACTACAATGGCAGTTTTCAATTTTCACTCAGTAACATCCACTGCTGCTTGTTTCTGGAAAACATCCATGGAGAAAAACACGTCACTACACCTCTAGATAAATTCCCAAAGGGGTATAATTTCCAAAATCGGGCCATTTGAGGGGGAATTCTGCTCTTCTAGCACCCAGGGGCTCTGTATATGGAGTCCACAAACTATTCTAGGAAAATCTGCATTCCAGGAGGCAAATAGCATGCCATCCCTCTCGAATCTTGCTGTGTTGCTAAACAGTACTGTACAGCCACATATGGGGTATTTCTACATTCAGAAGAAATTGTGGGACAAATTGTGGTGCCTTTTTTACCCAATTCCCCTTGTGAAAATGTAAAGTCTGGGGCTAAAGCAAAATTTTGATGGTAAAAATGTAATGATTTTTTCTTTACTGCTCAATGAAATAAAGTTCTGTGACACACCTGTGATGTCAATATGATCACTGCACCCCTAGAAGAATTCATTGCAACCGATCGGGGTTGATTAACCCCTTATATACCACTGTCAATCGCATTAGCGGTATTTAAATTCTTACACAGGGGTCACAAGACCCGCTTAGTAACCATCTGATCCCGCAATGAGAATTGCGGGCCTCGATGGTTGCCATGGTACCTTGAGGTCATGTGATGACCCCAGGGTATGGTGGCCTTGTGAGATACAGCAATAGGGCTCATTCCCACTTGTGATAAAATCAGACGAATGCAATCGCTAAAAAATTTGTTAAAAGAGTTAACTATATATTTTAAGATATATGATTGATTTTCATGGACACCAGCCATCTTCCATTGTGCAAGTGGTTTCATTGCTATCCCAAAGTGCACGTTAGCCTATTTATTCTTAATATTAATCACAGAACAGTGTATGTTAATACATCCATGAAACCTATTTGGCTTATCTCCTATATAAGATGTGCAGAGCATAATGTAATCAGACAGTTTAGTAAATAAAACCCATAAAATTCGTTATTTACCCTTCTGAATATTAAATTATTCACAGCTAACCTGTTCAAAGTATTTCTTAATATGGCCATCACTTTATACCTCAGACTTAATATTGAAATGCATAAAACATCCTGGATTTTCAGATGTTCAGGCGGAATGTGCACCATAAGAGATTGCAAATCGCTTAAGAAGCAAATTGTGGCACGTTGCAAGTTTAAATTAATGTGCCATTGCCACTGCTGATATTAGTACACTACCAACCAGCAAAGCCTGGATGTGAGACTTAGGGTCAAAGAGTATAAGAATATACAGGGTTACGTGTATGCAATAGGAGATGATCAGCGTATACGTATTCACTAGATTTGCATGTGGTTGACCTAATATTGCATGTTGCGAAAGCCACAAATGGCATTGTTACTGTTCTGTAAGTGGGGACACTAAGAAGAAAGCCCCTTTCAAGAGTAATTATGGAAATTCTATGCTACATGCGTATACTGTTCTCTAATGTGCTTATTTTCTGCTCAGTAAATGACCATAATTATGCTTAAAAAAGCTCGTTTTCTCCTTTTATCTTCAGCTCTTTTATAACTGATACAACTAGTCTGACTGAGTATAATGATCATGTTGCAATAAATAAATAAAACATCATAAGCACTAAATATATTTGGCTAAGAGTAGCAAACACACCCCTCTGATTTACAAATATACAGGGTATTAGTTCAGAATGATAAATCAATGCATAATAAGTAAGGAAATCTTTTCTACACATGAATAATGGAACTTTTAACCCAGGCAGAGATCTCAAAAGTTTCACCATTTAATAGATGTTGCAGTACAGTTATTATTCTGTAAAATTACTTTACAGGACCATAATAAAAGGATTTTCATACACAAAAATAGGTTCCATTCAGCTTATTATTCTTCTAAAATAGCTTCCTGGGTCTTTTTCCATCTGTTAAAGACAAACGTAAACATTTCCTGTATGTCAGTTTTAAACAATGAGGCAGATTACATGGAAAAATACAAAAAATACATCTACATACTCATCTTTAACTATTAAGGTGTTTCCTTATTCATATATTTGTTCCTATGATGCATATTATCACTATGATATAACATATGTATATACACTGCTCAAAAAAATAAAGGGAATACTCAAATAACACATCCTACATCTGAATGAATGAGATATTCTGATTGAATACTTTGTTCTGTACAAAGTTGAATGTGCTGACAACAAAACCACACAAAAATCATCAATGGAAATCAAATTTATTAACCAATGGAGGCCTGGATTTAGAACGATACTCAAAATCAAAGTGGAAAATCAAATTACAAGCTGATCCAACTTCAGTAGAAATGCCTCAAAACAAGGAAATGATGTGTGTGTGGCCTCCACCTGCCTGTATGATCTCCCTACAACGCCTGACATGCTCCTGATGGTCTCCTGAGGGATCTCCTTCCAGACCTGGACTAAAGCATCCTCCAACTCCTGGACAGTCTGTACTGCAACGTGATGTTGGTGGATGGAGCAAGACATGATGTCCCAGATGTGTTCAATCGGATTCGGGTCTGTGGAACAGGCGGGCCAGTCCATAGCTTCAATGCCTTCATCTTGCAGGAACTCCTGACACACTCCAGCCACATGAGGTCTGGTATTGTCATGCATTAGGAGGAACCCAGGGCCAACCGCACCAGCATATGGTCTCACAAGGGGTCTGAGGATCTCATCTCGGTATATAATGGCAGTCAGGCTACCTCTGGCGAGCACATGGAGGGCTGTGCAGCCCTCCAAAGAAATGTCACCACACACCATTACTGACCCACTGCCAAACCGGTCATGCTGAAGGATGCTGCAGGCAGCAGATTGCTCTCCATGGCATCTCCATACTGTCACGTCTGTCACATGTGCTCAGTTTGAACCTGCTTTCAACTGTGAAGAGAACAGGGTGCCTGAGGCGAATTTGCCAATCCTTGTGTTCTGTGGCAAATGCCAAGCGTCCTGCATGGTGTTAGGCTGTGAGCACAACTCCCATCTGTGGACGTCAGGCACTCAGACCATTCTCATGGAGTCGGTTTCTAACCGTTTGTGCAGACACATGCACATTTGTGCAAAAGAAAAAAAGTAACTACTTGAAGAAATTCTCACTCCAATAATATATTAAAATCCATTAAATCTTTTATTTAAACACCAACAAGAACAGTACACAAAAAAGAAAAAATACCGTATTTTCCGGCATATAAGACGACTGTGTGTATAAGACGACCCCCAACTTTTCCAGTTAAAATATAAAATCTTCTCAAAAGTCGGGGGTTGTCTTATATGCCGGGTGTCGACTTATAGGGTGGGTGCAAAGCAATCTGCGGTCGACGTATATAGTGGGGGGGAGTGGTCCCGATGACGAGGTGAGGGAGTGCCTCACCAGGAAGGTGTAAGTGAAGCAAACTGTCAGCGTCTGGGATGCCAGGGTTATGCAAAAAAGAGAGAGAGCGGTGCTGTGCCTAGAAAAACACCCCTCTTTCACCAATCTGGCTCGCCCTTGTATCCTATTATCTCCTTCTCTGCCACAGTCTGCTTTACTTACACCTTCCCGGTGAGGCGCCCCCTCACCTCGTCATTGGGTCCGCTCCCCCCACAATATGCGGCGACCGCAGATTACTTCGCATCTGCCCTATAAGACGACACCTGGCGTATAAGACGACACCCGACTTTTCAGAAGATTTTCAGGGGTTAAAAGGTAGTCTTATACGCCAGAAAATACAGTATATAAAAACAAGAGGGGCAGGTCAGTATATAAGATTTTTTAGTACAACAAGTCTCAACATTTTATAAATCCACAGCACTGGTTACTTAGAAAATTTTCATCAATAATTGAAAAGGAGAGAGGATAAACATATGGCCCTTTAATCCATTAACTTACATAAATAACATGTGTCCTTAAAAGACTACTTCACAGTTCTATTTCCAAACACCACATAATACTCTGTTGCCAATAATTGCAAATAAGTGGCACAATTCCTCAGAAAGCCTCCTCCACCCTTGTTTCTAAAAAAAAAAAGCACAATATATACTAACCAGTGCTCATGTTCGGTATACTGATCCTGCCACCTCACACTCCAACGTACGTTTCACTCGTAGCTTCGTCGTTAGTATATATTGTGCTTTCATAGGTGTATAGAGGTCCATTTCTAACAACCATCACTCCGGTGTTCTTATGGTACTTTGTGTTTGCTAACTGTGTAAGAAGGCTAATGGATGGTTAGAATACCCTTGAAAACCCTTGTGCAAGTATGTTAGCACAGCTGAAAACAGTTTGGCTGATTAGAGAACCTATAAACCTGACCTTCCTTTGAGCTAGTTGAGAATCTGGAGCATTATACATGTTGGTTCCACCAAACCCTCAAAATGGCCAGAAAAAAGTAACTTCCATGTGAAACTTGACAGTCTATTCTTGTTCTTAGAAATGAAGGCTATTCCATGCGAGATATTGTCAGAAACTGAAGATTTCCTACAACGGTGTGTACTACTCCTTTCAGAGAGAGAAGAAACAGGCTCTAACCAGAGTAGAAAGAGAAGTGGGAGGCCCCGCTGCACTACTGAGCATCAAGACAAGTACATTAGAGTCTGTAGTTTGAGAAATCGATGCCTCACAGATCCTCATCTGGCAGCTTCATTAAATAGTACACGCAAAACACCAGTGTCAACGTCTACAGTGAAGAGGCGACTCCGGGATGCTGGCCTTCAGGGCAGAGTGGCAAAGAAAAAGTCATATCTGAGACTGGCTAATAAAAGGAAAAGATTAATATGGGCAAAAAAAACACAGACATTGGACAGAGGAAGATTGGAAAAAAAGTGTTATGGACAGACGAATCCAAGTTTGAGGGGTTTGGATCACACAGAAGAACATTTGTTAGCCATAATCATCAACAGAAATAAACACTTGAAATAGATCACTCTGTTTGTAATGACTCTATATAATATATGAGTTTCACTTTTTGTATCGAAGAAGTGAAATAAATTAACTTTTTGATGATATTCTAATTTTGTGAGAAGCACCTGAATACAAAGTAATATACATCTGTGTGAGGTTTTGATACTGATACTTTGGTGTTTTTTTTATCTTTTCGTCTGCTGTTTCTGTGGTTCCTGAAGTACAACTATAAGCATTTCATAAGTTTTTATACTTTTACTGACATATACATCTAGCTTACGTAAAGGCTCAATATTTACAGTGTTGTCTCTTATTTTTCAAGACTTCTGTAATTTTCTATAATAGCTGGATATTCTGCGCCAATTCCTGACTGAAGGCAACGCATTCTTGTCTAATCAGTGCTTGGAGTTTGTCACAGTTTGGCTAGGTGTAGACCAGTGTATTTTTTGTCATTCAAGAAAATCAGATCAATTATGCTAATCCCACTCTGATCAAACTCTGATCAGAGTTTGATCAGACTGTGACAATAGTGTGCTCTAATTCTCTCAGATGAGAAGAAGATGGAGAAAATAAAATTCTCCATGTTCTCCATGTTATCTGCGTGTAGTCCAATGTTCTACACGCACTCATTGACTTGCATAACCAAGTGCAATCTGAATATTAGATTAAACTCAAGCATGCAAAGTCTGTCGAAGGAAAAAATCGGTCATGTGCACAGTCGCTTAGATGTTTTGTTGGATCGTACTTGGACTGATAATACGTACCTGCCATTTCTGTGTTGTTATTTTTCCACTCGCTTTGTGAGGTTTGACCACAAGTTCTTAATAGGATTGAGATCTGGCTATACCTGCTATGGACCCAAAATATCACTGTTTTGTTCATCGAGCCACTTATCAGTTTTGCCTTGAGACATGGTGTAAAATAGTTTAAACAGAAGTTGTATATACCAACCTGACAAATTTGAGAGCTCACAAGTTTATATCTTTTACAGCAATTGGTTGAGGTTTTTTGACATTAAAATATAACTTTTAATCTCATCATTAACAAAGAGCCATAATTTTAATAATCAATGTGAACAATGACAAACCACATAAATATATACATAAAAGTACTTTTACTTGTTTGTACCCATCAACCACAGTGGGAGGAAATGGAAAAATAGAAAAAGGTTAAAGTTCCATTCTTTTCTACCTTAACATAGATGGCAAAACTTATACCTTAGGGTACGCAGTGTACTTGTCTAATAAGTCAACAGTAATGGATAATTGCCAACAGGAATTAAAGCCATACTCTCAATAACTTTGCAATTTTATTCTTTAATCTTCTTACTATATAATTGAAGAGATATTGCCAATTTCCCAAATTGATGCATAAACTGTATATATGTTGATACTGTAGCTATTTCTTAATAGTGAACCACATAAAATAGAATGCCACATGGTTTTTGGACAGTGTTTAGTTGCTAAAAACATTTTTCTCTTTCCCTGTTAGGGTGATTGATAATCTTCTCTGCATGTATGATAAAAGAGGTAACTGGGATAGGATTTATAGACCAACTTCATGATATTCTATTTGCCAACGTTCAAAATAAACCAAGTAAAAAGTCATATCTGGCCAAGTCACACAGGAGTCCTTTAGTTCATTAGCCAGAAGCTAAATTCAAAAATGCTACATGTTCTAATAAAAATGCTATAACAGTATACAGTATAGTCCATTCAATTTAGGTATATATCATTATTATTATAAACTCTGTTTTCTCATTTACCTGGGAGCGGAGGCACATAACATATTTTGCTTCTTGAGACAACATATTGGAGTGTGATGATGGTCTTTGTCACATGGTTAATAGCACTAGGAGGGTGCAGTTGGCAGGTTGAGGGTATGCAATGTCCCCTTTCTGGTCTATATGATTCCAGTTCTTAAGTAATTTTACTGTAGTGGAAGTTGTACTTGTTCCCCAGTAGGACGGGAAATATTTTGTCAGGGTTCCTCATTGGTAAAAAGCCAAGTAACAATATTTCATGTGTGACTGTACAAAATTCAGATGGTGCTAAATTACGTCATTAATTCAACCTTCATGTGCTCCACCATGAAAAATGAGTAATGATGGTGGGTTTCATGGCTGCAGTTTTTCTTTAATTCATGGCAACATATTGAATGAAATAAGACTCCAAGAGAAATTCTCTGGATATTGTCTGCCAATTAAACTTACACAGAGGTCAATGTCTCCTTTCATCGCTTACAGAAAACAGAGAACCCCAAGGAATTTGGTTCACGTTTATACCAGGATACATTGTTTTAATCAGTAAGACAATACTAATGTGTAGTTCACATAAACCGATTACATTTGTAATACAAGCGCTGTGGGGAGGAAACAGACCAATACACAGGACAGTTTGTGGGAAAGAACAATGTAAAAATGGCCATACTAACGCAATCACAAGCAAGAGACCATGGCAACTTTCTAAGAGGGATTTGCAACATTTTGGATGATTAATACCTGCAATGAACAGCCCCGACCTCTGGAGATTATCACTACCACCAACACTCTGTTCAGGCAAGTCTCAGCATGGATTTTGTTTTCAGTGATGACTCGCAAAAGACATCAATAAGTATACAGGAATACATGACATGCTTAGACTGTGCCACTTCAGGACAGGCATTTTCAATGCTGCAGGACTCTCAGTTGCTGATAAAGTATTAGGTTACATTATTCAGAGATAAGTAAAATCTCGATGGTGATATCGGGCTGAGAGGCCATAGAGTAAGCCAACAAGCCTAAAGGTAACACTGGACCCAGGAAAGCAATTAGTAACCGGTGGTCTGAGGAACCTGTTCTTCCATAAAAGTAGTAACTAATATAAAAAAAGCTTCATAATACATAAAGGGGGCTGTGACAGTATATTTTTTTCTATGAAAAAATCCGACACGTATTTGCAAAAATTTAAGGCTGATACTTGGATATCTGCACAGGCTTCACAGAATGAACAGCCAAAGGTCCAAGTAGGACTACCTCCTGTGGTTTCTCAGTATAATCAGCATGGAAGATGCTTCATGTAATATGTTACTTACTGAAGTGGTTTTCAAAGGCATGTCTGAAAAATGTGGAGCAGTT
Organism: Ranitomeya imitator; assembly: GCF_032444005.1. NCBI lineage: Eukaryota > Metazoa > Chordata > Amphibia > Anura > Dendrobatidae > Ranitomeya > Ranitomeya imitator. The sequence continues at coordinate 454,597,291 of NC_091282.1, read as the reverse complement.
TTTAAAAAGGATTTCAGCAAGAAATTAAAATTCTGTGTTCAACAGGGGTGGCCCTTTGGATATTTAGACCATCCTTTGGGGGCTTTAAAAATTGTGCACTAACTCCGCCCAAAAAGTACGTCTTGATGATGGCACTAGAGGCAAGACGTGATCTTTCAGTGCACATGCTTCAGCGTTCAGTGGAGAACAATGTGTGTGCGTGCTCACAGAGCAAGAAGAAATTGAAAGGCAGGTGGCCATCCATCAAAACACAGCTGCCAGCCCAAGCACTGTGGTCCCCGGTAATCTGCCCAGCGGCCGGAGAAAAGGTCATTGTGGCCCAGTCACAGGCGCAGTCCTGAGGTCCTCCTCGGGGTAAGGATAAAGTACTTTTCTACATGATAATATATAGGCATGGACATACTGTTGGTAACACCTATGGAGCCACACACATGCCCCAAAACATAAGGCGGCCCACTACTACCTCCTAAGCAAAGTGCACATATGCTAATTTTGCACAGGGTCCCTCTGCGTGTCTGCTCCTGATAATATACCTCTATATCTCTGCTTGAAAGTGCTAGTCTCAAGAGGAAAAGGGAAAATGTATAGAAAAAACACTAATCAGCAATAAAGCAGAACTACTGAGAGGTCAGCTAGAAAGGCTAAAATGCTATGGGCAGATGTTTGATGCTAGTCTCTATGTCTACATGCATGGTCATTTGGTTTGCAGGTTCTTGAATTTGGCCTTAAAGGGTTTTTACACTTTTACAAAAGTGGTGTCCAAAAAATTGCAGTTGTAAAACAGCAAACTTATTTAGTTCTCATCCTCCCAGATCAGAGGCAGTTCTTTACCGATCCTGTCTCTGTGTTCTTGTGCAGCGGAGATGTCATCAATACAGCTAACATCACATGTCACTGAGCACCTCTGCTGATATGGATGTTTGGGTACCGCTCTGGTATAATTGGAAAACCCTTGTACAGTGAACTTTGGGGGTTATGCTTATTAGGTCTTCCTTCGCCTACTGTATCCTCACCCATCCCTTGTAGATTGTGAGCCCTCGCAGGCAGGGTCCTCTTTCCTCCTGTACCAGTTGTGACTTGTATTGTTTAAGATTATTGTACTTGTTTTTATTATGTATACCCCTCCTCACATGTAAAGCTCCATGGAATAAATGGTGCTATAACAATAAATAATAATAATAATAATAATAATAATAATAATTAGGTTTGATGCCCCTAAATGGATCTCTGGCAATGCTAACAAGTGCAATATTCTTTAGAAAATTCAGATTTCAGCAAATATTTCCACATATTTTATATGTAGAAAACCAAAGCAAGATTGAATGACAAAATGACATATTTAGTGCCAATATAAGTACTTTTCTCCCCCTGACAAATATAACTGACGTCTCTAATATCTTTTTTTCTACGTGGCAAGCGTCAGAAGGTTATTTTTACATGAAGGCACTGAGAGGTTTGTATAATCAGCAGTGGTTGTTTTTTTGAACTGACACAGTTCTAACATGCTGGTGATGTGCACTTGGCATTTTCAGAATCTGCAGGAAGACGATAGATTGATTTGTTAAAGTTAATGCTGTTATTTTGGAAAGTTAGATAAGCAGGTTATAAAGTCTTCTTAGGCCACATGTTTGCTGATGTACAGACAGTAGTAGTGATCAATATGAAAGTGGGCAGCTTCATGCCCCCAATATTGTTTCTCCCATTCTCCCCTATATTATTAAATCTGTATAAGTGTAAGTGAATTATTTGGCCGACATCACTTTCTGCATATCTAAACACCCTGCTACTGTGCCACTGAGTGTGCGTGTGTTTTGTGGGGACTTGTTACTTACCCCTTTTCAGGCTACAAGCGTTGTGGTGGAATGGGGACCTTAACTTCATGCGATGAATCAAGGAGGCCAACAACCATTTTATCAAGTTAGGGGTCATACTTCTGATGGGTCTGTAGCATCACGGGCCACTTCAGGTGTCTCCACCTTTGGCCACTCCTCCTGAACTCTCCCAATGTTCTCCGATGGGCAGGCCTTTCTCTTCCATCGCACCATCCGTCGTTGCGCTCCTCCACCAATGCGCCGGGTCCTTGCTTCAGTGCACACTCTCTTCTGGCCTGGACTGCTAGTGGGTTGGTCAACTCTCCATGCTCTTTTGTGCCCTCCACTCCCATGATAGGAGAAACCTTCTTTTACTACTGTGACACCACTCACTATCACAAATTCCTTTTCAAGTGCCATCTTAGTTGCGTGACTCAGCCACTTCTGCTGTAATCTTCCATTACCTCTCAGTGGGCAGGACTTTTCTCTTGTCGCCTTTTGCCTGATAAATGGCATGAATTTCTGTAACCATTGTTTCCACATAAGACAGCGGCACATAATTTATTTTTGTGGTAAACGACAACGATGATGTTCAGCACAGATTGCAGATTAACAGAGAATGTCTTTGCCCGCTCAATATCCCACACTATGCTACGGTACCCTGTGTTACTTCCTAGTCAGATATAGATTCACTTAGTCCTCCAGGACCAGTTGGACACATTGTAATTAGCCCATTCCTCACTTGCCTATGGGAATCACACTTCCGCCAGCTCTAATTAATGCCACTGCAGGTACTCACTGTCAGTGCAAAATCCCAATATCTATTAGTCATATGGGTCAATGTGTGTCACTGTGACTTCCTTCCTTGTCTCTGTAGTCCAGACATTAAATGGTACTTGGCTTCTGCAACACTGTTCGGCAGTTTAACCCTTTCGAGTCTTATCACAGTCTTATCACATTACACTTGTGGCCTGTAGCTATCTGATACTTTTTGCTACTTCAATAACTCCATCATAACTGACTAACTAGCTTCCTGTACAAAATGCCCCAGTAACTCCTCCCTACCTGGGCTGACATTAACTGTTAACCCTCTCCTAGGCTAACAACTGCTGCAAAGCACAGCACAGGTAAAATCATTTTTAAGCTCTTTCCCACCTAAGATGTATCCATATGTCCCTGTGTCGTGTGCCTCATTAACCTGGGACGTTTGGATATGTCCCAGCAATTTTGAGCACACAGAGGCTGTGCAAGCGTGATTGGCACAGGGTGTCAGCTGATTCTGACAGCTGACACCTGGAACTCGGTCCTGAACCACTCCTGACACTTTAAACCCCTAAATTGAACTTGATCGCAGCATTTCAGAAGCAGGCAGAAGTAAGACAGCCCCTCTGCCCTTGGATCGGAGACTCAACAATGTCATTGCTGAGTCCCAATCATTGCCATGGTGACCCGATTTTGTCATGATGACTTCCTGGTAACTAGCAAACTTGCTTGGTCATGCTCAGAGCATGATCAGCAACTTTGTCTGTCAGTGAAGCGCTGACAGTTTGCATAGCATAGGGTCCCTCCTGCATCTATCAAAAAAAGTTTTTACAAAATTTAAAAAATATGAAAAAGTAATTAAAAAAATAATCAAAATATATTGTACCATAAATAAATATTTGTATGAAAAAAATATATAAACAATAAAAGTACACGTATCTGGTCTCCTTACAATCTAAAACGACCTGACCTATGAAAATGTCATACTAGTTACCCCTTTTAGCGAACACCATAAAAAAGTAAATGAAAAACAAGGTAAAAACAACAATGCTTTATCATCATATCCCCATCAAAAAGTGGAATAAAACGTGATCAGAACGATGAATATAAATAAAAATTATACCGCTGAAAACTTCATCTTGTCCCGCTAAAAGCAAGCCATCATACTGCTCCATCAGTGGAAAAATGAAAAACTTATAGCTCTCAGAATAAAGCGATGCAAAAATAATATTTTTGTCTCTAAAATAGTTTTTATTGTGTAAAAGCACCAACATAAAAAAATATATAAATGTGGTATTGCTGTAATTATATTGACCAGAAGAATAAAACTGCCTTATCAAATTTACCAGATGCGGAACAACATAAAAAATAAATAGATTACTGAATTGCTTGTTTTTGTTCATTCTGCCTCCCAAAAATTAGAATAGAAAGTGATCAAAAATGTCATGTGCCCGAAAATGGTACCAATAAAAATGTCAACTCGTCCCACAAAAAACAAGCTGTCACATGACTCTGTGGGCCAAAACATGGAAAAAACTATAGCTCTCAAAATATGGTGATGCAAAAACTAGTTTTTGCAATAAAAAGCATTTTTTAGTGTGTGACAGCAGCCAAAGATAAAAAAAAATATAATCTGGTATCGCTGTAATTCCATTGACCAGAATAATAAAGTTGCGTAATCACACAGGAGTAACATTGTAAAAAATAACTAAAACCAATTCTTCACCTGCTATTTTGTTCATTCTGCTTGAAAAAGATCGCAGTAAGGCTCGGCGCACATTTATCCTGCACTCTGTGCTGAGCGCTTACATTGGGGTGTCCGTGTAAATCTCTGAAATAAGTTATTCAGTTGGAACCCCCATTTGAAGATTCCCTATAATGAGGCAGATGGAGACACTGTAGATGCCATGGGACCTATGATCTGGCAGTGACCATCTTTTTAGGATTGCATAAAAGTGCCTTCAGCCATAGTTTTGGGCACTTCTGAAAAGAAGGACAACACTTAACAGAGGCCAGACTGAGTCCAGAGTAACTCTGCTGCCTCATTATAGAGAATAGATTCCTCTGGGTTTTCAAGTGAATCACAGAGATTAAGATGGAATTAGATGGATTAGATGGAAACCCCAATGTAAGTGCTAAAAGTAAAGCGCCAGATAAATGTGATCCCAATCATTATGTAAAATGTTCCCAATAAAAGCTTCAACTCAATCCACAAAAAAAGCAAGTCCTCACTCAGATCTGTCATCTGTTAATGGAAACATGGGGGCTTCCACGTCACTGGTAGTACAAAGGCTCTGGATAAGCTAAATTGCTCCTCGCCCCTCAAAAGAAATTCAGTAAATTCTGTGCTCCCAAATCCAATTGTCCACCCTCTCTTTTGAGCCCCACAGTGTACCTAAACCACATATAGCGTCCACATGTTTGGCATTTCTGAAGCGAGAGCTGTCCTAACTTACGGGTGCATGTCTCCAGAAGCATGGGCTGGGCATAGCGTACTGGTGACTGCAATGTACTGGTCACTACGACATACACAGCATACTGGTCACTACAGCGTACTGGTCACTGCAACAGCAATTTGTAATTTTCACTCGCAACATATATTGCTGCTTGATTCTGGAAAACACTGATTTAGTCAAAATCGTCACTATACCTGTAGATAAATTCCCAAAGGGGTATAATTTCCAAAATGGGGTCAATTGAGGTGGGGATTTTACTCTTCTAGCGCTTAGGGGCTCTGTATATGGAGTCTGCAAACTATTCTAGAAAAATCTGCGCTCCAGGATGCAAATAGCGCTCCATCCCTGTACAGCCACATATGGGGTATTGCCACATTCAGTAGAAATTGTGGGACAAATTTTGGTGCCATTTTTACGCATTTCTTGTGTGAAAATATAAAATCTGCGGCTAAAACAAAATTTTAGTTGTAAAAATTTTATTTTTTCTTCACTCCCAAATGGTATAAAATTCGGTGACACGCCGGTGGTGTCAATATGATCACTGCACCCCTAGAGGAATTAACTGAGATGTGTAGTTTGTAAAATGAGTCACTTATTGGGGGGTTCTGCTGTTCTGGCAACTCAGGGGCTCTCCTGGTGGGTCATGGCACCTGCAAACTATAACTCTGCTCTGCTTCTCTTTTGAGCGTTGCATTGTGCCTGAACAATATTTACCGATTACATGTAGTGTATTGGTGTAACAAAAATTTCCTATTAGCCCTTAGAAAAATTAAAAAACTTTGGGCAACATTTAGTGGTAAAAATGTAAATTCTTTTTTTCTTCACGGCTCAATGGTATAAACTTCTGTGAGGCACATGTAGTGTCAATATGATCACTGCATCCCTAAATGAATTCATTTGGGGAGTGTAGTTTGTAAAATGAGTTCACATATAGGGGGTTTCTGTTGTTCTGGCACCTCAAGGGCTTCCAATGTGACATGGCATCCTCAAACCATTCCAGCAAAATCTGAACTCTAATATGGCTCCTCTTGCCTTCTGAGCTTTGCACTGTGCCACAAAAATAGTATTCCCCCAAATATATGGTATTGCATACCTCCCAACTTTGAAGAAGGCAAAGAGGGACAAAGGCAAATTTTAGGCCACGCCCCTGACTACACCCATTTAACAACTAGTCACACCCATATCCATGCCCCAACCACACCAATTTAGCACTGCTGATCACACTGTGTTAGGGCTAGCGGAACGCACCAAAATAATGAGACAGATAGAGTATGGTGCGTTCGCAGCCCGGGGTCCACCGTGCAGAGATGGAACCTGCTGCCAAGTAATGACGGACTATATGGCGGTACTCATAAGTATACACACGTGGGTTAGACTTCACCCAGCGTGAAGGAAGCGATCCTGTTGCGTCACAGGATCGCGGTACCGCACATAGAGCGCGAGCAAGTAGTCAGCAAACTCAACCCCAACTAGGATTGAAGTCCGATTAGACCCTTGCTGGCACAACACCGCAACTGGGTGTGTAAGGAAGCTAAATAACAATATTAGGGCACAAGAGTGCATGCGGTGCCGCACTGACGAACGCCACTAACCACCCAGGCTTGGGTAAGGAAAGCACAGAGGAAGTGCATGGCGCCGTACTGGCGGTCACAGCAACTGGACGCTGTAATGTGTGATTTGTGCTGTAGGATAAGTCGGGCGCTAGAAAGCAACCATACACCTTCCGCGAACAGACATTCAATAGGGAAGGGGTATCCAAGGACAACTTGCACTCACAACAAACACACGTATGCAAATGTACACTAGCGCATGGCCGTGCGGTCATGCGCAGTTTATATAGTTGCAGCACAGGAAGTGGCCACAGAAACTTTGCCCTTCCAAGACCTGCCAAGAGGACCAATGGAATGTGCTGCAGGGCCTGAGCACATGACCCTCGATCTCCAACGGGAGATCTTGCCCTGGGCATGCTCAGTGTGTGCAGACAAGGACTTAGTCCCAGAGAAGTCTGCTTGCTGCTGACCAGCACTGGCTTTAATGGCAGAAGCTGAAGAAGCAGCAGTAACTCTCTGTACAGAGTGAGACTGAGCAAGACGCTGGGACCGACGTCCCTGCTGAGCAGACTGCACTGCAGCTGGATAAGAATGGGAGACCGCAGCGGAGATGGCTCGAGATTCCCCCTGTACAGAAGCGGGAACTCAAGACCTAACATTACCCCCCCTCCTAGGGCCCCCCTCCTTGGGCCTTGCTACGCTCGAAGGCAGCAATGAGCTGTGGGGCCCGAATGTTTTCAGCAGGCTCCCATGACCTGTCCTCTGGGCCATAACCCTTCCAATCCACCAGATAGAACTTTTTGCCGTGTACCACCTTGCACCCCAAAATAGCGTTCACCTCGTAATCGTCCGTAGACAAACTCGATGTCCTGGCAGATGACTCGGAAAACCGGGACATGTATACGGGTTTCAAGAGGGACACATGAAAGGTGTCGGTGATACCCAAGCATGGAGGAAGAGCCAAACGGTAGACCACAGGATTAACCTGTTCGAGAACCTTGAAGGGACCCAAGTAGCGAGGAGCAAACTTAGTGGACTCAACTCGCAGCCTGATGTTACGGGCGGAGAGCCACACCAAGTCGCCAGGAGCAAAGGTCGGAGCGGGGCGCCGATGAACATCGGCGGAGGACCTCATTCTCTCCTTGGAGGCCCGAATGGCATCCTGCGTGCGGTCCCAAATGTCCCGTGCCTCCACAGCCCAGTCTGCCACCCTGGAGTCAGCAGAAGACACAGGCATGGGCACAGGAACACGCGGATGCTGGCCGTAATTTAGGAGGAATGGAGTCTGAACGGTGGAGTCGGCTATGGCATTGTTAAGTGCAAACTCTGCCCACGGTAGCAAGGATGCCCAGTCATCCTGCCTGGCAGAAACAAAAGGTCGTAAATATGTGACCAAGGTCTGGTTGGCCCTCTCTACCAACCCATTCGTCTCGGGATGATATGCCGAAGAGAGATTCAACTCAATACTGAGTAGACGACAAAGCTCTCTCCAGAATCGAGACGCAAACTGGGGACCCCGGTCACTAACAATTTTGTCTGGCATACCGTGTAGGCGAAAGATATGCTTGACGAACAAGACAGCCAACGCCCGTGCAGAAGGTAGCCGTGAAAAAGACACCAAGTGCACCATTTTGGAAAAATGGTCGGTGATCACCCAGATAATGGTGCAGTTACGAGACTTGGGTAAGCCCACCACAAAGTCCATCCCGACCATCTCCCAGGGCCTGTCCGCCACCGGCAGAGGATAAAGCAAACCAGCTGGCCGTTGCCGAGGAGTCTTGTTCTTGGCACAAGAGACACACGCCCGAACATACTCTGCGACATCACGAGCCATATGCGGCCACCAGTATGTCCTCGCCAGTAACTCAGATGTCCTTTTGGTACCAAAATGTCCACCCACCCTGGACGAGTGTGCCCAAGAGAGAACCTCCGGTCGCAAACTGGATGGTACAAAAGTCTTGCCCGGAGGCACAGACTCTAGCGAAACCGGGGCCACAGTTCTCAAGCTCTCGGTGGGGACAATAAGCCGAGGCTCCTCCTCCTCCGCAGATGACACAATGGAGCGAGAGAGAGCGTCGGCCCGAATGTTCGTCTCCCCAGAAAGAAAATGGAGGGTGAAATGAAACCGGGAGAAGAATAAGGACCATCTGGCCTGGCGAGAATTCAACCGCTGGGCTGTCTGCAGGTACACCAAATTTTTATGGTCTGTGAAGACTTGGAAGGGAAAACGTGCTCCCTCCAAGAGATGTCTCCACTCCGAGAAAGCCAACTTCATGGCTAGCAACTCCCTGTCCCCGATGGAATAATTCCTCTCTGCTGGTGAGAAGGTCTTGGAGAAAAAGAAGCAAGGATGCTTCCGATCTTGAGCATCCTTTTGGAAGAGGACTGCTCCAGCACCAACAGAAGAGGCATCCACCTCCATGATAAATGGCTTATCAACATCGGGGCGATGTAGGATGGGAGCGCTAGCGAAGTGTGACTTTATAGAGTTAAAGGCCTTGGAGACCTCCTCAGACCACAATTTGGGATTCGCCCCCTTCTTGGTGAGGGCAACCAAGGGAGCTACCAAAGTTGAGAAGTGCGGAATGAACTGGCGATAATAATTAATGAACCCCATAAAGCACTGCACCGCTTTAAGAGAATGGGGTTCCTGCCAGTCCATCACAGCCTGTAGTTTGGCAGGATCCATAGCCAATCCCTGGGCAGAGATGATGTAGCCTAGGAAAGGTAAGGACTCCTGCTCAAACATACACTTCTCCAACTTGGCATAGAGGGAGTTTGCCCGTAGGAGGTCGAAGACTTTGCAAACATCTCTCCGGTGGGAGTCAATATCTGGAGAGTAGATGAGAATATCATCCAGATAGACTACGACCGAGGTGGAAAGCATATCCCGGAAGATATCGTTCACAAAGTCTTGGAAAACGGCTGGGGCATTACAGAGCCCGAAGGGCATCACCAGATATTCATAGTGCCCATCCCTGGTGTTAAAAGCCGTCTTCCATTCGTCCCCCTCACGGATGCGAATCAGGTTGTAAGCACCCCGCAGATCTAGTTTAGTAAATACCCTTGCTCCCCGAAGCCTATCGAAGAGCTCAGATATCAAGGGCAAAGGATACTTATTTTTAACGGTGATGGCGTTAAGACCCCTGTAGTCTATGCATGGACGCAATTCCCCATTCTTCTTCTGCACGAAGAAGAACCCTGCCCCAGCAGGTGACACTGACTTCCTAATGAATCCTCTTGCCAGATTTTCCTGGATGTACTGTGACATTGCCTCCGTCTCCGGGAGAGATAGCGGATAGACTCGACCCCGGGGAGGCTCAGCACCAGGCAAGAGATCAATAGGACAGTCATAGGGGCGATGGGGCGGAAGGATCTCCGCCGCCTTTTTGGAGAACACGTCTGCATAAGACCAATACTGCTTGGGGAGAGAGGAAAGATCTGCGGGTACCTCTCTAGTAGCAACCTGAACGCACTCCCTCTGACACCTACCCCCACAAGATTCGCCCCATCCCAGGATTCTGCCAGAGGACCACTCGATATGAGGAGAGTGGTACCGTAGCCAAGGTATTCCCAACAGGACCTCATCAATTCCCTCAGGAATGACGAGCAGAGATATAATCTCCTGATGAGATGGCAACATGGACAGAGTAAAAGGGATGGTCTGGTGTGTTATCTTTGAGGGCAGTGTCGACCCATTCACCACTCGTACCGTTACTGGTTGAGCTAGCATAACCAGGGGTATTGCTTGACGTTGGGCGAAGGCAGAGGACATAAAATTGCCCTCCGCCCCAGAATCCACGCAGAGCTCTACCGAGTGGGAGAATGAGCCTATAGTAATTGTCCCCTTAAAGGACAATTTAGAGGCAAACGTCGCCGTGTCTAGCGTACCTCCACCTACTACCACTAGACGCTGACGTTTCCTCGACCGCTGAGAACATCTGGTGGCTAGATGTCCTGACTGCTGGCAAACATGACAGACCTTGAGTGCACAAGCGGTCCGGGACTTAGATCCCGCTTGTGACACTTCCCTGGCCTCATGTGACTCAGGAACCAGGACCGGCGAAGGTAGGAGCCAACTGAAACCTCTGCCTACACTGGGCTCGCTCTAACCTCCGCTCGTTAAAACGGAGGTCAATTCGAGTGGAGACAGTTATTAACTCCTCCAGTGTGGCAGGAATCTCCCTAGTGGCCAGAGCGTCCTTAACGTGGTCAGCCAGGCCCCTCCAAAGTATGGGGATAAGAGCTTTATCCGACCAATCCAGCTCAGAAGCTAAAGTGCGGAATTGGACGGCAAAATGACTGACCAAGGACTCACCCTGAGTTAATGCCAGCAGTTGGAGCGCAGTCCTAAAAAGACCTGTTTCAGAGTGCTCAGAAACAGCGGAGCACTCTGCACCACATGATCGCCACGCTCCCACAGCGGCGTAGCCCATTCCAATGCCCTGTCCGACAAGAGAGACACTATAAATCCCACCTTAGCCCGCTCTGTGGGAAAACGTGCAGCCAGGAGCTCGAGGTGAATAGAGCACTGACTCACAAATCCCCTACAAAATTTGCTATCACCAGAAAATTTTTCTGGCAGCGGGAGGGGAGAAAATGTCGGAGCAGGGGTGGCAATGGACAGGGTTGCTGCAGCCACGCTAGCAGCCTGTACAGCAACTGCAGTAACATCCACAGCTGAGGTTGCGCTCTCAAGAGCCGCCAACCTACCCTCCAGCTGCTGGATATACCGCAAGGATTGCTGTTTGTCCGTCATTACTAGCCAGACCCTGGCGCTAGTGTAATGTTAGGGCTAGCGGAACGCACCAAATAATGAGACAGATAGTGTATGGTGCGTTCGCAGCCCGGGGTCCACCGTGCAGAGATGGAACCTGCTGCCAAGTAATGACGGACTATATGGCGGTACTCATAAGTATACACACGTGGGTTAGACTTCACCCAGCGTGAAGGAAGCGATCCTGTTGCGTCACAGGATCGCGGTACCGCACATAGAGCGCGAGCAAGTAGTCAGCAAACTCAACCCCAACTAGGATTGAAGTCCGATTAGACCCTTGCTGGCACAACACCGCAACTGGGTGTGTAAGGAAGCTAAATAACAATATTAGGGCACAAGAGTGCATGCGGTGCCGCACTGACGAACGCCACTAACCACCCAGGCTTGGGTAAGGAAAGCACAGAGGAAGTGCACGGCGCCGTACTGGGGGTCACAGCAACTGGACGCTGTAATGTGTGATTTGTGCTGTAGGATAAGTCGGGCGCTAGAAAGCAACCATACACCTTCCGCGAACAGACATTCAATAGGGAAGGGGTATCCAAGGACGACTTGCACTCACAACAAACACACGTATGCAAATGTACACTAGCGCATGGCCGTGCGGTCATGCGCAGTTTATATAGTTGCAGCACAGGAAGTGGCCACAGAAACTTTGCCCTTCCAAGACCTGCCAAGAGGACCAATGGAATGTGCTGCAGGGCCTGAGCACATGACCCTCAATCTCCAACGGGAGATCTTGCCCTGGGCATGCTCAGTGTGTGCAGACAAGGACTTAGTCCCAGAGAAGTCTGCTCGCTGCTTACCAGCACTGGCTTTAATGGCAGAAGCTGAAGAAGCAGCAGTAACTCTCTTTACAGAGTGAGACTGAGCAAGACGCTGGGACCGACGTCCCTGCTGAGCAGACTCCACTGCGGCTGGATAAGAATTGGAGACCGCAGCGGAGATGGCTCGAGATTCCCCCTGTGCAGAAGCGGGAACTCGAGACCTAACACACTGTTTCATAAACTATAATTATAAAAATATATATATAATATATAATAATATGGCCACACAGTGCTCCATACTGTATAATGGCCCTATATGATGCTCCATACTCTATAATGGCCCCACATGATGCTGTGTACAGTATAATGGTCACACATGCTCCATACTGTATAATGGCCACACAGTGCTCCATACTGTATAATAGCCACACATGATGCTCCATACTGTATAAGGGCCACACAGTTCTCCATACTGTATAATGGCCATACATGATGCTCCATACTGTATAATAGCCACACAGTGCTCCATACTGTATAATGGCCACACATGATGCTCAATACTGTATAAGGGCCACACAGTTCTCCATACTGTATAATAGCCACACAGTGCTCCATACTGTATAATAACCACACATGATGCTCCATACTGTATAATAGCCACACAGTGCTCCATACTGTATAATAGCCACACATGATGCTCCATACTGTATAAGGGCCACACAGTTCTCCATACTGTATAATAGCCACACATGATGCTCCATACTGTATAATAGCCACCCAGTGCTCCATACTGTATAATGGCCACACATGATGCTCAATACTGTATTTTGGCCACACAGTGCTCCATACTGTATAAGGGCCACACAGTGCTCCATACTGTATAATGGCCACACATGATGCTCAATACTGTATAATTGCCCCATACGATGCTCCATACTGTATAATGGCCCCACATGATGCTGCGTACAGTATGATGGCCCCACATGATGCTCAACACAATATTTACCGATTACATGTAGTGTATTGGTGTAACAAAAATTTCCTATTAGCCCTTAGAAAAATTAAAAAACTTTGGGCAACATTTAGTGGTAAAAATGTAAATTCTTTTTTTCTTCACGGCTCAATGGTATAAACTTCTGTGAGGCACATGTAGTGTCAATATGATCACTGCATCCCTAAATGAATTCATTTGGGGAGTGTAGTTTGTAAAATGAGTTCACATATAGGGGGTTTCTGTTGTTCTGGCACCTCAAGGGCTTCCAATGTGACATGGCATCCTCAAACCATTCCAGCAAAATCTGAACTCTAATATGGCTCCTCTTGCCTTCTGAGCTTTGCACTGTGCCACAAAAATAGTATTCCCCCAAATATATGGTATTGCATACCTCCCAACTTTGAAGAAGGCAAAGAGGGACAAAGGCAAATTTTAGGCCACGCCCCTGACTACACCCATTTAACAACTAGTCACACCCATATCCATGCCCCAACCACACCAATTTAGCACTGCTGATCACACTGTGTTAGGGCTAGCGGAACGCACCAAATAATGAGACAGATAGAGTATGGTGCGTTCGCAGCCCGGGGTCCACCGTGCAGAGATGGAACCTGCTGCCAAGTAATGACGGACTATATGGCGGTACTCATAAGTATACACACGTGGGTTAGACTTCACCCAGCGTGAAGGAAGCGATCCTGTTGCGTCACAGGATCGCGGTACCGCACATAGAGCGCGAGCAAGTAGTCAGCAAACTCAACCCCAACTAGGATTGAAGTCCGATTAGACCCTTGCTGGCACAACACCGCAACTGGGTGTGTAAGGAAGCTAAATAACAATATTAGGGCACAAGAGTGCATGCGGTGCCGCACTGACGAACGCCACTAACCACCCAGGCTTGGGTAAGGAAAGCACAGAGGAAGTGCATGGCGCCGTACTGGCGGTCACAGCAACTGGACGCTGTAATGTGTGATTTGTGCTGTAGGATAAGTCGGGCGCTAGAAAGCAACCATACACCTTCCGCGAACAGACATTCAATAGGGAAGGGGTATCCAAGGACAACTTGCACTCACAACAAACACACGTATGCAAATGTACACTAGCGCATGGCCGTGCGGTCATGCGCAGTTTATATAGTTGCAGCACAGGAAGTGGCCACAGAAACTTTGCCCTTCCAAGACCTGCCAAGAGGACCAATGGAATGTGCTGCAGGGCCTGAGCACATGACCCTCGATCTCCAACGGGAGATCTTGCCCTGGGCATGCTCAGTGTGTGCAGACAAGGACTTAGTCCCAGAGAAGTCTGCTTGCTGCTGACCAGCACTGGCTTTAATGGCAGAAGCTGAAGAAGCAGCAGTAACTCTCTGTACAGAGTGAGACTGAGCAAGACGCTGGGACCGACGTCCCTGCTGAGCAGACTGCACTGCAGCTGGATAAGAATGGGAGACCGCAGCGGAGATGGCTCGAGATTCCCCCTGTACAGAAGCGGGAACTCGAGACCTAACATTACCCCCCCTCCTAGGGCCCCCCTCCTTGGGCCTTGCTACGTTCGAAGGCAGCAATGAGCTGTGGGGCCCGAATGTTTTCAGCAGGCTCCCATGACCTGTCCTCTGGGCCATAACCCTTCCAATCCACCAGATAGAACTTTTTGCCGTGTACCACCTTGCACCCCAAAATAGCGTTCACCTCGTAATCGTCCGTAGACAAACTCGATGTCCTGGCAGATGACTCGGAAAACCGGGACATGTATACGGGTTTCAAGAGGGACACATGAAAGGTGTCGGTGATACCCAAGCGTGGAGGAAGAGCCAAACGGTAGACCACAGGATTAACCTGTTCGAGAACCTTGAAGGGACCCAAGTAGCGAGGAGCAAACTTAGTGGACTCAACTCGCAGCCTGATGTTACGGGCGGAGAGCCACACCAAGTCGCCAGGAGCAAAGGTCGGAGCGGGGCGCCGATGAACATCGGCGGAGGACCTCATTCTCTCCTTGGAGGCCCGAATGGCATCCTGCGTGCGGTCCCAAATGTCCCGTGCCTCCACAGCCCAGTCTGCCACCCTGGAGTCAGCAGAAGACACAGGCATGGGCACAGGAACACGCGGATGCTGGCCGTAATTTAGGAGGAATGGAGTCTGAACGGTGGAGTCGGCTATGGCATTGTTAAGTGCAAACTCTGCCCACGGTAGCAAGGATGCCCAGTCATCCTGCCTGGCAGAAACAAAAGGTCGTAAATATGTGACCAAGGTCTGGTTGGCCCTCTCTACCAACCCATTCTGGAGGAGTTAATAACTGTCTCCACTCGAATTGACCTCCGTTTTAACGAGCGGAGGTTAGAGCGAGCCCAGTGTAGGCAGAGGTTTCGGCTGGCTCCTACCTTCCATACACCTTCCGCGAACAGACATTCAATAGGGAAGGGGTATCCAAGGACGACTTGCACTCACAACAAACACACGTATGCAAATGTACACTAGCGCATGGCCGTGCGGTCATGCGCAGTTTATATAGTTGCAGCACAGGAAGTGGCCACAGAAACTTTGCCCTTCCAAGACCTGCCAAGAGGACCAATGGAATGTGCTGCAGGGCCTGAGCACATGACCCTCAATCTCCAACGGGAGATCTTGCCCTGGGCATGCTCAGTGTGTGCAGACAAGGACTTAGTCCCAGAGAAGTCTGCTCGCTGCTGACCAGCACTGGCTTTAATGGCAGAAGCTGAAGAAGCAGCAGTAACTCTCTTTACAGAGTGAGACTGAGCAAGACGCTGGGACCGACGTCCCTGCTGAGCAGACTCCACTGCGGCTGGATAAGAATTGGAGACCGCAGCGGAGATGGCTCGAGATTCCCCCTGTGCAGAAGCGGGAACTCGAGACCTAACACACTGTTTCATAAACTATAATTATAAAAATATATATATAATATATAATAATATGGCCACACAGTGCTCCATACTGTATAATGGCCCTATATGATGCTCCATACTCTATAATGGCCCCACATGATGCTGTGTACAGTATAATGGTCACACATGCTCCATACTGTATAATGGCCACACAGTGCTCCATACTGTATAATAGCCACACATGATGCTCCATACTGTATAAGGGCCACACAGTTCTCCATACTGTATAATGGCCATACATGATGCTCCATACTGTATAATAGCCACACAGTGCTCCATACTGTATAATGGCCACACATGATGCTCAATACTGTATAAGGGCCACACAGTTCTCCATACTGTATAATAGCCACACAGTGCTCCATACTGTATAATAACCACACATGATGCTCCATACTGTATAATAGCCACACAGTGCTCCATACTGTATAATAGCCACACATGATGCTCCATACTGTATAAGGGCCACACAGTTCTCCATACTGTATAATAGCCACACATGATGCTCCATACTGTATAATAGCCACCCAGTGCTCCATACTGTATAATGGCCACACATGATGCTCAATACTGTATTTTGGCCACACAGTGCTCCATACTGTATAAGGGCCACACAGTGCTCCATACTGTATAATGGCCACACATGATGCTCAATACTGTATAATTGCCCCATACGATGCTCCATACTGTATAATGGCCCCACATGATGCTGCGTACAGTATGATGGCCCCACATGATGCTCAATACTGTATAATGGCCTCACAGTGCTCCATACTGTATAATGGCCACACAGTGCTCCATACTGTATAATGGTCCCATATGATGCTCCATACTGTATTATTGCCTCACATGATGCTCCATACTGTATAATGGCCCAACATGATGCTCAATACTGTATAATGACCCCACTTGATGTTGCGTACTGTATAATGGCCCTACATGACGATGCCAGTGTGCAGTCGGAGCTGTAGATGTGTCCCAGAATCTCGGCTTACAATGCAGGCAAATATTTCACCACCTGTTGCTGTCCACACTGCTGCCTCACAGATCCTGCACATTGCAATGTAGCCCAGCTCTGCGAACTCCTCATACACTCAGACAACCCCACAATCTACTGGCTCCACTCCATAACTGCTGTAGTATATAAAGGAGCTATGTATATATATATATATATATATATATATATATGTACATATATATATATACTGTGCCTATGACTAACAGGCTGCACTGGATTGCTCTAATTGCTGCTACTACTCTTGGTTATAATGCCTTGTTCTGTGAGCACAGCAGAGCAGGGCCAGCTGCATGTATTTGTGCAACACGCACACATACCTCAGAATGTCCTCTCTCCCTCTCTGAACCACTAGCAACACACACACACTGCCTTGTACTGTAACACACACACATTGCCTTGTACTGTAACACAAACACACACTGCATTATTATGTAACATACACACAATGCCTTGTACTGTAACACACACACACACACTGCCTTGTACTGTAATACACACACACGTACCTCAGAATGGCCTCTCTCCCTCTCTGAACCACCAGCAACTTACAAACACACTGTGTTGTACTGTAACACACACACACTGCCTTGTACTGTAACACACACACTGCCTTGTACTGTAACACACACACACTGCCTTGTACTGTAACACACACACACTGCCTTGTACTGTAACACACACACTGCCTTGTACTGCAACACACACATTCTGCTTTGTACTGTAACACACACACACTGCCTTGTACTGTAACACACACTGCCTTGTATTGTAACACACACACGGACACACACACATACCTCAGAATGTCCTTTCTTCCTCTATGAACCACCAGCAACACACACACTGCCTTGTACTGTAACACACACTGCCTTGTACTGTAACACACACGCACTGCCTTGTACTGTAACCCACACACACTGCCTTGTACTGTAACACACACACACTGCCTTGTACTGCAACACACACACTGCCTTGTACTGTAACACACACTGCCTTGTACTGTAACACACACACACGGACACACACACACACATGTACCTCAGAATGTCCTCTATTCCACTCTGAACCACCAGAGAAGAAGATACGGAAGGACATGGCCTAATACAAGGAGGCGTGTTGTCTGCTTCTCCTGCTGGCTGTGCGGGAAAAGCAGAGACATGTGTGGGAGTGTGGGGCACAGCCTCAAAATCGGGACAGTCCCGCAGTATGAGGGATGCTTGGGAGCTCTGGGTATTGGCATACTCAGAAGAAATTGCATTGCAAATTGTATGGTGTAATTTTTTCTGTTACCCTTGTGAAAATAAAAAATTGGAGCTAATATACAATTTTTGTGATTTTTTATATTTTCACGGCTCAACGTTATAAACTTCTGTGAAGCACCTGGGTGTTCAAGGTGCTCACCACACATCTAAATACATTCCTTGAGGATCTAGTTTCCAAAATGGGGTCATTTATGGGGGATTTCCATTGTTTACGAACATTAGGGGCTCTCAAAATGGGACATTCCAATAAATTTTATATTCACAAAGTCAAATAATGCTCCTTCCCTTTCGAGCTCTGCTGTGCACACAAACAATAGTTTTCTCCCACATATGAGGTATCAGAGTACTCATGAGAAATTGAGCTGCAGAATGGGGCAATTTCACCTGTTTCCCATCTCAAAATGCAAAATTTGGGGCTAGAAAACTTGTTTGTGGGGAAAATGTCATTTTTTTTATTTACATGGCTCAACATTATAAACTTATGTGAAGCACATGAGGATTCAATGTGCTCACCACACATCTAGATCAGTTCCCTGAGGGGTCTAGTTTCCAACATGGTGTCATTTGTCAGGTATTTTCACTGTTTAGACACATCAGGAGATCTCCAAATTTTGCATTCAAAAAGTCAAATGGCGCTCCTTCCATATCGAGCTCTGGCATGCTCCCAAAAAGTGGTTTTCCCCCACATATGGCGTATCGGCATGTTCAGGAAAAATTGCACAACACTTTTTGGGGTCCATTTTTTTCCTGTTACTCTTGTGAAAATAAAACAAAATTGGGATCTAAAGTAATTTTTTTGTGAAAAAAAATTAAACGTTCATTTTTTGTTCCGCATTCCAAAAATTCCTTTGAAGCACCTGAGGGGTTAATAAACTTCTTGAATGTGGTTTTGAGCACCTTGAAGGGTGCACTTTTTAGAATGGTGTAACTTTTGGGTGTTTTCTATCATATAGACCCCTCAAAGTCACTTCAACTGTGAGGTGGTCTCTAACAAAATGTAAATTTTGCTGGAAAAAGAACTCGCTGGTCAACTTTATACCATTATAACTTCATAACAAAAAAGTATTTAAAAAATTGTGGTTATGTAAAGTAGACATGTGGAAAATGTAATTTATTGACTATTTTGTTTGACATATCTCTCTGATTTAATTAAGGGCATAAGAATTCAAAGTTTAAAAATTTCTAAATTTTCAAAATTTTTGCCAAATTTCTTTTTATTCACAACTAAACGCAAGTTATATTGAATAAATGTTATCACTATCATGAAGGACAATATGTAAAAAAATCAGTGAAATACATTGAAGTGTTCCAGAGTTATGACCTCATGAAGTGACACTGGTTAGAATTGTAAAAATTGGACTGGTCATTAAAGGGAACCTGTCACAAGTTTTATGGCATAGCAGCTATAAATATCACCTTATTCAGTGTCTGCTATGCATTCCCTAAATCCTTATATAACCCCCAGACTCCCCTTGTATACTCCCGATAAAACCTTTTCAATTTCTCCTGCGCTGTATGGTAATCTTCTCAGTCCCGTCTGATGGGCGTGGTTTCGGGCCTCTACATCACTCCCATTGGCTGTTGCTCGCCGTCCTACTTCATGGATGACGCCTCTTGCGCTGTACGACATATGCGCATGCTCAGAAATATTGCGTTCTGCACCTGCACAGTATTCTTTGCCCAACTGTGGGCAAAGCTGAAAAAAAGTGTCATGTGCCAACACATGTACTTCCGGCTCATGACCGGAACTATGTTTGCCAGCGCATGCGCACTTCTGTTTTTCGGCTTTGGGAAAAGAATACTGTGCAGGAGCAAACCGCGATATTTCTGAACAGGCGCAAGATGTCGCATGGTGATGTGGATTGTTATCCATGTCATGAGGGCGGAGAGCAGAAGCCGGGATGAGGGATGCAGAGGCCTGAAACCACACCCATCGGACCGGACTGAAAAGAGCACCATACCATACAACGCTGGAGAAATTATAAAGGTTTTTCCGGAATAAACAAGGGTAGTCAGAGGGTTATATAAGGATTTAGGGAATGCTGACACTGAATAATGTGATATTTTTAGCTGCTATGTCACAAAACTGGTGACAGGTTCCCTTTAACTTGCAAACCACCTTCGGGGGGTAAAGGGGTTAAAACAGCAAATCCACACAACAACATTAGAGAAGTCTTCAGACAACTTCTCCACCTTTACCTGAGTAGACAATGAGTGGTTCTAATCAGCCTGTTTATCAACCACAAAAAAACAGTTTTCTCTGCAATGCCATTCATCATGGTCAACAGACTAAGATAAATCACAGCTCATCGAGTAAATTCCTTTATACTTGGACATCTGAACCTAGGAATGCTTGTGAAAAGAACAATAGTTAATTATCCTTAATGCTGCTAGTTATAAAACCAAAATTCAGGCACAGCTAGAATGCTTGTCCAAAATGAGACCCATGGGTTTAGTACATAGTGTATATATATATATATATATATATATATATATATATATAGTCTCTGCTATCTGCTATGCCTCATGTCAAGTACTACAACTCATTTCATAAATCAGATGAATATATAAATACAGTATCCTATAGTTAAGATATACATACTTTTACTCTTTTACATTTTTTACAATTTGTGACTCTGTATAAATAAATTAAAGACAAAGTCCGGTGTAGACTAACAGGTAATGGAAGATATGTCAGGTGAAAAATAACAGTTATGAAAGAAGAGGTTAACAGAACACAATGCGACCAACAAAGACACCAAAGTTGGTTATACACATTTTAGACACTAGGGGGAGAAGCAGCTGAAACTTGCAATAAAAACCTAGTGTACTGCTAGCTTATATCACGACTGTAGTAACAGTGATCGGGATCTGCTAACATGCATCTTTGGTGCCTAAGGCTATGTGCCCACATTGCGTTTTTTAATTGTTGGAAATGCTTAAAAAACACTTACAAAACACATCCCATTAATTTTAACGGCATTCAGCAATTGTTGTGTCCATGCTGCTTTTTTTCCGCGGCGGAAACGCATGGCGGAAAAAAATGCCGCATGTTCATTAATTTTGCGGAATCGCGTCGATTTCGCTGTTATAGAATTGTATTGTGACGCATGAAAAAAAACGCATGAAAAATGCTAGAAAAACTTGAGCGGATATCCTGGCAACGGAGTCCGGTTTTGATGAGGAAAATTCTGCTTAGATTCTGCAACGTGGGCACTTAGCCTTATTCCCTCAATGTTTTGTTGTTTGCAAAAGGATAAGGGAGGATGAAGTTTAGGATCGCAGCGTGGAAACATTTTGTGGATGACTGCAAAGTAATAGTGACATGTGTGCAGTGTCACCGAGTGGTGTGTAAGTGTCATACTCAGATACGTCCTCTCCAATAAATAAAAATAAATAATAATACTTAAAAAAATATTAAAACGCAACCTTTAGTTTTGTATTAACAATAATTGATTATATAATAAATAATTCTTAACATAAAAATAACAATCATAATTCACTCCCTTTACAACCTATGAGAAATATGAGATCAATAGAAGGGCTAAAAAAATAAAAGGGGGTAAAGTTAAAAGATGACACATTTCCTTTGTATTTTAGGCAAATCTATCTATCTATCTATCTATCTATCTATATATATATAAAAGATAGCTGAGCCAATGCAAAAGTTTGTGCACCGTTGGAGATTGGTGTGCTCAGATAACTTAGACCAAGGTTTTTAACTTTGATTAGCCTGTTAGGGTTATGCCTTGTTCACTACCATTGTTAGGAAAGGCCAGGTGATGCAAATTTCCCAGCGTTATAAAAACCAGCCTCCTCTAACCTTGTGCCAAAAACCAGCAGCAATGGGCTCTTCTAAGCAGCTGCCTAGAGCTCTGAAAATGAAAATGGTGGACGTCCACAAAGCAGGAGAAGGCTATAATAAGATAGCAAAGCGCTTTCAAGTTTCCCTTTCCTCAGTTTGAAATGTAATTAAGAAATGACAATTAGACAGTCGCAACACATTTGGGGATTGCCTAATACACAGGTAGTCCCCACATGTGTTGCGGCTATTTAACAGACGCAAATCATGTAGCTGCTGGGACTCGAACATATTACTCGAGCATGTCCGAGATGAAAGAAAGAAAGAAAGAAAGAAAGAAAGAAAGAAAGAAAGAAAGAAAGAAAGAAAGAAAGAAAGAAAGAAAGAAAGAAAGAAAGAAAGAAAGAAAGAAAGAAAGAAAGAATCTAGATCCTTTTTTTACTTAGATAATTTTATCTTTATTCTGCTCTCTTCTTTGATAAGGCCACAAGTGGTGGAAACAAAATGCATTTTTTTTAATAAATGAAATAAAAGCTACATTTTTTTCTAAGAAAGATTTGAAATAATAATTTTCTCCTTCAAACTTTGCTTTCATCAAAGAATGCTCCCTTTGCAGCAATTACAGCATTGCAGACCTTTGGCATTCTGGCAGTTAATTTGCTGAGGTAATCTGGAGAAATTTCACCCCATGCTTCCAGAAGCCCCTCCCACAAGTTGGTTTGGCTTGATGGGTACTTTGTGTGTACCATCTGGTCAAGCTGCTCCCACAGCAGCTCAATGGGGTTGAGATCTGGTGACTGCGCTGGCCACTCCATTACAGATAGAATACCAGCTGCCTGCCTCTTCCCTAAATAGTTCTTGCATAATTTGCAGGTGTGCTTTGGGTCATTTTCCTGTTGTAGCATGAAATTGGCTCCAATCAAGCGCTGTCCACAGGGTATGGCATGGTGTTGCAAAATGGAGTGATGGCCTTCTTTATTCAAAATCCCTTTTACCTTGTACAAATCTCCCCCTTTACCAGCACCAAAGCAACCCCAGACCATCACATCACCTGTTGTGAATTCTGTGGCAGAGCTCCCTCCTGTGGTCACAAGTGGTACTTCGGCTGGTTCTCTCTGTGAGCTTCTGTTGGTGGAGGGAAGTGGTACTGCGGCTTCTGAGTTTCCTCCCTCAGGTGATCTGGTGAGGTCGTTAGGTGCTTCTCTACTTAACTCCACCTAATGCTTTGATCCTGGCTTCCTGTCAATGTTCCAGTGTTGGACTTGCTTTTCTCTGGATCATTCCTGTGGCCTGCTGCTCTGCATAGCTAAGTTCTTCTTTGCTATTTGTTTGCTATTTTTTCTGTCCAGCTTGTCTAATTTGTTGCTGGAAGCTCTGGGACGCAAAGGGTGTACCTCCGTGCCGTTAGTTCGGTACGGAGGGTCTTTTTGCCCCCTTTGCGTGGTTTTCTTTAGGGTTTTATGTAGACCGCAAAGTTACCTTTTCTATCCTCGATCTGTTAAGAAAGTCGGGCCTCACTTTGCTGAATCTATTTCATCTCTACGTTTGTCTTTTCATCTTAACTCACAGTCATTATATGTGGGGGGCTGCCTTTTTCTTTGGGGTATTTCTCTGAGGCAAGGTAGGCTTATTTTCTATCTTCAGGCTAGTTAGTTTCTCAGGCTGTGCCGAGTTGCATAGGCAGAGGTAGGCGCAATCCACGGCTGCCTCTAGTGTTGTTTGGAGAGGATTAGGGATTGCGGTCTGCAGAGTTCCCACGTCTCAGAGCTCGTTCTATGATTTTGGGTTATTGTCAGATCACTGTATGTGCTCTGACCGCTATGTCCATTGTAGTACTGAATTGCCTTTCATAACAGTACAGGAAGCCAAAAGTACTAATGATTCTCAATAGAGGGAAAAAAGAAGTTCTGAGACCATTTTTTTTTCTTTGCACTGTGTTTTGCCTTTTTTTTCCCCTAGACATTTGGGTGGTTCAGTACACAGGTGTAGCGATGGACATTAGAAGTCTGTCTTTATTTGTGGATCAGCTCTTGGCAAGAGTACAAAAGATTCAAGACACTATTGATCAGAAATCTATGTTAGAACCAAGAATTCCTATTCCTGATTTGTTTTTTGGAGATAGAACTAAGTTTCTGAGTTTCAAAAATAATTGTAAATTATTTCTGGCCTTGAAACCTCGCTCCTCTGGTGATCCAGTTCAACAGGTTTTGATTGTTATTTCTTTTTTGCGCGGCGACCTTCAGGACTGGGCATTTTCTCTTGCGCCAGGAGATCCTGCATTGAGTAATATCGATGCGTTTTTCCTGGCGCTCGGATTGCTGTACGATGAACCTAATTCAGTGGATCAGGCAGAGAAAAATTTGCTGGCTCTTTGTCAGGGTCAGGATGAGATAGAGGTATATTGTCAGAAATTTAGAAAGTGGTCCGTGCTCACTCAATGGAATGAATCTGCGCTGGCAGCTATCTTCAGAAAAGGTCTCTCTGAAGCCCTTAAGGATGTCATGGTGGGATTTCCTATGCCTGCTGGTTTGAATGAGTCTATGTCTTTGGCCATTCAGATCGGTCGACGCTTGCGTGAGTGTAAATCTGTGCACCATTTGGCGGTATTACCTGAGCTTAGACCTGAGCCTATGCAGTGCGATAGGACTTTGACCAGAGTTGAACGGCAAGAACACAGACGTCTGAATGGGCTGTGTTTCTACTGTGGTGATTCCACTCATGCTATCTCTGATTGTCCTAAGCGCACTAAGCGGTTCGCTAGGTCTGCCACCATTGGTACGGTACATTCAAAATTTCTTCTGTCCGTTGCCTTGATCTGTTCTTTGTCATCGTATTCTGTCATGGCATTTGTGGATTCAGGCGCTGCCCTAAATTTGATGGACTTGGAGTTTGCTAAGCGTTGTGGGTTTCTCTTAGAGCCCTTGCAGTGTCCTATTCCATTGAGAGGAATTGAATTGAATTGCCTTTCATAACAATCACCTCCACCATCCTTGACAGATGACATCAGGCACTCCTCCAGCATCTTTTCAGTTGTTCTGCATCTCACAAATGTTCTTCTGTGTGATCCAAACCCCTCAAACTTGGATTCGTCTGTCCATAACACTTTTTTCCAATCTTCTTCTGTCTAATATCTGTGTTCTTTTGCTCATATTAATCTTTTCCTTTTATTAGCCAGTATCAGATATGGCTTTTTCTTTGCCACTCTGCCCTGAAGGCCAGCATCCCGGAGTCGCCTCTTCACTGTAGTCGTTGACATTGGCGTTTTGCGTGTACTATTTAATCAAGCTGCCAGTTGAGGCCCTGTGAGGCGTCGATTTCTCAAACTACAGACTCTAATGTACTTGTCTTGTTGCTCAGTTGTGCAGCAGGGCCTCACACTTCTTTCTACTCCCATTAGAGCCTGTTTGTGCTCTCCTCTGAAGGGAGTAATACACACCATTGTAGGAAATCTTCAGTTTCTTGACAATTTCTCACATGGAATAGCCTTCATTTCTAAGAACAAGAATAGACTGTCCAGTTTCACATGAAAGTTCTTTTTTTCTGGCCATTTTGAGAGGAACCAACAAATGTAATGCTCCAGATTCTAAACTAGCTCAAAGGAAGGTCAGGTTTATTGGTTCTGTAATCAGCCAAACTGTTTTCAGCTGTGCTAACATACTTGCACAAGGGTTTCAAGGGTATTCTAACCATCCGTTATCCTTCTTACACAGTTAGAAAACACAAAGTAACATAAGAACACTGGAGTGATGGTTGTTGGAAATGGGCCTCTATACACCTATGAAGATATTGCATTACAAACCAAACGTTTGCAGCTGAACAATGTATAGAGTGTATTTCTGATTAATTTAATGTTAGCTTCATTGAAAAAAACTGTGCTTTTCTTTCAAAAATAAGGAAATTTCTAAGTGACCCAAAACTTTTGAACAGTAGTGTAGATAGAGAGATAGATAATAGATAGATAGATAATTAGGTAGATAGATGATAGATAGATAGATATTAAATAAATAGATAGATAGATAATAGATAGGATAGATAGATAGATAGATAGATAGATAGATAGATAGATAATTGATAGATAGGTAATAGATAGAAAGATACATAGATAAATAGATAGATAGATAGATAGATAGATAGATAGATAGATAGATAGATATGGGATAAATAGATAGATATTAGATAGCTAAAAGATAGATAGATAGATAGATATTAGATAGACTAGATGGTGGCCCGATTCTAATGCATCTATGCATCTGTATTCTAGAATATGTATGTATGTACGTTGCGCTGTGAGTGGGGGTTAAATACCGCGCCAATATCGCTGATTGGTCGCGGCTGGCCGTGAGCTACCAATCACTGAAGCGGTGTTTAAATCCCGCACCAACATCGCTGATTGGTCGCGGCCGGCCAGGCATGACCAATGACCGAAGTGATGTTTAAATACCGTGCCATTATCGCTGATTGGTCGAGGCCGGGCGCGACCAATCAGTGAAGTGTGGTTTAAATCTTGCGTCAATTCGCGGCTGGACTGCGTCTGTTGCTGATTGGTCGCAGGATGTTGGGGGTTTGGGGTGCAGGATATAGTACAGCCATGTAGTATATAACACAGCCACGTAGTATATAGCACAGCCACATAGTATATAGCACAGCCACATAGTATATAGCAGCCACATAGTATATAGCACAGGCACGTGGTATATAGCAGCCACGTAGTATATAGCAGCCACGTAGTATATAACATAGCCCACGTAGTACATAACACTGCACACATAGTATATATCAGTCACACAGTATATAACACAGCCCACGCAGTATACAGCAGTGTGGGCAACATATCTCTGTAAAAAAAAAAAAGAATTAAAATAAAAAATAGTTATATACTCACCCTCCGGGGTCGACCGATGCGCGCGAGCGGCGAGGCTGCCGCCAGCTTCTGTTCCCAGAGACGCATTGCGAAATTACCCAGATGACTTAGCGGTCTCGAGACTGCTAAGTCATCTGGGTAATTTCGCAATGCATCTCTGGGAACGGAAGCTGGCGGCAGCCTCGCTGCTCGCATGCATCGGAGGACTTCGGAAAGTGAGAATAGCACCATTTTTTTTTTAACATATCTTTTTACTATTGATGCTGCATAGGCAGCATCAATAGTAAAAAGTTCGTCACACAGTGTTAATAGCAGCGTTAACAGACTGCGTTGCACCGCGTTATGCCGCGGTGTAACGCAGTCGGTTTAACGGACTGCTAAAACGCTATGTGGGCAGCGGGCTGACTGGGGGGAGTATGGAGGGGGAACTTTAATTTGTAAAGCGCTGTGGAATATGTTGGTGCTATATAAATAAAAATTATTATTATTATTATTATTAACTGACTACAGGGGACTAGGGAGCGGCCATTTCGCGGCTGGACTGTGCCCGTCGCTGATTAGTTGCAGCCGCTGGCCGCGACCAATCAGCGACTTGGGATTTCCATGGCAGACAGATAGACAAACAGATGGAAGTGCCCCTTAGACGATTATATATAGATAGATAATAGATATATATTAGATAGACAGATAGATAGATAGATAGATAGATAGATAGATAGATAGATCTATAGATAGATAGATAATAGATACATAGATATTAGATAGATAGACAGATAGATATTAGATAGGTAATAGATAGATAGATAGATAGAGATTAGATAGATTAGATAGATAGATAGATAGATAGATAGATATTAGATAGGTAATAGATAGATAGATAGATAGAGATTAGATAGATTAGATAGATAGATAGATAGATATTAGATATATAGATAGATAGATATTAGATAGGTAATAGATAGATAGATAGATAGATAGATAGATAGATAGATAGATAGATAGATAGATAGATAGACGATAGATATGGGATAGATAGATAGATAGATAGATAGATAGATAGATAGATGATAGATATGGGATAGATAGATAGATAGATAGATAGATAGATATTAGATATATAGATAGATAGATATTAGATAGGTGATAGATAGATAGATAGAGATTAGATAGATTAGATAGATAGATAGATAGATAGATATTAGATATATAGATAGATATTAGATAGGTAATAGATAGATAGATAGATAGATAATAGATAGATAGATGATAGATATGGGATAGATAGATAGATAGATAGATAGATAGATAGATAGATAGATAGATAGATAGATAGATAGATAGATAGATAGATATTAGATATATAGATAGTAACCTAGTAACATAGTAACACAGTTAGTAAGGCGGAAAAAAGACATTTGTCCATCCAGTTCAGCCTATATTCCATCATAATAAATCCCCAGATCTACGTCCTTCTACAGAACCTAATAATTGTATGAAACAATAATAGTAACATAGTTAGTAAGGCCGAAAAAAGACATAGATAGATATTAGATAGGTAATAGATAGATAGATAGATAGATAGATAGATAGATAGACTGACTGAACAATCGTTTCTCTATTTTTAAGGATCTTCTTATTACTTCTGCGCTTTGTAGAACGCACATGTGGATGCATGCTTGGTGCCTTGCTTGATATCCATTTAAACTATGTGCCCCATGAATTACGTCTTGCAATACTTAATGTAAGAAATGTACTGACTGCAGAAGTGGAGTAATATATGTGAACGGTTTCACTAGAGGTTGCACTTGTATAAATTGCTCTGGGGCATACTTGCATCTGCTACTAGCCTTTGTGAACACGGTTAAGCAGTGGAAATATTACCTATTTGGGCATGCCAGACCTTTAATTCTCCCAGTCTGATATTCTTTTCTTCTCCAGGAATAAAAGCTTGTCTTTTCAAGTGTGATACATAAATGCATTGTTCTTCAGCGGGTCGGTGAGGACATTCTGGGGATATGCTGTGTTCCATATCTTCACAGTGTTTGTGCTTTCTCCTGTTCTTTGCATGTAACCAGCTAAAGCTTAGATAACAGTGATGTCTTGTCCTCTATAAGGCATGGAGGGCCTTAGGGCCGCGACACATATCAGGGCAGAGCTTCTGGATGATTACATGCATTTAGGAAAGTAACATTTCATGCTCCATGGCTTGCCTGGGAAGTTTTCCATGATGGCAGTAACGCACAGCAGGGAATATTACAAGGATTACATCACTCTGGTGTTTTAAGGAATATTGCTCCCTACTGAAACATAAATTATTACAAGTCACTAAAGCAGTGGATGAAAAAAGAGTTGCAAATGTTGAAATAAATGTTTGGCTGTTGTAACGGGTGAATCTGAGTGCCCAAAATAAATGTCAGATTTAAAATTTGTGAACTATAAAAAGTGCACCAACACCCTGTTACTAAGCAACGTGGCTACATCTGCTGTTTTAGGAATGCTTCTTTCTAATCCCCGCTCCTCTAGAAGCCCATCTGATCTTTCCAAAGACTTTGTCCAGCTTCTAATGCAAAATCCCTGGCACACAATATATCATAACGGGGCTGTGGTAGCATCCAGGGTCTGATATGCGCAGGGTTTATGCCAAGCATGTAGGAAAGTATCGGATATGCATTATCTACACAGGACAGTCCACTAGAAAAACGGAAATGACAATGACAACACCAGATACAAGATTTCTGGGCCAAATGTTTGCTTCAAGTAATGCAAAACTACATACAAAATGCCTGCTAGCCATCCTAAGCAATCTAGATGGAGAAGACCTAGTGCAGAGAAATGGATAAACATAAATGTCCTAGAAAAAAATGGGGCAGCACTCCACAATCAAAAGAAATATAATGACCCCTGAGACATTAAGTCTCTTAGAATCAACAAGTGTCTTAAAAATATTGGGTTTACAAAAATATAATTCTTTATTACCATGCAAAATAATACAATAGATACAAAAATTAATAATAGTAAGTTAAAGTGCCTCAAGCCAAGAGGAGATGCAACAATAGAGTCACAGAGTAAGGCTGCTTTCACACATCAGTTTTTTGTCATCAGTCACAATCCGGCGAATTTTGAAAAAAACAGATCCGGCAAGAGTTGCAGTCGGATCCGTTTTTTTGTCATAGACTTGTATTAGCGACAGATTGCGATTGATGGCCTCACGTTTCATCCGTTTTTTGCCGGATCCGTCAAAAATTGTTTTTCCAGTGGACGGAGAAAA